>NC_050578.1:61538940-62138940 GCF_011100635.1 Trichosurus vulpecula
AGGCTTTCGAAGAGGCTGCAAGAGGAGAGTCTAAAAACTGGCTTGAAGCTTATCACCCCAAAAAACTAAGATCTTGGCAACTGGTCCCATCACTTCCTCGCAAGTAGGGAGAGAAGAAATGGAAGGAATGTCACGTCTTGTATTCTTTGGCTCAAAGATCTCTGCCAATGGTGACACTAGCCATGAAATTAAAAGACGCTTGCTCCTTGGAAGGAACGCTTTGGCAAATCTGGATAGCATATGAAAAATCAGAGACATCACCTTGCCAACAAAGGCCCATCTAGTCAAAGCTATGGTTTTTCCAGTAACAATGTATGGCTGTGAGAGTCAGACTGTAAGTAAAGCTGAGTGCCACAGAATCAACACTTTTGAATTGTGAGAAGACTTTTGAAAGTCCCTTGTACCTCAAGGAGGTCAAGTCAATCACTACTTAAAGAAATGTTAATTTAGGATATTCACTGAAAGATCAAATACTGAAGCTAAAACTTAAATATTTTGGCCACATAATGGGGAGATAGAACTCATTGAAAAAGGCCCTGATGTTTGGGAATATTGAAGGCAAAAGGAGAAGGGAACAGCAGAGGATGAGATGGATAGATAGTGTCATGGAAACAACAAACATGAACCTGGACAGACCTCAAGACATAGTGGAGGATAGAAGGGCCTGGCATACTATGGTTCATAGGGTCATGAAATGCCAGACACAACTGAACAACTGAACAATGTCAACAACAATTTACATTGGTAATATCTCCAGAGCTATGGTAGTGAGTAGGGGCAATGAATCACCTCACAACAGAGTTATCTTTACGGACCCAGAGACTTTACTATAGCAGTATAGTCCTTTTGTGGGAACCCAGACCCATCAGTTTGGAGGGAGGTTGGGGTAAGCCACATAGCCCAGAAAATTATTGTGGACATTCATTCAATACCAACCTGATGTTACATTAATTTTGCAGTGACCCTCTTCCCCTACTCACTACTCAGTAGGGAAATGGGAAGTGGAGTGGGCAGATAGATGAGATAACTATATTCTGGTATTCATGCCACCCCTAGTTAGTTGGCCCTTCTAGCTATATTGCTTTCTACCTTTCAGTGTGGTCCATCATGTTACACTCTCAGCTCCACTTGTTTCCCCAACTCTCTGTTGCCAAGTTAGTGTCCAATGGCCCAGCTCTCCATTGGCATGGGGAACAAGTATGGTTCATTGTTCTCTCTTGCCTCCATCTTTCCATACAGTTTCTCTTCCTTGTAGCTCTATGACTCCTCTGCAGAAGGAATTTCCTTCCAAGGTCACAGTCCCTGGAATTTGGAGAATTCTAGGTAATTCCTTTGTGTTATTATCTAGTTTCAATGGCAGCACCTCTAGGAGAAGAAGATGTATGTGTATGTGAGATATCTATATATACATATAGATATATATTATATGTGTGTGTATGATATATATATATATACATATCATACACACACATATATATTGCATGTGCATATATGGGTATAGATAAATTATACATAGATTATGTGTGTATATATATATGTATATATGCATTGCATATATACATATAAAATTAAACTCTGGAAAGTCAGTACTGTGTCTGCTCTTTGTTGTTTTATATACATATCTAACCATAGTCTCCTCACCCCAGTTGTCCTGCCTTCTCATTCCCCTGCTGAATCTCCAACTCCTTAGCTATATTTTTATTGCTGTTGTCTCAGTTTATCTCTTACTTTCCCCACCTCAGAAATGAATAGGCTCTCTGCCCATTCTCATGTCATTAATTCTTCTTTTTCAGGCAAATATATTTGCAATGTCCTTTTAGCAAAAATAAAAAGTTGTTTTTTTCCTCCCTTTCTTATTCCTTATCCCTTTGAAGATTCTCTAGAATCTATTACCAAGACTGTCAATTATACATGGACACAATAGGATAGAGTACAAAGTGTTCTCTTTCTCTAACATTATTCCAGAGATGTGAGGACATGATGGCTGATCCTTTTCTTTGTCTTTTCCCATCTTTGTTCTTTATCTTGTCGATTCACCCTCCCTTTGAACCAATTAGACCTTTGTTTAAGCTGTGCTTTCTCAGATGCCTTGCCACCAGTCCCACCAGAGTGGGAGTCAGCACCCTCTAATGTAGACGCTGTTGTCCTGAAGCCTCAAACTCCTCAAACGTGATTTGTTCCTAGATGCTTGTTTCACTCCTTAACTCTTAAGGGTCATCTTCACAATGAGTCTTAGTTATTTCACATCTATTGGCCACACCCAAATCCCACTCCTGATTTCTCCCATCCAATATTCTATCCTTACTCTTTTACCAACTCAGACATGAGAGAGAAACTGAAATCGTGTTCACCTTTTATCTTAAGTCCTAACAAATCATTACCTGCACCCCATCTTTCATCTCTACTTGCCTTCCAAGTGGAATTCCTCTGTAATGAGTATTCTAAAAGTCAGTACGATTTTGTAGCTATCGATGCTTAAAACTACATTAAGATTTTGGGAATATTTTATATTTCCCTGCCACTTATAAGATTGATTTATTAATGAGAGGATAAATTCGGACTTGAAATTTTAATTCATAGTATGCAATCATGATACTCTCTTCTTGATTTTACCGTTTTATATATTTCCCTCATTAGATTAATTATGACACACTCTCTTTGCCTTCTCACTATCATTCAGACAATCTTTTGAGAAATAAAATGACACTATGACTATTGTCAGAAATAGAAATTGAAATCGAGTCCTCTCAGTTCCTCGCCCCAGTGAATTTCTCTGTAAGTAAGGCTTTACATTTTAAAAATCACTTCACCATCACAACCATTTGCTGACAGGTCATGCGATGACAGCACCATGCTTCAAGCCGAGAGTAACCTGGTTTTGATTTGCACCAAACACTTAACACCCTCTTCTTCAAAGGACTATTTTAAGGAGAACACTACAAAAGGTTTATGTAAAAGGGAACTTCATATAAATGTAACCTCTTACACAATACAGGTAATGCAGGGTATTGCCAAAATCTTAGTGCAGATTTCTGTTATCAAAAGCTTAAAACTGTACTAAGACTTTTGGGATGCTCCGTATTTTATCTATTTATGGATATGAAAATTGAGGATGAGGAACATTACTCCAAGTCAGGCTTACTCCAAGTCAAACTGGACTCTATCCCTGCTCTTCTTACTAATAATCAAGCTATCAAAAAATGGATAAACTCAATGTTGAGTCCTCTCTGCACTATGCAACCTCGCAAGATCGTCTAAGACAATGAAATGTTGACTCCCCTTTTTGCTATTATGGTTTAAAAGCATCCATTCTGACAGTGGGACAGCGCCATTGTTTGATCTTTTCCCTTCCATAGCTGGCACTGATTTAATTATAGCAGTGCATGAACAATAGGGGAAGTTCAAAGTGTCCTGATTCTCCCACTGCACCAGTATTCAGGGAGCATCATAACAAAAATGTAATGATTTCCCCAATGGTCAAGGCAATTCTGTCCACAGTAGACACTCAATTTAATCAGGACCTTAGTTCCAAAATCTCAGTCAGAATCCACAAAAGTATATAGGAATTCTCTTGGTTTCTGAACTTAAAATGAACTTCTAAGATTAAAAAAAAAAGATTTCATATGTAACAACAAGTTTAGGGAGCAGTGTGGAAAGGCCTAAAGGGACCATCTCATGGAACTTGGGCAGAGTTGCTCTAACCTAAGGGAAATGTGCTCACCTCTGAAAAAGTAATCTATTTGGGGTGATGCAGCAAGCCCTGAGGATTCACTTGGTCCCACATTCCATTGATGGCTAAAATAAAGATGACACAGACTTCATTAAACCTGTGTCAGATATACGGCTACTGAACAGTAAAAGCCAAAGATTCAGTGGAACTTTAAGAAGCTAGTGACTCCATCCATATGCCTACTATGTTCCAGTTGGCATCATATAACTGCACATTTTTTGGAGGAGTGGAGAAGGACTAACCCTTTGCCACCCAGCAGATGTGGCAAACTATTGTGTATGTGATAGCTAAGCACACTGTCCTCTTTAGGTGAGCCTGGACTGAGTTTGGGGCTGCTTCATTTAAGCTTGTTTTTATATACTCTTATAGAAGGTAAATGAGCATCAATCCCTAGAAGGACCTATCCAAACTTGGAGGCCACTTTGTGAGCTCAAGAGGTTTGTAGGTCCTGGGTACATTGAGTGAAACTGATTGGAAATAGGCAAGATTCCTGATAGGGGAGGATACCACTGGTCGGGAAAGGAATTCAACTCTTGTCCAGACTTGTCAGAAAGACTAGAGTTTTGAGGAAGATAGTACAAAACCAATGTGAAATGTAAAAGGCCTAAATTATCTACTTTGAACTGCTTCATAGTCAGATGGCTTTTAATATCTACCTCCTGGCAAAGCACAATAATAATTAGTATTTTCTTGGTTTTTTTTCTAGTCTTTCTTGTCAATGTACATTTAGTAATAACAATAACAACAATGGTAATAACTATTATTAGTAATGTAGTATTAATAGTTATATTGTTATAATGACAATTTATATAATGAAGCTTTGCAAAACTCTTTGCAAATATTTTCTCATTTTGATCTAATAATTAAACGATATAGGTGCTATTTTATCACTATCAGGAAACTGAGGCAGATAGTGGTTAAAATGACTTGCCCAGGGTCACAGATCTATTAAGTGTCTGAGGCTGGATTTGAACTCAATTCTTTTTGATTCCACATCCAGCACTCTGTTCACCCAGACACCCAGCTGCCTCACTGTGGCACCTTATCAGTCAGTCAACAAGTAACAACCTGTGGCCAGAATGGCCTTTATTTTCTTTGAGTGACTCAGCTTACCTCATTGAGCCTCGAGGGGTGCTGGGGCTTGCTCTTCCGGGGCAGGAAGCCCAGCAACCATGCCAGGAAGCAGAGAACTTCCTGTGTGATGAGTCATGGGGCTGGCTGAGGGGAGGTGTTAACTCCAGAGCCATGCCCTGTTGGGTGTTAACCTAGTCTACGCTAGGGGGAGGGGCCAACTCAAGAACCAAATGGCCCTGGTCATTCAGGCGGTGCTTGATGATGTCAAAAACTCTATAAGAGGGGAGAGGACAGCTTGAAGATCCCTTTTTTTTCCTTTTCCAGTTGTAGCCAGAGACACCTACAGCCGAAGCTGAGCTGCCAGTAGCAGAGCTGACCCACATGGAGTGAGGAGTGCTGAACAAGGACTGGAAGCCAGTGGGTAATCTTCTTACCATAGAGGGGAAGCATGTATACGATTTTGCCTTATACCATCTCGCTTTTCTGTGGCCTCCTGGTTATTCTTGTGAGGCGGACTTATTGGTCCTGGAAGCTTTTGATCAAAATATCAAAATGGGGATGCTGGTTTGTTGGCCTGTTACTGTGGAGTGTAAATACATGCTTTAGTTCTCCTGCCTTCTGCCTAGAGAATTCCTTGTATCCTGTGGTTCAGAACCTTTCAGGCACATATGAGATTCTCTTTGAAATCATAAATTCTGCCTTCCTAATATACAACCATATATATCAGGCACTGTGTTATGCATTATTGATAAAATACAATACACTGTAAAAGAAAGATAGTACCTTTCCTCAAGGGATAGGGACAGGGGGAGAAAGAAGAGACTGAATTCTAGAAAATCAGAAGCAGAGCTAAAAAGTAGGAAATGAATAGCTGTCCCATACCTGATTTATATTGTATTACATAAGTGCCTTTCTATTCCCTCTTTAGGGAGACTATAGACTTGATATAAGACCTAATTTTAAAGTAAATCAACACTAGGGTTTTGGGTAGCTATTTACAAGCTAAAGATCATGAGAAAAGAAGTTGAGCTTCTCTTAGTAGAGGTCAGGACTGAATTCAGATCTGAGCCTTTTTTGCGTATCTAGTGAAAAGGCTTTCAGAATGCAAAGAGAGCTTGTCCTAGCTCCTGGGACAATGTAGGGGTTCAGATCATTAGCATACCTCCAGGAAGGGCAGGCATAGAATGGGCTTGTATAGAGATTGTCCTATGCATTCTCCGTGAAGGTATATTTCAATTCCACCCCCATTCCATGTATATCCTATATTTGTAGCTGTGTTCTAAAAATAAATGCAGCAGGGTTAGAAACTAGCCAACTCAGACAATAACTAATTTCTAGTAATCAGAAACTGTGCATGTTGCTCTAATATAATATTCAGAATGAAATTAATATAAGCTAGGGAAAGATTTAACCTTTGAATTCACAATGAATATACCACTATAAACTTAAACACTTGCTTAGAAAGAATTGCATAGCCATTCTGAGCACCTCTAAATGTCTTTCTTAATGTTTTCCCCTAGTCCTGGAATCCAGATGTCTGCAGAGATGGCTGTCTGTGCCCATCTTTCTGAATTACACCTTCCAATACTCCATTTTGAACGTCAGTCTATTGTGATGGACACAGTACTTCTCAGAAAGTCACTGACGTTATTGGTATTGACGACACTGGCAGCAAAGTTGCATAGTGCGTGAATCGCTTTCCTCCAAATCTTTCAGTAGTTACCTTGGTATAATTAGATCAGGAGCAGCCAGGGAAGGGAGAAGTTCAAACAGGGACTTGGCCAAATTGAAAAGCTAGGCATGTGGAAAATTACATTTTGTTACTGTGACTTCGGTGAGCTATTACATGAATTTACATAAACATATTTATCTTCTATATATTTATTAATTTGAGAGTTGTTGACCTCTCTCTTTTGCCCTTTCCAAATTTCATTATTCTACCAAGGTTAAATGGTAGCATCATTTCAACCTTCACCAAAAGAGCTGATTTTTTTCCCTACATGATCATGTCCTTCTATAATTTTATTGCCACCAGGTTGAATTTATTTCATATCCACACGTTCACCACACTGAGCTGCCCACTCTACAAAGAATACTTAAGCAATGGACGTGCCCTCCCTTCTAAAAAATTTACAATTTTAAGTAGACAATAAACACTGGCATTGACCAGAAGAAGAACAGTTTTATATGTAGAGACAGCAAAGTGGCTTTTAATGCTCTACATGTCTTTCATGCTCATACATGGTAGAAGACAAAGAGAAAATGTATTTACATATCAGGTATTGGTTTAAGAATGTCAGTGCTATAGTAAGACAGAACAGAATACTGAGTAGAAGGACAGTGTTGTGTTGTGAAAACAATGCCAGGTGTAGTGTCCGAAGCCTTGGGTTCAAATTATGGCTGATATCTACTAGCTTAGCTATGTGACCTTGGGCATCCATTTAAATTCTCTGAACCTCATCTTTCTCAAATGAAAAGTGAGGGTATTGAGGTTTATGCTCTTGAAAGTCTCTCCTGGGTCTAAGTTCTACAGTTCTTATGAGACAAGTTAGGCAAGCAGGGAGGGCCACAAATAATTGGGTATGTGTAGCATTGATTTCAATATTTTGGCCACATAGTGAGAAGACAGGAGTAATTGGAAAAGACTGTTCCCGGGAAAGGTTGAAGGCAAAAAGAAAAAGGGGAAAGCAGAAGATGGAGATGGACATGGAAGCAACAAACATGAGCTTGGACAAACTTCCAGAGATAGTGGAGGATAGAAGGGCTTAGCATGATATGGTCCACATCACCATGAAGAGTTAGACATGCCTCAATGACTGAACAACAACCAAAACAAGCTTTGAGTGAGGCTTAAGGGCCTATACTTGTTCATGTAGGTAGTGGGGGCAGAAGGCAGGGGAGGAGAAACCAAAAGTGAAAAAAGAAATCTAATGTGACTGGCTTTCCATTCCCATCACCATCCTAATTAATAGTATCTAGAGAGAACTGTATGAATAAATATCTTTAAAAATCTTATGCAGTAGGTACTGTTAATATTACAAAAGATGAAAGAAAGCAGTAATAATAACATGGAAAAATAATTACCTTATCCCTGGTGAGAATTGTGTATTATTATTTTGTTATTCATTTTTATTTTAGTTTTATTATATTTTCAAAACCAATTTTCATATTATGAATGTGGGTTCTTGAAAGGACTACTTCCTTAAGGTGATGCAGGTGAAGAGGAAGATAGAATTTGAGAGCTGAGACATTAGGAATTATGAAATAAAATTGGTGGAACTTTTAACCTGAACATTAGATTTATTAAGCCTCCAGCCTATACATGAAGTCATCATCAAAAACGAGCTGGGGACAAGAGGAGTTTCAGAATCAATGTTAACTTTAAAATACCACTGTTAGACCTCATAATTTCCTTGATCTCTGCTGCTTTTTAAAAAGAATTAACTCCACTTGTGGTGATTGGTAGCATAACCTGGACCTCCTTCTATCCCCTCAAACCACAACCTAGACACCCTAGGAGTGTAGAGTGCAGGTTTGGATTATGGTTCAATTTAATTTGACAAAACATCAAATGTTTATTAAGGATTTGCTAAGTAAAAGTTACTGTGTAAGAGGCTAGGGGTACAGGAAAAACAAAAAGAGATATACTTTCCCCTTAAGAAGCTTAAATATGTACAGAAGAAAATAATGATGTTTATACAGAGTAATACAAAGTAGTTTCCAGAGGACAAACAGTACTAGTAACTAACTGGAATGATAAGAAAAAGCTGTATATAGAAAGTGAACTGAGTTGGGCTTTTAGGCAGCAACACAATCTAAGGGAAAGTGAGAAGTGAATGCCTTCCGGAATAATACTAGAAAGGTAGATGGGGTAACTGGCATGGTGGCAGAGACATGTCTTTCCTGAAAATGGACAAGTTGAGATTGGTAGAGCTCTTAAACTTGGGGGTTCTGAGTTGCAGTGTGGATTATGTTAATTAGGTGACCACACTATGATATCGATATGGTGAACTCTCTGGGAGGAGATACTATGGAGAATGGAGAGGGAGGGAGAGGGAGAGGGAGAGAGGGGGAGGGAGAGGGAGGGAGAGGGAGGGAGAGAGGGAGAAGGAGAGAGAGAGGGAGAGGGAGGGAGAGAGAGAGAGGCAGAAAGAGAAAGAAACAGAGAGAAGAAGGAGGAGGAAGGAAGGAAGAGGAGGGAAGGAAGGAAGAGAAGGAGAGGAAGGCAGGAAGGAAGGAAGGAAGGAAGGAAGGAAGGAAGGAAGGAAGAAGGAAGGAAGGAAGGAAAATAGATCATGGGATTCTGAGTTTATTTTCTATTCTAGAGGCAACAAGTAACAATTTGGCTAAATATAGATATGTACACGCATGTAAGCATTACATAAAATATATAATAAGAAAGGCATAATATAATATATATTATAAGCTATATGTGTGTACAAGTATGTATGTATAGCTTACAATATTCCAGGAGTAAGCTTTGGGATGTTACAATGTATTATTTTTATAGGCAACTAGTACTGTTATAAAGGGATCTGAGATGCAAAGCAGGGAAGATATCACCTTTGTGAGGAGAGTAGAGAGTAGAAGAGTATCATAGTGAGGAGGAAAGAAAGAAAAAGAACCTATGTAGACTTAGACTTAAAAAAATAGATTTGTGTCCTCTCCTGAAGATGAGAGAGCCGTGCTTTGACAAATGAGCAGCTTCTTTCTTCTAAGAAGTGGCATATTTACTAGGCTAGAGTCAGAGAAACTTGAATCTTGATAGTAAGAGCTCACCCAGGAAGGGTCAGAGGAAGAAGCAAAGAATAGTTGTGGTTGATGATTTCCCTGCTCAAGGGTACTGAGGTAGCTATTTGTCAGCCTAATAACAAAAATAGAGCAGTCACTGTCAGCCTTGGGCACATATCCAAGGCATACCGGAGAGCCTCCCAGGATTGATTCAAACAGATGACAACCTGCTGCTTCTAGCGATTCACTTGGACCCAAATGAGAATGACAGAAGGAACCCAAGAAGCATCATGAAAGATGAAAAAGTCCTGGGAGAGAATCTACAGGCAATAAGAACATAGGTCATGTTTTCCTCACAGTTTTCCATTGAAGGCAAGGGAAACAGAAGAGATGAATCAATTTGGGGAGTAAACATCTGCCTAAGAAAATTGAGTCAGAGAATGGGATTTGGACTGCTGGCCCATGGTTTTAAATACAGAGAGGACAGCCTTTTAACCAGCAATAGAGCATGCTCTATTCACCAAAGGTGAATTTGGATATATATTTTCCCTCTGTCTGACTAACCTAATCAAAGGGCTTTAAAATAAAAAAAAAGCAAAGGAGTGGAGGGAAGGAGAAAATTGTCTAAATATATCCAACAAGCTAGATACCAAAATGAATAGTTACAATAAAGAAAGAAGAATAGCATTTGAGATAGTCAAAAATTCATGACAGACAACCTCAAGGAAGGATCCAGTAGAAAATCCCATAGCTCCAAATTTAATCCAACAAGCAAAAAGAACTAAAGGAAGGAGGCAAATTTGATTTCATGGGTATTACTAGGGCATGATGGGATAAAGCTAGTGACTGTAGGTGTATCTTATGCAAAAGAAAATGTATAGGTAAAAGAGACATCTAAATAGGCAAACATGTGAATAAATCCAGGAATCAGAGAGGGAGAAGCATGTTGGAGAGCATTTGGGTGAAGATTAATGGAGAGAGAAACAGAAGTTATTTCTTCATCAGAGAATATTATAGACCATCTGGACAGACAAAGGAAATAGATGAGGAGTTTGGGAAACATCACAAGCCAAGTGTAGAGGCATGGCATAGTAGTGTTGGGGGACTTCAATTATGTAAACATCTATTGAAGTGTGAGCTAGTGCTCTCTCTCTCTCTCTCTCTCTCTCTCTCTCTCTCTCTCTCTCTCTCTCTCTCTCACTCTCTCTCTCTCCCTCTCTCTGTCTCTCTCTCCCTCTCTCTCTCTCTCTCTCTCTCTCTCTCTCTCTCCCTCCCAAAAATAAAGTAGCTAATAATTTCTTAATTTATCTTATCTATAAGTTCAACTTTTAAAAGGTGGAGAAAGCAAGGAGAAATTCTGTATTAAATCTGATTCTTATCAACAAAGAAGAATTGATTAATAGAATAGAAATGATGGGAACCTTTGGAGAAAATAACCAGAGTTTGTGAAAAAGAACAGAGAAGGTGGTCATGGTCTGACCATGGTCCCTAGTTATTTATTTTTTAATCTCCTCAAACCTTCTTTAAATCATTAAATTTCAAATATCAAGAAACAGGAACATTTGCATATACAAAGAGGAAAAATGAGGATTTTGCATGACACTACAAATCTCTATTAAGTATCTCATTTTGTAAATATCACAAATACAATATAGTAGATCTATCCTTCCTGTACATGTATAATGGCAAGAAAAGTGAGACTTTTCACTGTTTCTTCTTTTGGAATGCTTCTCAGCCCTAAGGCTGAGTCTTGCCTTTGTTTGAATCAAGAGTCTTTCATGACCTGCTTAAGTCACAAGAAAGCCTATGTCACATGAGTTTGAGCTACATGGTTGTGACACACTGACCCTGAAGAAGTGTATATATACTCTGAGGTTAGCATTTTGCTTTGGGGCATACTCATTGGAAGAGTGTTGGTGCAGAGACACTGGGTAGCCATTAAGGAGCCCCCCCCAGCTCTGAAAACCCATATGTTGGTACTTCCCTTTCCAGTAACTACATATGTATTGCTATGGTCAGACAGCTTGTCTGTTGATTTGTGGTATTTGCTCTGTTTATATAATTTCTGCTTGTAATTTCTGTTTGTGTTTTCTCTGAAGTTCAGGATGCTGACTTTTTCCCCTGAACTAAGTGAATGATATATGTATGTTTAATTAAAGTGAGATTGTAAACCCCTTAAAGTTGCTTTCCTTAGAAAAGCAGATCAAAGAACAAGTTCTAGTAGCCCCTCTGTGTGCTGGTGTTGTTGTTCTTGTCGTTGGTCATACACCAGTGCTAGCAGCCCTCCTGTGTGCTGGTGTTGTTGGTCTTATACCTCCACAGTAGCTGTAAGCAGCATTGGTGTTACACTGTGTCACCCTATAAACTTCATGCTGCTCTCTTCTGTTATTATCTAGATGTTTCATTGGTGTTCTTTTTTTTAACTTCACTCTCCCGTACCCTGCTCCCCAACCCCATATAAAAGCTCTCCCTCATAACAAATAAGCATAGCCACACAAAACAAATCCACCCATAGAATATATTTGAAATAACACCTGTAGTCTTCTACCTATCAATTAAGAATTGAGAAACAAGATTCATCATTGGTCCTCTAGGATAATAGTGGGTTATTTCATTGGTTAGAGTTCTTATGCTTTCAGAGCTATTTTTCTTTACCATATTGTTGTTATTGTATCCTTTTCCCTAGCTGTGTTCACTTTATTCTGCACAAATTCATACAAATCTTCCTAGGTTTCTCTGAATCTCTTCTTTGGTCATGTCTTAAGTTTTAATAACAAACAAATTACATTAATGTAACTTAACTTATTCAACAATTCTCCAATTGCTAGGTACCCATTATGTTTCCATTAATTTGTTATAACTAAAAGTATTTCTATAAATAGTTTTTGTGTGTGTAGAACCTTTCCCTGTTTCTTTGGGGGAAAACCATGGTAAGAGCAATATTCTGAAACCCTATCCCATGCATGCTACCTTTCCGTAAAAGATACTCAAATTTATCCTAAAGCCTGAATTAACTCAGAAGACTAAGTCCTGGATCATTAACATAGTTCCCTAGTGTGCTAAGCATTAACAAGTCTGGGCAAAGAAAGTCATAGGATTCTTCCTTAGATTTCTGACAAGAAGACCATCATGAAAAACATAGGGTCAGGAAAACTGATCCCAGTTGAATTAATTCTATATGCTTGACGAATAAGTTTTCCATGCTATGTCTAAATATACTCTCCCCTCATTATGGCATTTTTTAAAATTTTTAAAAATAATTAATTATTTATTTTTAAATAGTTTTTTTTTTCCTCTTTAAATTTTGAGTTCTCAATTCTCTCCCTCCCTCCAACCCCTCTCCCATTCATTGAGAAGGCAAGCAAAGTTGTATCAATTATCTATGTGAATTCCCGCACAACAAATTTCCACGTTAGTCATATCACAAAAAAGAAAAAAAAGAAAAAAGTACAAAAATCACAATTCAATTTCCACTGAGAGTTTATCAGTTTTCTCTCTGGAAGTGGATAGCATTTTTTTATCATGAGTCCTTTGGAATTGTTTCAGATCATTGTATTGATCAGCGTAGCCAAGTCTTTCACAGTCGATCATCATTACAACATTGATGTTACTGTGTACAATGATATCCTGGTTCTTCTCATTTCACTTTGCATCAGTTCATGTAGATATTGCCGTGTTTTTTTTTGTTTTGCTTTCTGAAACCACCCCTCTTGTCATTGCTTATAGCATAATACTATTCCATTACAGTCATATGCCATCACTTGCTCAGCCATGCCCCAGTTCATGAGCGTGCCCTTAATTTCCAGTTCTTTGCCACCACAAAAAGAGCTGCTATAACTATTTTTGTACATATAGGCCTTTTTCCTTTTTTCCTAACTCTTTGGGGTACAGACCTAGTAGTGCTATTGCTGGGTCAAATGGTATGCAGTTTTATTCTTTGGGCACACTTCTAAATTGTTCTCCAGAATGATTGAAGCAGTTGACAACTCCACCAACAATTTATTAGTGTTCTTCTTTTCCCTCATCCCCTCTAGCATGTCACTTTTGATAGGTGTGAGGTGGCACCTCAGAATTCTTTTAATTTGTATTTCTCTAATCATTAGTGATTTAGAGCTTTTTTCATATGACTATAGATGGCTTTTATTTCTTCTTCTGAAAACTGCCTATTCATATCCTTTGACCTTTTATCAATTAGGGAATGGCTCTTATTTTTATAAATTTGACTCAGTTCCCTACATATTTGGGAAATGACGCATTTACAAAAGAAACTTGCTATATTTTTTAGTATTACTTCATTGTCTATGATATATATTTTAGCAAAATGTAGTTTCCCTTGATTACCTCTTTTAATTAGGTCTATTTTCAGTTTTACTTCATCTGAGATCATGATTGCTACCCCTGTCCCTTTTGCTTCAGCTGGAGCATAATAGATTCTGCTTTATTTGAACTCTGCTTCGAGTGTGTCTCTTGTAAACAAAATATTATTGGATTCTTGTTTCTAATCCATTCACTATAGATGGGTGAAAACATCTCATTCACAGTCATAATTATGATTACTAACTGTGCACTTCCCTCCATCCTATTTTCTTCTTTCTCTCTCTCTCTCTCTCTCTCTCTCTCACTCTCTGTCTCTCTGTGTGTCTCTGTCTCTCTGTCTTCATCTCTCTATCTTGCTCTGTCTCTCTCTCTCTCTGTTTTTCTCTCTTTCTTTTTCACTCTTTTTATCCTGTTCCCCTTCAAAAGTCTGTTTTGCTGTTAAACACTACCTTCCTTAATCTGCCCTTCATTTTATAATCTCATCCCCATATCTGTTATCTCCTTTCCTTTCTATTTCCCTACTATGTAAGATAGATTTCTATACCCAACTGAGTATGTGTGTGTGTGTGTGTGTGTGTGTATGTGTGTGTGTGTGTGTATTCTTCCCTCTTTGAACCAATTTTGGTTCAAGCATTGTCCACCCCCAACCCCTATTTTCCCATTTGCTATAAAATATCATCTTTGCATGCTTCCTTCATATGAGAAAATTTTCCTCATTCTCCTCTCCCTTCCCCCTTCTCCCAGTGCATTTGTCTTAATAACTTTTTCATTTTTTGGAGCCATGCCTTTTATTTGTTTGGTTTTTTTTTTGGAGTTCATTTTGAGTTAAATCTTCTGTTTCTGTTTAGTCATTTCAGTTATGTCTGACTTTTTGTGACCCCATTTGTTGTTTTCTTGACAAAGATATTGGAATCATCTGCCTTTTCCATCTTCAGCTCATTTTACACATGAGGAAACTGAGGCAAACAGGTTTAAGTGACTTGCCCAGAGTCACACAGCTAGTGAGTGTCTGAGGCCAGAGATGTGAACTCACTCTATGCACTGAGTTACTTAGGTGCCCTGCTAAATCATTTATGAGTGTTTTGTTTCATTCCATTCTCAAATGTGAGCTACTGTACCAGCTCAGGTCAGCTACCAGACTGAAGTATTACAAGTGATATCACTGGGTCAAAGGGTATGTTTGCAGAGTTTAGTGACTTTGGGGGCATGATTCCAAAATACTTTCCAGAATGACTGGATGAATTTACATCTCTATCCATAGTTCATTAGTGTGATGGTCTTCCTGCATCCTCTATATTGTCATTTCCCCTTTTCATCATCTTTGTCAGTCTTATGGCTATGAGACTTAACCTCAGAACGGTCTTCATTTGCATTTCTCATAAGGGTTACTTAGAGTATTTTTATATGATTGTTGATAGATTGCTTTTCTTCGTTTGAGGAAGACAAAGGACTCTGTCCTGGTCTTGCTTCTCTTCTCCTTCTATAGTACTTTACTGGATGACCTCATAAGCTCCCATTTAATAATCATCTCTATGCTGATGATTCTCAAATTCAATTATCATCTCTATGCTGATCATTCTCAAATTTAATTATCATCTCGATGCTGATGATTCTCAAATCGATCTATTGTGCCCATACTTCTCTGCTCTTCTCCAGTCTCATATCCTCAATTGTCTTTCAGACATTTCAAATTAGATGTCTAGTAGACATCTTAAACTCAAAATTCATAAAACGGAACTTGTTATCTTCCCCACCCCAATCTCTCCCCCTTCCACCTTCCCTATTACTGAAAAGGGCTTCACCTCACTATCTCCCCACTCCCCTAGACTTGTAACCTAGATATGTCATCCTTGACCCTTCACTATCTCTCACCTCCCATATTCATTCTGTTTCCAATGACTGTCAATTTCACCTTTGAAGCATCCTCCTAATACACTCCCTTCTCTCCTCTGATGATGCTACCACGCTGGTGCTGGTGTTCACCAACTCATGCTTGTATTATTGCAATAGCCTTCTGGTGAGTCTTCTTGCCCCATCTCTCCCTAAAGTGCAAGTCCATATCAGTCCTCTATTCTCTATTACTTTCAGGATCAGTTTTTTTTAAATCATCTATTTGGCATTCAAAGCTATGTGTGCAGCTTTAGAGACCAAGGAAGCTTGGATTTAGAGGCTGATGCAGCTTATTACAAAAACAACACCAACTGATTTCAGCCAAAGAAGCCAAGATATATTCTACTATTTCTGAAGTTGAAATGGGCATAAGGTTTCCACATACATTCCAAAAAAAATTTAGTACTAGTGGCTAAGAGCTGAAAGGCAAAGTGAACAGGTGAGAAACAGAGATAAGGTTGGAGATAGAGGCCCCCCCAAAAGCCTAATCCTTTACCTACCAAACCTTCTGAGGTTCTTTGTCCTTGGAATCAAACATCCCTAGGTAGGAGTGACAGTAATATGTTGAGTGTCTTGCTATGTACAGGTTCCTGTTTGGACAGGGTTCCCAAGTGACAATATAATTTCATCTCCTTGCAGCATATATGTCTACAGTCTATATAAAGAGTAGCAACAGAGTAAAAAGGAATATCCATGTCAATATTATGTTAGAATCAGCTTGGAGCTCCTTATAGATAGCGTTGCTATCAGAAAGGTTTGACACCATGGCTCTAGTATGTCTAACTCAGCAAATATCTCTGGAGCTTCAGTGTTGATCAACATCAGTTTCAACCTACTCAAAGTACTGGACAAATATAAATAACTTTATTGTAGCTAATCTTTAGGATATCTAGTTTGGTGAACATATATACAAGGCAGTATTTGCTCATTCTTTATAGTTTAAAGCACTGTAACCCAAGTCTAAAATCTCATTGTTATGGGATTTTCTCCTTCTTGGTCATCAATGCCCAATTCCAGCATGAGGGGCTTAGTGGAGTTAGAAGGTGGGAGAGAGGAAGCTCTTCAGTCTCTTGAGTTCTTGGAATCTCCTCAGTCTCTTTGGAGAGCTCAGGAATCTCTTTGGACACTTACGATATCCAGCTTTGAGAGAGAAGATGGATGTGGCCAACCCCATTTCAGGTGGCTGAAAGGAAAATAAGACTCTGGGAAGGAGCTGCCACAAAGAAACTAGTAGTTTCCTTCATATTCCTACCTCCAACTTGCTACAGTAGAGGCTTTAGGGAATTTCCCCTTGGATGAAATCTGGGACTGTCTCTGATTGATTTCAGTTACCTCGTTTCCAATGGCAGAGCTCCATCACTCAGTATTGTCTAGAATATATTTTCCTATGCATACTTTCTCTGATTTCTGTTTTGCTATAGACTTGGATAAATGGGTTTCTGGGACATTTACTATATGTGTTTATTGTGGAGCTGGTATTTGGTGGGACAGGAGACAAGCCTTGTATATAAAAGTTGGGGTCCTCCTTTCCCCATCAATGATGGTGATCAGAAGTTTACCTTGAACCTGAAAACTACATTCCCTAGACTAATAATATTTATCAGAGTAGATAGATACCTAGGTGCCACATAGCAGACAAATAGGCATCTAGACTGGTACTCCCTCTTTCTGAGGAGAGTGGAGTGGCCAAGGTTTTGATCCCAGACCTCTTGCAGGAAATAAAATCTCCCTTGGAGAAAAGTCAAGGGAATAAACAGCCTTGAGCCACAGACCTATTTCCCATGCTGTGTGTGAGGATCAGCTTTGTCACAGCTCTTTTGATTAGATTTCCAATATACTGGGAAAATACATATTTCAGGGTATTCTGTGGGTCCATATCCACTCAAAACCTCAGCCTTCCTGTTGTATTTATATTTCCTTCACAATAATAATACACTTTCAGGAGGGATGGTGAACACACATAAGAAATATTCTCAAGAGGCACAGTTATGAACTTACATCTGTGAAGGGATAACTCACACCTCTCCCTTGTTAGGGTCACTAATGTCTTCTGGTGAATATATCAGGGTTCTCACAGCATCTACTGCCTAATGGGTGCTATGTCTCTGTTGGGTATGTTACTCCACATGACCCCTGTTGGTTTTATCATGACCACTGCGGACACATCATATGTTTTTCAGTCAATTTTTGAAAAGTTTCGTGTCCCCTTCATTCTTGACTTTAGTTGATATTTATTGAATATCAGCAGTGAGATTGGAAGTTCATGGAATCACTTTGCCTTAAAGTATTAGAATCTAGTAAGGTCCACAGCTTTTTCACTTTTTCATCTTTTTTAACACCTGAGCAATACTCTCTCTTTGGCTAATGCTATATTTGTACTGATAACTTGGAGATTACTTCCTTACTTAGTGAAGCAATATTGCCTAGTGAGTAGTATTCTGGATTTGGAGTCAGGAAAAATCTGAGTTTCACTCCTTCCTTACTAGCTAGTGACCACAGACAAGTTGATTAATCTCTCTGAGCCCCACCAAACAGTTTGAGATAATAGACATTATACAATTACATACATATACAGTTATAGATATTACACAATTATATATACATACTATAAATAACATATATATACAATTATAGACATTATACACAGCTTATGAACTCTGTCAGTTGAGGAAATTTATATAGATGCTTGAACAAATATAGGTCCTTGACATATCAAAGTGCTTAGAAACAGTGTTGAACCAATTTCCAAGGAGAGTTTTCCTGTCCGGTGAAGCCTTGTCTTTGATACCTTTAGGACAGGAGAGGGGCTGTGTAGTCATATTCCCCTTTCTTTTACTCTTCACATAATCACCAACTATCTCACCACCATCTTATTTTAGACTCCACAATGACAGCTTGAGTTTCAGAGCAAAAATGGAGCTTCTCTTCTCTAATAATAGTAATAATATAATAATGACTTGGACTCATCTACTTCCTTTTTTCCTCAGAACTCAAAGTGCTTTCACATATATTATCTCATTTTGTTCTTACAACATCTCTTTAGTTATGGAGGGACAGTTTTTTTAATCCTTATTTTCTCCTGCAACATTTCTCTTCTCATTGTTATCGTCCTTATCTTTCTTATTCACAAATTGGCCTCATTTTGCTTCTCTCTCTCTCTTTCTCCTTCCAAATAAGTAGCTACCCAATGCTATCTTCTGCCATTCACAATAGCCTTCCAAACGGCATCATTCTTTCAGCACGATTAAAACCATTCAGAAGGCACCAACCACATCTCAACTTCAGAAATTTCTCTGTCTCTTCAGCTATCTGCGTGATACTCTTGGCACACCATCTACACACTACTGCAGAATCTCAGCATATCTACCAACTTCCAAATAGCTGGATAGCACAAAAATAGAGTTCATAATAGGCTGGTTAGAACAACAATAGTACTAATAATGAAGTGTAAGAAATCATCCCACTGAATTTATTTAAATTTTAAAACATTATGCAGGTTGGTTGTTCTATACCCCAGAGGGAAATAGAAAATCAGCCCTCCCAAGGGTTTTTGCTTCTGGCTCCCTAGGAATATTTTTCACTCTTCCTTTAAATATAAATGCATAGTCTGAGAAATGTAACTTTCCAGCTGCCTACCAACTCCACAGAAACCATACAGTAATCATTCTTGAAGTGAATTGGGGGAGAAGATAGTCACCTAAAAGCAATAAAGGTCATTCTCTCCCAGGCCTGGAACAACAGGATTTCTCTAAATCTCATTAGAACCTGTTTCTGTTTAACAGTTCAGGAGGAGGAGGGGTGAAGAGATGCTGAAGAGAGGCCAAGAAGGAAGCCACCAAGGCAAGCAATCCAGCATCATTAATGTAAGAGCTGTCAGGAATCTAGCTTGTAATAACTTGAACAGACAGAGCCTTTTCTGGGACTGAACCTAAAGATTCAGCAGCAAGCAAGGAAATGACATTTACATTGAGATGTAAATTGCAGCCAGTGACACTACTCATTTATGAAAGATGGGTTTATTTTGGTTGTGGGAAAGGTAAGTTGAAACCCTATACTTTACTTTCACTGGCAAGTCCCATCACAATCCAGGTCAAATTGTGGCTTGTACCTGACACATCCAGGGCATTTTTGGTGTGAAAATGTGCTTGTTATTATAGGGAAACAGGAAGCCTGCATAAAATGAAAACCAAATTAGCTGAAGGACTTTTAAATTCTATCAGGAAGTCCATTGCTTCTGTGCATCTTGAATTAGTTGCATCAGACTCACAACCAGAGCTGAGACAAAATTTTGGCTAATGGAATTAAGAAGGCAATGTAGTCTCATCAGTGAACTGAGAGCTGGCTTAGAAAAGCCTGGACCAGAGGCCTGCCTTTGCTTCATGATGACTGTGGGGCCCTGGCCAAGTCTCTTTACCTGCTGGAGCCCCTGGTAACTCCTGAAATCATATACTGAAGAATCCACAGTAATAGAGGGAGCTTCCTCGCTGGGAGTGCCCATTAATAATGAAATCACCTACCCAGTTCACAAATAAATAAGAATTCATTCCTACTTATGGTTTACAAAGCACCTTCCTCACATCAATAAGGTGACGTTGATATTGCCTTCTCAGCTTAATAGAGATTAAGCCCTTTGCCAATGGTCATGTAAGGGTCAGAGGGAGGAGTGGAGTCCAGTTTTCCTGGCTTCAAGTATGAGTTACTGGATAGACATTCTGAGACACTCTGAAGACTGTGGGCCCCTGATGCACAGCTGGAGAGGCATGCACAGCTGGATAGTTGCACCTCTTGTCCCTCTGCCAGCACTCGTAACTTCCCTTGGGAATCTCAGACAAAAATCATGATTTGAGTTGAAATGGAGGAATAAAGGAAGTCCATGGAGCAGAAAAGCCTCAGGAGTTGAACAAACCAGTGGCTGAGTTTCTCATAACAATCATTTTTCCCTAATCCCTCAATACCCAGCAAAAGTGTTTCACGATGATGCACCCTAGAGACAAGCGGTGTATTTCACAGAATTGGGGATTTTGAAAGGTTATTCAATTCGCCCTCCTATCTCCTGGCACAGACAGATTGTGGTCTATCCTTTTGTCTCTTCTTTTCTTAAGTTTCCTGAGGATATTCTTCAACCCCCATTGATAATGTGTACCAGGATGTCAAAGTCTTTATATTGAGGTTCCATTACATATATATCACCAGACTCAGGAGACTTCATGAGAAAAGGTGTATTGTTAGATTTCAGATGGGTTTGGTTATATCATTATATCTGCCTGTCTTTGAAGCTTCACTATACCCTCACATGACAGAGGAGTGTTGAAGCATACATTCTAAAATATCTCTCTCTCTCTCTCTCTCTCTCTCTCTCTCTCTCTCTCTCTCTCTCTCTATTTCTCCCATCTATTCTGCTGGAGAAAGGCTTGTTATTTTTCAGGTATTCAATCAGAATACCAGACAACAATTAATGCTTTCAACAAGCAAGACAAACGGGCATCTATCTGCCTGGCCCCAGGATTCAAGACAAGGAGAGCACATAAAGGAGAGCCATGTCCTCAGAGAGGCATTTTTCAGCCTTTAATTGTTCCAAGGGACCTCTAAATTAAATAGTGCTGGCTTTAGATCACATTTGAGTGGAAGGCCTTGTCTCTCAGGTAATTTTTTTCAAAGTTTACAGAGCAAGGTAAAGGAGACAGGATACTTTGAGTGTGAGTGCTAGAAGGGGATTAGGTGTACAATGACAATAGACTCGACAGAAGCTGCTTAACAGAGATATTTTTCAAACTGTATTTTGTCAGCTGACATTGTCACTTCAGTTGTTTATTTGAGGACTGTCTTGAAAATATGCCAGTGGTCTTCAGGGAGCTCCGAGATAGTGGAGGTATTTTTGTCTGATAACATTTGAGGGTATCTTACACCTCCATTGGTGATAAATCATTCTGTATCTATGATAACTATTATGGTGAAAAACTCTTCTTAATCCAGCCACACAGTAGGCACTTAATAAATGCTTGTTGATTTAGCTTGCCTTTTAAGCTAATAGGATAATACTAATTGCTTTGTTTGATGGAATTGAGATTAAGGATAGGGATAGAGATATGGTTAGGGAAGGAATAGGGAAAGGGTTAGGGATAGGGATATAGACTAGCCCTGTGATTTCATTAGCAGAAGAAACTTGAGATGGGGAGACCCTGCCTTAAAAAACAAACAAAACAAGACCTGAGACAAAATGAATCAGTAAAATTCAAAATAAAAGCAAATACTCAAACTTATTATTCCCAAAATAAGACAGTAATGCATTTTTTTTCCTAGTGGGCTCAAGAATAGAAGCTAATTAATAAAAAATTCTTACAAGAGTGACATACAGACTGAAACAGCCAACAGTGGGATGAACTACATGGAAACCAGTGAAGGGAGAAGGGGGCAATAATTACGTCTGTTCTAAATAGTCTGGGCAGAGTCTTAGTGCACTCATACCGTGCATTAGACAATAATTTTATATAAACATTAGGATAGACTATTGCAAATAAAAGCATTATATGCCTTAATTTTGTTTTTTGGTAAAAGTTATATTAACAAACAATTTGAACGCAATAGCCAGTAAGCAAGCAGAATAATAAACCTAAAGGTAAATTGATTCTTTCGCTTTAAAAGGAAGAACAGCTTGCTGGATTGTTTAATTTAAGTATCTGAGCTTCCCTGAAAATAGCATTTACTGGGTTTTATTACTGGGTTGGTCGTGATAAAATAACTCTCATAAGGAGCATAAAACATACAGCTTAATGCTTGCAAATGATATATGCTAGCTAGAGACAGCTTCCTAAGAGAAAGATAATATGTCTGTAATCAATTAAAAGCCAAATAATTATTGAGTACCTACTATGGGCAATGCATAGAATAGGTACTATGGGGAATAAAAACAAGATGTGATTCCCTTCCTTGAGGCTTACAATGTACTTTAAGATATGGGATCTACCTAAAAGAAGGGAGAGGGACTGGGCCTATGATTCCATTAGTACAGGCAACTCTCAGATAAGGAAACTCCGCTAAGCCAGAGAATAACCTTTTACTGCAACCTATAGTTGTCTCAGAGAGTTGCCTAGGGTCAATAAGTCTACAATCATTTATTAAGAGCTAATTATGTGCCAGGAATCATGCTAAGTGCCAAAGAATTCAATGAAAGGCAAAAGACAGCCTTTGCTTTTAAGAAGCTCACTGTCTATGAGGGAGATAATATGGAAACAACTCTGTAAGAGAAAAAATCTATATAGGTTAAATTGGAGATAATTATCAGAGGGAAACTGGGAATGCTTTCTTACAGAAGGAAGGATTTTAGCTGGGCTTGAGGAAGCCAGGGAATCTAGGAAATAGAGATGAGAAGGGAGAGAGGATTGTAGGCAAGTTGGACAGCCAATGAAAATGCACAGTTAAGAAATGGAGTGTCTTGTGCAACCAACAGCAAAGGAGACAGGGTAACTAAATTGTAGATGACATAAGAGAGGGACATAGGAAGGTTTAGGAAGACTAGAAAGGTTGGAAGGGAAAAGGTTATGCGGGGCTTTGATTATTTGGTGGAAGGAAGTGGGAGAGAGAAAAACTCTTGATAAGTGAAAAAATAAATAAAACATATAGTCACACAGATTCCTCATTTCCCAGCAATGGGCATTAAAATAGACAACTTAAGAGCTGATCTTCTCCTGTTAGAATGTGTGTGTATAAAGAAATATATATATATATATATATATATATATATATATATATATATATATATAAATATATATATATACATATACATATATATATGAATATATGTGTGTATATAATACATATATATATATAATATTCAGATCTATTTCCCAAATGTCATATAGATAAAACTACCTTGTTCCTCTGCCCTAAATATTCCTAAATATTGTCATGCTATTATAGGGAAGAATTCATCTGTGGTTATGAAAACATAAAAATAAAGTGAGAGGGGGAGGATATGAGGGAAAGAACGGAAGTAATGTGCATATTACCCATCAGATACCATCCAGCAAAATGTTGGGTGAATATGTATTGATGTTGGGGCCATGGAAGAGCAGCTGGTTGCAGGAATCACCATTTCTTCCAGATTGCCCATGGAGGCCCTGAGCTACATGGAGGAGGTTTGAAATCTGAATCTCTCAACTTGCTTGTTTGTTAAACTCCTGGGACTTTGTCTTGCCTGTGGACCATCCACTTCCCCTTTCTCTCCCCTCACTAAAAAAAAAAAAAAAGTTTAGGTTGCCTAGTATGGGAAGGAGTGGATGATTTTGTGTCTTCATTTTTTGTCTAGTTTTGGGGGTATTTTCTTTTAGATTGTTTTTCTCTTGTAGGTAGGGGCTAAATAAAATTCTAATTGAATATATTGACATACCTAAGCTTTTAAACTGAGACTAAAAATGACCAGACACACCTTACATCAGATTGGCAAAGATGACAAAAAAGGATGATGGGGGAAAAATAGGATCACTAATGCAGTGTTGGTGGATCTGTGAATGGATATGACCACTGTCTCTCCTCATCTCTCTCTCTGTCTGTCTGTCTCTGTCTCTGTCTCTGTCTCTGTCTCTCTCTCTCTCTCTGTCTCTCTCTCTCTGGATATTGGCCAATGTGAGGAATTTTTTCTCGGAAACAATGTGGAATTATACACAAAAGGTTACTAAACAGTTCATGCCTTTTGACCCATCTATGGCGCTAATATGTCTATGGCCCAAAGAGATTAAAGAAATAGGAGACAGTTACATATGTATAAAATATTTATAGCAATTATTTTTTTGCGGTGGCAAGAAAACCAGAAACTAAACATCCTGAGGAATGACTGAATAAATAATGAAAGATGAGTATGAAAGAATGCTATCATGCTATAAGAAATTAGCAAATAGGGGATTTCAAAGAGATATGGAAAGGCAAATAGACTAATACATAGTAAAGTGAGAAGAACAAGAAGAATTCATACTATAACATGAACATTATAAAATGAATATTCTAAAGACTTATTTAAACTGATGAATAAAATGAGAAGAATCAGGAAAACAATTTGTACAATAACAAACAACTTTGAAAGCTGTCAGAGCTATGATTCACACAATAATTATCCATGATTTCAATGTTATTTGGTCAATTAGTCAATCAGGCAGCATTCTTTAAGCATCTTCTATGTCTCAGGCATTGTGCTGAGTGCAGAGGATACAAAGAAAGGAAGAAAAAAAACAGACCTTGCTTTCAAGGGGCTCATACTCAAAAGGGAAGACAGCATGAAAATATGCATTTAAAGTCTT
Organism: Trichosurus vulpecula; assembly: GCF_011100635.1. NCBI lineage: Eukaryota > Metazoa > Chordata > Mammalia > Diprotodontia > Phalangeridae > Trichosurus > Trichosurus vulpecula. Next base: position 61,563,973 of record NC_050578.1, read on the forward strand.
AAATGTCACATAGGACAATAGCTATTAGAGGCATAAATGTGAGTGAATTAAAGAAAAACTGAACACCAGCTTGTTTGTCATGGTGATAATTCAAATATAAACAATTATTGTATTCATATTCTAAATTTGTTTAATCACTTGATCTCATTCTCAAAGTCAGTTTTCTCTAAGATTTATTAGTTTATCACATCACAAAACAAGAACAAATAAGTGTAATCTAATCTTTCACTATTCCATTCTAAAGTGAAAATGTTAACTTTAGAAAATGCAGTTTTAAAATTCAAAATTAGTTATCATTGGTATAGCATTTTCTTCTAAGATTTTGGTTAGGCTCAATATTCTTGAAATTACACCTATGATTATCTATATACAAGGGAAAATACACACCTAGCCAGCTCCAGCAGACATGAAAATTTTGGTCAATCCATCAACCAATGTTTATTAAGTGCCCACTATGTGCCTGGCACTGTGCCAAGTGCTAGAGATAAGAAAGGCAAAAGCAAGGTCTTTGCCTTCAAAGAGCTCTCAGTATAATAGGGGAAACTATATACAAATCACTATATACATGCAAGATATATACCATGTAAATGGTGGAGGGTAAACTCAGAGGGAAGATGAAAACTACTGGGGAGGCAGACATTAAGGGAGGACCTGGAAAAGTCTCCTACAGAAAGTAGGATTGGAGCTTACTGGTAAATAAAACCAGGGCAGGCAGCTGAGGAGAGCATTCCAGGGATGGGGGAGAGCCATTTAAAAAATACAGACTGAAGAGTTTAGTAGTATTGTTATCTGATGAAAGGCAGAGGTGAGAGAGTGGAATACTTAGAAGGGAGGGAGTCCATGTAATAAAATTGGATAAATAGGAAGGACCCAGTGCCAAACAAAGTACTTTTATTCTTGATCTTGAGGTAATTGGGAGTAATTATTGAGTAAGAGGGTGGAAGATCACTTCAATAGCTGAGTGGAGGGTGGACAGGAGGGAGTTTAGACTTTTGGCAGGAGCACTAACCAGCAAGCTATTGTAATAATAAAGATTTGAGATATTGAGGGCCTGCACCAAGGAGATAACTCTATGAGTAGGAGATAGGGACATATTTGAAAGTTATCATGGGGTTAGAAATGGCAAGATTTGTCAATGGGCTGGATATGTGGGATAAGTGTGAGTGAAGAGTCAAAGATATTATTTGTCCTGATGTTGTCGACTTGCAATTGAATTGGATTTAAGTGAGGCAGAGTTGCACAAAGATGTCAGCCTCCCTCTCTCTTCCTGAGTGGCAAGACAAAACATCAGTCAGGATGACTGACAATGGCCTGGGATAACCTTGGCATCTTTGATGTCTGACCAAGTTCTAAGTACTCCATAGCACCTGTTTCAGCCACCTTCATGAATACTGGAAGTCTTCACATGCTTGGGGTAGAACCCCCTAACTCATCAATAGGTTTTTGGACCTGTCAATTACCCTCAACCTGGTTTAGCTCAAGTTCCCAAGATGGTTTACCAGGGTGGGGCCACTATACATAGCTTCTTGGAGCCACAGGTAAGAGTTGGGTGAAGGTGGACACTGAAAGTGGAGCATCCCTGAAAAGGGCCAGGTAAGCTCCCACACCAGAGAGGCTAGTCAAAAATGCACCTAGGGGCAGCTAGGTGGCACAGTGAGTAGAGCACTGGCCTTGGAGTCAGGAGGACCTGAGTTCAAATCTGGCCTCAGACACTTGACACATGTACTAGCTGTGTGACCTTGGGCAAGTCACTTAACCCCAACTACCCTGCCAAAAACAAAAGAAAAGAAAACCGATACCTAGATTGAAAGGCTCAACAGTAATAGGAAAGTTGAGAATAGGGGACAGTTTAGTAGAAAAGCAGATGAGTTCTATTTGAGTCATATTGAGTTTGAGTTGTCTGTGCAACATCCAGCTTGAGATGTCCAAAAGGCAATTGATGATGTGTACAATGGCTCAGTAGAGAGACTAGGGCTGGATATATAAACATGGTAATCATTTGCATAGAGATGATAATTGAACCTATTGTAGGTGATAATGTAGAGGGAGGAGAGAACAGGACAGAGCTTTGGGTGACACCCACAGTTAATGGCTGTGACTTCAATAAAGATCTATCAAAGACTGAGAACAATTGGTCAGACAGGTAGGAGGAGATTCAGGAAAGAACAATGCCAAGAAAAGCTAGAGAAGAGGGGGTATCCAGGAATAAGGGGTGATTGACAGTGTCAACAATTGTAGATAGGTCAAGAAGGATGAGTTTTGAGAAAAAGCTATTAGATTTGGTAATTAGGATATCATTTGTACCTTTAGAGAGATCAGCATCAGTTAAATGATAAAGTTGGAAATCAACTACAAAGGCACTGGATAGTTTCCTCAAGAAGTTTAGCTAATAAAGAGAGGAGCAATTTGGTAGAGTAACTACTTCACTCAGTGAGGTGGTCACTGGGGCTTAGTGGGAATTGTTTGTTTTTAGATAGTGTAGACATTGGAGTATTTATAGGCAATGGGGAAGAAGCTAGGAGATAGAGCTTGAAGATTAGAGAGAAAATGGAGGTGAGAGTAGGACCAGTCTGCTGGAGAAGATAAGAGTACATGTAGAAGGGTTGGTCTTGGCAAGGAAAAAGGCCACCAATTTATCAGAAGCCAGATTGAAGGAAGAGATAGTTGGGGAGTTGTCTGAGTCATGTGAGATGATTAAGAGAGAGAGCTCTCACCAAATGGTCTCATTTTTTCCAGTGAATTATGAGTCAAAATATGAGTAACTCATGGAGTTGGGGAGGTAGGTGGTTTTGAGGATAGATAAAAAGGTTTAGAGAAGTTGACATAGACTGATACAGGGAATGGGATAGAGAATTGATTAGGGACTATAGAATGACTTCTTTGCTTCAGTGATAGCCTCAGTTGAGATCAAATAATATGCTTTTGTAGTAGATCCAGTCACCAAAGTACCATGATTTTCTCCAGCTTAAATTCATTAGCACATTAATACAATTGAATGAGATGGGAATAATCTAGGGTTGGGATTTGGCAAGATGTGATTGGTGATAGATTACTAAGGCAAGAGACCTGACAAAAGATGATTATGTAGAGTAGAAATAGTTGGGCAAGTGGTCAAAGTTAGGAAGGGAAGAGAATGTAGCCAAAGGGGATGAAATGGTGAGGAGTAGAGGAAATGGTGGTCACAGTGAGGAAGAAGAATATGATTAGGGCTTATAAGGCATAAAGAATTATGAAATGATAATAAAAAATTATAATCAGATAAATGAATTTTAGAATTCATGGACATGGAAATGAAACTGTTGTAGATGATGATAAGATCAAGATCATGACCATCTATCTCTGTGTGTAACTGAGGAGCAATGGAGCAATAGGTCATGGGAGCTGAGTAGATTGGGAAGTTAGGGTATTTGAGGGAAAATCAATAGTTATGATGAAGTCTCTTAGTATTAGGAAAGGAAGTAGGATGGAGAGGAAGTTTGTGAACCAGTCACTGAACTCCTTGAGAATGGAGGGAGAATGTCTTGGGGGGTCTGTAGATAACCAACTATGAGAATCTTGATTGGACAAGAAATTTAGTATGAATTAACCTCAAGGAGGGGAGGTTGCTGAGTGATAGAGGTGGTGGGAGAGTGTGGAAGAGGCAACAGAGAACAAAGTATATCCCTACCATATGTCTGTGACCAGTGAGTTGTGGGTATGGATTGTGGGGCAGATTGCAGGGCAAGAAGTATTGAAAGGGTGACCAGGGACGCAGGATCATTTGAAGGGAACCAGGTTTCATTGACTGAAATTTAAAAAAAAAAAAGGAGTGAAAAAGGAGAAAAAAAAATCTTTCGGGATGAAAAACAGTTTGGCCTAGGAAATTTTTTCTTTGTGTCCCCAGATTCCTTTTTGGTATCCATTTCCCTTCTCAGTTTCACTCCATTTGGCTCCATTTAGGTGTTTAATTCCCTAAAATTCTGCTTTTGCCTTTCCCCTTTTTGAATAATTTATACTTAAGTATGAATGACTGTCAATATTTCTTGGAGAGTATTTGCATTTTAAGACTTTTCTTTAATTGTTAAATACAAGACATTATCTCAAGTTAAAGAATTTTAGCATCATACCATCATATTACTTTGACTTTACAGACTAGTCCCACTTTAATGTTGTAGGTTGCCAGGTCCCCTGTTAGTAAGTTAGTCAATAAGCCTTTATTAAGCTTCTACTATGTGCCAGGCACAAGGCTAAGTGCTGGGGATACAAAGAAAGCAAAAGACAGCCACTGCCCTCAAGAAGCTCATAATCTAATGGGGAAGAGAACTGGCAAATATATATGTACAAACAAAGTATATACAAGATAAAATAGGAAATTATTAACAGAGGGAAATCACTAGAGTTAAGAGGGATTGGGAAAAGCTTCCTTTAGAAGGTGGGATTTTTACTTGGAACCAGATTGTTGTTGTTGTCTTTCTCCCTCGTTTTCAAAGTGGACCACAACATCAGGAAAACGATGACATGACTTGCAGTTGACTTTGATTTGAGTGAGGCAGGGTTATGCAAGGTCATCAGCCTCACCTTCTCCTCCAGAGCCATCTGGGTCCAGTGGCCAAATATAGTTGGAATTTGAATGAAGCTAGTGAAGAATCCAGGAGATGGACACACAAAGGGGCAGCCAGAGAAAATGCCCAGAGGAAGATATGGCCTGAGGCCATACCTGCAGGCATCTTTCCCTACCTTCTCTTTGGTAGGTCCCTTTCCTCTTTGAGTACAGATCTACTTTCATATACTAATTCTTTACCATTTTCCTCCAATATTTGCATCTTCCCACTTCCCATTCCAAACTTACTTCTGATCTACCTTCTGACCCTCTTCATTCTCCCAGTTCCTGGGCCCTCCCCTCCTTGCCAAAGCTAGAGCACAGTGATTACATGCTTATAGGAGACCAGCAGATGTAAAGTGATCCCCGTCTTAGTTCAGGGTTGTTGGGGTGGAATGAGGTACTTGCAAATCATTTAACGTTGAGCAAAGGAGGAAATTTGCTTTACCCTAACATAGCAAGGATAAAATCTCCATCCCTCTTGCCTCCATCTGGAAACCATATCTGGTCAGTCAGTCATCAGAGCATGGCATGATGACTCACATAATCTCAGGAACCCACCAAGTCTGAGAGGCCACCTTGCATGGGCTGGGGTTTTTTATCCCTCCAGAGCAGGAAGCTTCATCAGGGAAGCTGGGTGCAATCAGGTTATGTTGGGAGGAAGAAGCTGGGACAAGGAAATCAGGGAAGATGTGTCAAGAAACCACTGGTTCTATCATATCAGGGAAGGATCCAGTGACTCTCCATCCTCTGCCCTTACTTATAAGTCCTAAATAATCAATTTCCAGTCTTCAGTTATCTCAAAGACTTCGATTAGAGTGCAAACAGGGAGCTCAAAGATGCAACTGATACTATTCTAGGTGCTGGGGATCCCCTCAGTTTGAAGGGAGCATGGTAGCGGGGAGAATATGGGGAGAAACAAGAATAGTCTTCCTGGGCACAGGAAGGAATCAGATTAGGATTTTTATTTCAATTTTTTTAAAATTTCAATTTCAATGTATATGTCTGTGTGTACATATGTTCAGGAGACGGGAAAAGATGAGGTTTTAACTTTATAGAGTTTTAGAGAAGACAGTTGATATTTTTGCTGATCATTGATGTAAGAGAATTAACAAAACAAAAAGAGAATTGTAAATATTTGGTTTGATTGTAAAAAAAAAGTTACCTTAATTAGAAGCAGGTGTTCAGCCTGTAACACTTGTGTGGAGAGTATTAAATACGTCTCTATTTGGGGCATATTTTATTTGTTTATAATAATAAAATTATGCATGCTCCATCTTTGTAATTTGCCATTAAATCTGTAGCATGGTTGTCTTTATGACTTAAATGTAAAGGGAATAATATTTAGGACTAGCATATTGCAATTTTTAACTCTATTGGAATATGTTTAGTCAACTACCATGACCGTAAGTCAGGTTAAATTTTGCTCAACGTCATTCATTTGAAATCTGTGTTTATTTTCAACGCATGTCTTGAGAGAGTTCAGTTGCTGTTGTTTCTTTCCGTTGTGTCCTACTCTTCATGACCACATTTTGGGATTTTCTTGGCAGAGATACTAGAATGGTTTGCCATCTCCTTCTCCAGCTAATTTTACAGATGAGGAAACTGAGGTAAACAAGGTTAAGTGATTTGCCCAAGGTAACGTAGCTTGTAAGTGCCTGAGGCCAGATTTGAACTCAGGATAATTGGTCTTCTTGACTCCAGGCTCAGCCCTCTATTCACTATGGCATCCCGTAGCTGCTCTGATAGGGCTTACTCTACTAAAACTGAAAATATTGAAATGTCTAGCTTGAAGAAGTATCCATAAGCCTAGAGAGGGCAGGGATGGGGGAGGAGCTGCTCTGAATCCCGTCTTGGTGGTACCTATGCTTCAAAAGGAGACCCTGGCATAGAAGAAGAGAATGGTGCATAGTTTATAAGAGAAGGCAGAGGGAGACTGGACTATGAAACTCCTCCCTGAAAATGGCTTAGGCTTGTAGGGGTGGGGGGGAGGTGACTATAAACAGATAAGCCGATAAGGTGAGTTTCAGTGACAAAAAGAAAGGTTCTGAATTTGCATTCAAGCCAAAAATTTAATCTTTCACTCCTGAGATAGCCCCCAAATTTCCTAGTGTAAGGGATGGGAGTTCTACACCGTCCTATCAATCAGTGTATGGGAATGTGTGTAAAAGTTTTAAGTCTGGAATCAAAATGGTCTCTATATACCTTATTGTCTTTTTATATGCGTGCACTTCTTTGACCCAGGGAATAGCTGGTTGGCTAACCAAACAAGCTAAGGGAAGAAAAAAAAAGGCCTCTGGGAGCTTTAGATAGCTTACACAATTTCAGTAGCAAGTCAGTGAAATGGTGAACCGTTCCAGTGATGGAGTGGAATGGTTCAGGTGATTAGAGATTGAAAGTTGCAGCCAACCTCCCCCCAGGAAAACATGAGGGATGAGGGTAAGGGCATGAGTGAAAGAGAGAGCTTCTTTCTCTCCTGTTCCTCTCCCCAACCCAACGACTCCCATTCATTAACCACATTATCAGAGAAATTAGACCAGTAAGACACAACATATCCATTTGAGAGCAGAAAGAGAAACATTCTAAGGACAAATATGAATAGATAACCAGAGGCATAAAAAGAGCTAAACATAGGAGGAATCTCTTCAAGGAACTTGACAATTTGTATCAGAAAAGAATTCTGGTTATGAATTCAAATGAGGACTTCTAGGCCTTAGAGGGTGAGGAACTGTGTGTACTTGTGGGAGAGTGATACCCTAAGCTTCTGGGGGAGATTCTCTGTACCACCTGTTCTTGCTGTACTATCTTACTAAATATCCTTTTAATGAAAAGGACAATAAAAAGGATTTAATAAAAAATAAAAATTGAGGCCAACTGGCTGATTTTCGATGGGAAGCTTACCTATGGAGGCCCATGAGTTGCTGATATTAGAAACCCAGATATTCAGGATTGACCATAGAAGCTTGAGAGTCAACCTCTTTCTGGCGCCATGGTCCATCAGTGCAACTAGAAGTTAAGGGAGTGAGATTTGTAGATAACCCCCTTTACACTAAATCAAGAGTGGGGTCACATGCCCACTCTGATTACTATAATTATAGGAGGCCCAGTGATTACATGATGGCACCTGAATCAATACATCAATCAAAATTATAAACTAGGTGTTGTCAGTCAATAAGCATTTTTAAAATCCTTACTATGCCAGGCACTATGCTAAGGGCTGAGGATATAAAAGAAAGGTATAAGACAATATTTACCCCCCAGGAACACATGGTATAATGAGGGTGGCACATGCAGATAAATCCTTATGCAGTTTGACAATATTAGAGGGTTTTGCAGATGATGCCCCAAAGGAAACATCTTGTGATTAGCTAAAAACTGATCTCCTATAAAATCATAATCAGTGCAAGAGTGAACTCAGACTTTCTGTAGAGGATTCTCATGTTGAAAACTCCTTTTTCGTAGAATTACAGATGCAACAAAGGCAAAAAGACAGAATCACCCTTGGGGCTTGGCAGGGGGAATTGGAGGAAGATGAGAGGGAAAAAGTTACTTAATGGAGGATTAAATAATGTGCTGCGTTGACCTAGGCAAGTGAGTGGTGATTAGGATAAGAATCCCAGCTTTAATGAAGCCCTGCCTTAGTCTCCTGTATTTAGTTAGTTCCATGGTATAGACTGTCCCTAAAATATGTCAGAAATCCTCTTCTCCTGCAAGGTTTTCTAAATCTTCCTTTATGTGTCTCTTATCCTGCCATTCTACTCTGCTGCTTTGCTCATGTCCTCAATTTCCTCCACACAGCTTTCCTTTTTTCCCCTCTAACATTTTAGTTCTCCAGTGACCTTTCTCTTTTCTTATCCTCTTTTTATTGATTTTTGATCTGGCTTAGCATTTATTCTCAAAACATCTTGCCTCTTGATTCTGTTCAGTGAAATCCTTTGCCTCCTTGATCTACCTGGGCACCTTCCACATCTCAAAAAAAAAAAAATTCTTTATTTCTAGTGTATTTTTCTTGAGCTTTTCCTTTGCCAATTTCACAATGTCAATATATTTGGAAGAGCTCTATTTATATTATATGCCACTGTACCAACACTTCGGGCAATAACTACTTTAAAAAATAAAGTGTTTAAGACTAAAAATAATTGAGATTATGTCCATATTACTAATAAAAAACCATACAAACACCTACACACATATATACACTCATTATATGTTCCTTTTGGGGCTTAAAGTGATATATACACATAATGTCAGTGTCAGGATGAAGTAATGAGCAAAGGTTGATGACTAAAAGGAAAAAGGGGGGTGGTGGAGAGAGAGACATAGTTAGAGAGACTCAGACAGAGATGCAGAGACACAGAGACAGGAACAAAGACAGAGAGATACTAAGACAGACAGACAGAAAAATATTTAGCTCAGGAAAAAAACAAGTCCATCTCATTGTCAAAGGCAGGAAGGAAGGAGAGAGTGAGAGATCATATCAAGGAGCACTGAGTTGAAAATGAAGGGTCAGGGGAGAGAACTCATGTTGAATCCTCTGACTTATAGATTTAAAAGAAATGTCCGAGTCCTGCACTCTTACCCTAACTTAATCACATGATGGTTAGGCTAGGGCCAGAGTGCAGGACTTACTTAAGGCAATTTGGGAGTTGTCTGAACTTGAAAGTGATGTCTTAGCCTGGAAGATAGCTAGGGGTAAACTAGCTACTGGCAGTAAATCGATTATCTCAGAATTGTATGGTTAAAAATCTAAGTCAATAAAATGATTAATTCATTTATGAGTCTAGGGAATAATTGTGATGTCATACAAATTTCATCAATTAGGTATTTTTAAGTCATTAAAATTATTCTCTATAAATGCAGCAACATTTTATAGTTCGAACATGTAAAATGGAAATGCAAAAAAGAAAAATGTGTACTTCTATAAATGTACATTCCAAAGAATCTCCTGAATGGATATCGTCTTGTTCTTATCTTTTTCTAACATGAGTGTATTTTTATAGTTATGGAATCCTCCCATGACTCCCAGTTCTGCCAACTAAGAATGTGCCATTAAAAAAAAAAAGTTTGCATTTGTGTATTTCAATCCTACTGGTACAAAATGCAAAATAACACAGTATTTTATAAGAAATGATTTATAGGTTGAAAACCTTCATCAGAGAAGTAGAATGTAACATCCTCCCCTGCTACTCTCCCTCCTGGCACTTGAATACACAGACCAAGTCACCAGAGAAGGGCTCACTACTTCTCCCCTCCAGGGTAATACTGAATTGCTGGGGCACTTTATCATTGTTACTCACGAGCCCCACAAGTGTACTTCTTTTTTTAAAATTTTTATTTATTTTTTTATTAAGATTTTTTATTTTTAGTTTACAACACTCAGTTCTGCATGATTTTGAGTTCTAGATTTTCTTCCTCCCCCCCCCCCCCCACCTCCTCAAGATGGCATGGAATCTGATACATCTTCTACATATACCTTCACATTGAACTTATTTACACAATAGTCAAGTTGAAAAGAATAATTATTACCAATGGAATGAATCAAGAGAAAGAAGAAACAAAACCAAAAAGAAAGGGAGAAAAAAAAGGGAGAGCTAACAGTTTGCCATAATCTACATTCAGTCTCCATAGTTCTTTCTCTGGATGTAGATAGCTCTCTCCCTCATGAGTCCTTCGGAGTTGTCTTTGAACCTTGTATTGCCGAGAAGAGCAAAGTCTACCAAGGTTAGTCATCACAGAATCCATACATCTGTGGTTGTGTATAATGTTCTCCTAGTTCTGCTCCGCACACTCAGCATTATATCATGTAGGTTTTTCCAGGTTATTATGAAGTCCGTATCTTCCCCATTTCTTATAGCACAATAGTATTCCGTTACATTCATACACCACAACTTGTTCAGCCATTCCCCAATCAATGGGAATCCCCTTGATTTCCAATTCTTTGCTACTACAAAAAGAGCTGCTATAAATACTTTTGTACATACAGGTCCCTTTTCCCACTTGTGTGATCTCTTTGGGATACAACCCTAGAAGTGGTATTGCTGTGTGAAAGGGTATGAACATTTTTATAGCCCTTTGTTATTGAGAATCGGCAAGTGTATCAATTAGTTTTTAGGAAAGAGATTTACTGATAAGGTATAAAACAAGAATAGATGGAATAAACATTCTCTCCAAAGCCTGGGACATACTCTCCCAAAAATTTACACAGATTCTGGTATAGAGGGGAATAATTTAAAGTACAATAGTAGTGAGGCATGTGTCTTGAGCACACTTGTGGCAAAGAGATACCTAACATCTCTTGGCCCTACAAGTCCTATCTTCCCCCTCCATGGGTTTTCTTGAAGTTTTCTGGGTGGGTTAGCAATGGATAGAGAAGTCCTCTGAGTGGAATACCATCTTTGTTGAACTGGTCTATTTGCACCTAACATGGTTTGATGTGTAGCAGGGACAGACCACTCTGCTGCTGGTGGTGCTCCGTACTCACCCTCTCTGCTTTGGTACTGGGGGATGGTAAGATGACAGCCAAGATCCTACAATCCTTCCAGACTTTGTATTATATATAAGCTGGCTGATTGAGCATGTCCATCTCAAGGTGATACTTACCAACTTCGGGGAGCAAATGAGTTTGTTAACAAATAAACCTTTATTAAGCACCTATTATGTTAAATTCCGGGAGTGCAAATACAAAAAAGACAGATAGCCCCTGCCTTTAAGGAACTTGCAATCTAATAAGGGAAGACAACACTGAGAAGAAAGCTAAAAAATGTGTGTGTGGGGGGGCACATAGAAAGAAAGAGGCACCAGTTTCAAAGGCATAATGGAAAAGTCCGGAAGTACAACCAGGTGGTAAATGAATGCAAGAGAGACGAAGACTGCTGTGTGATCATATTTGGCATTGACTAAATGACAGGATGGCCTATCTCTGGCCTGGCTCTAGGAGGCAACTTAATGCATTCCTGCCTTTGCACTACTGCAAAAGAAAAGAAAGAAATGAAGGGTCGAATCAACCCTTTTGTATACCCCTTCAGTTCTGGCTTAGCAACCATTGAATCATCTGGTCTTTTGTCTCCACAGCCAATTTGAATACTTCTTGTCATTGCACAGTACCAACCTTTAGGCCAATCATTCATTAATGGCTAGAGACTCCCCTGACCCCTTCAAATTTCCACATGATCAATTGGATGGTAATCAGGCAAGGAACATGTGTAAATGCTTGTTATAGGCCAGTCCTCACCCCCAACCCCTAATAAGACAATATATCTTACTTCATTTATTCTTTACTTTTTTGAAATGAAGCATTGGACTGAGTAGAGCCAATGTTTCTTTCAAACAGGTGTGTCCAGACTTAACTCAAATCCTATCTTTTATGAGAGACTTTTCCCCAACATTACCTTCTCTGAGATTACCTCCCGTATACATATATGTATATAGATTATATTATATATAAATTATAAATATATTATCTTCCATATATCTAAATATGTATATATATATACATATATGTGTATACACACACACACACACACACATATATATATATATATGTATATATACACAGAGAGAGAGAGAGGGAGGGAGAGAGTCGTTTGCATTTTAAATCCCACCTTTTATGAGAGACTTTTCCCCATCATTACCTTTTCTGAGATTACCTTCCACAGACATATATGTATATAGATTGTATTATATATAAATTATAAATATATTACCTTCCATATATCTAATTATGTATATATGTATATTTATATATATATATATATATACACATATATATAAAGAGAGAGAGACAGAGACAGAGAGAGACAGAGACAGAGAGAAAGAGAGAGAAAGGGGGGGTTAGAGAGAGAGAGAGAGAAAGGGGGGGGCTAGAGAGGGAGAGACAGAGACAGAGACACAGAGAGAGAGAGAGAGAGGGAGAGAGAGAGAGAGAGAGAGAGAGAGAGAGGGTTGTTTGCATTTTTCACCTCCATTAGAACATTAGTTCCTCGAGGGGTCAATGACCCTGTTTTTGTTATTCTTTTATCTCTAAGACTTAGCACAGTTTTTCAAAATAAATGCTTGATGATGGTGATTTCAATACTATTCGACTCTGAAAAATGTAACAGTAGAACATAGTTTGTTCAATGATCTACTAAGTATTGATGTCAAGTGATTGTAAAACAGCGAGATGTTTATTTTCCAATTTATCTGTGATCTTATAAATATGGGTACAGCTTTCAATCATCCTTGACTTTTCATTCTGTGTGAATCTTATATTTGTCCTTTTGTAAATGCACCAAAGGGGAGAGGGTGTCACCTATTATTCTGGGATCTTCTTCTAGATCTATTGACATATACATATTAATTGAGTCTAGAGCTGCCTATTGCTTTCCTTTTATTTTCCAGGTAAGTATATTTTTAATGATCTATTTTATACTTCTATGATCCTTCAATGGCACACAACTTTGTTGGCTATGTATTTCCATATGTGCCTATCCATTGTGCTTTGGGAGATCTGCAGCTGTGATTCTCCAAAGACTCTTTTAGTCTATGACTTGGCTGCCATGTAGCATCATCTCAGATGAAGAAACTCTACTCATGCAGAACATTACCTTCTATGCAACTGATAACATTAGAGAATTCCAGGGAACACAAAGTTTAAATGACTGTTAAGTTCCTGCAGCGGGGTGTGTAACAAGTGGGTCTGGCAGCCAGATCTTCCTGGCCTGGAGGTCACCGCTTTATCTATTGTGCAATGCTGCCAACTAATTCAAGATTTTCTTATTGAAGAGATTTTTCTTCAGAGGCTCCTGCCCAAAGATGATATCATCTCAATTCTATTAAGTTCTGAAATACTAAAAAAATCTCTTAAGAAATCTATAGTCATGGAGAAAAAAATACTCTTAACCATCCATATTGGAAAAATGAAATGAAAAAAAATGTAGTTGCCAAAATTATGATACTCAGCCTAATGATTAGCCTGCCAAATTATTCCATTAATATGTATAACAGGTACAAATATTACAGATAATGATCTAGAACTAGGTGGTCCAAAGAGACTTGGTAGGTATTTAGAGGTTTTAATAGCCCTAAACTGCTAATTGTTGCCAAGGCCCATCTTTTTAACTCTGATTAATTTCCCCTAGTGAGACTAAATGACTGGAAACCTTGATCCCAGATTAATTTATATTATAATGAATCCATTGGAAGAATCATGGTGGGCATAAACCTACTGTAGTGTTATCCCTTCCCCAAAACATATATTTTTTAAAAAAGTGCTATCGCTTATGTCTAGACCTGTGATTTCATCAGCATAAAGAATTCCATGTTGTATAAATTCTCTCTGTAGAGGGAGAGGTCTCTTATATTTATGATAGACATATCTATTTTAGATAGATATTGATATAGAGATCAATAACTATAATAGGTATAGCTATTTTAGATAGATATTGATATTAATACTCATATCTATATTTCTCTCACTCTCCCTCTCTCTGTCTTTCCATCATTCTCTCTTTGTCTCTGACTCTGACTCTGTCTCTGTCTCTGTCTCTCTCTAATTATCTATCTATAGCCCAAGTGCCATGTGTGGACAGAGATCACCTAACATGGAGACTCCCTGAATCCCCTAACATGTGGTAGGACATAGCCTCCTTTGATCAGTTGCATAGACAGGTTGAATCTTGAACACTGTCCTGTCTGAGGCCGTCCCTCTCTTCTTGCCTACGCTTTCCTGCTACATCTAGATGAAGCTCACAGTTCACTTATAGCACAGGCAGCATAAACCAAATCACAGAGAGAGGAAGACCTTCCTTCCCCTGCTTTCTGAATCTTCCCTTGGCTCTGAGATTTCTCTTGGCCTGGGGGTGTTTGTTTCTGTTCTGGGTCATTTGTCCTTAGTTTTAGATGCCTGCAGCGGTGATCCTCAACAGACCTAGGAGTTCGAGCAATGGCGACTCAGGTGCCAGGATTACAGGGAGGATGTTGCAGCCCTTAGAAGTCAAGATGCCTGAGCCAGGAGCCTGAGGGAGATTTTTGGAATTGGAACTTGGCTCTGTGTGCTACAGGAACAGAGGTAAGATATAAACCTAATCCTCTTCTACTCCCGGACACTGACACTGAGGAGGTGTACAGGGGGAGGATTAAGCCTCTTGTGTGGGAGTGTAAATTCATTTATTTTTTATTATACCTTTTGAAGTAAATTGTCCTTTGTAAAAGCTAATTTGATTGTAAGTGGCTAAATGGAACTAGTCTATAGGAACTCTTCCTCCTACACTCGGGGAAACACCTTTGGTGGGAGCTGAAACCAGTTATAGAGAGCCTAGATACCTCCAAAGCCCCTTAAGGGAACTGCAGAACCATGGTGGTGATGAGGGTTTGGGGTGAGAGGTGCTCGACACCCCAAAGTACCGACACATCGGGTCCTGCCGAAAGAATTCGACTCAAGCTTTCTCAGCCAAGGGAAAAGATAAAGTTTATTAAGAGTTAGCCACATTGGCCTGCCCCAAGACATCCCACCCCTTGCGACGCCTGTAAGGAAAGCGGGCCAGACCAATCTGAGCTAGATTGGTTCTGACCACCTTCATGGAGGCAAGATGGAGATTATATACACAAAGGTTGTGGGAGGGATTGAGTGGTGGTCTGGGGTGACCAGAGGAGGGGTCTAGGGAGGGACTTAAGGAGGAGTCTAAGGAGGAGCTTGAAGGGACTGGGATGAGGTCAGACTCCAGGGTGGGAAATAGCTGAAGGCTATATGGAAATGACAGACCATAAAGGGCTAGGGTAACAGAGATAGGGTATAGATATTTTGATCAGATTAAGGATGGGAAACAGGATTAAGGGTGGGAAACAGCTGGACAATAGAGGACTGGGCAAGGTAGGCATTTGGGCTTAATGGTTATAGCCTCAGGCCAAAGCCAGGTCGAGTGGGAAGATTCAAGGAGAGTTCAAGGGTTCAAGGGGTTCCCAGAGACTGTGCCCTCATCAGTGGGAGTGGTGAAATGGTCTTCAAGCAGTGGGGGCTAGGGTAGACAATGTTACAACTAGAAAGCTATATTCTGGTCATAGGTTGAGAAGGAGACCCAGATGCTGGAAAGTCTGAGTGGAACATCATCATCCCCAAAATACTAAAAGAGGCAGAAGGAGCCCTCCAGTTGTTTAGCTACAACTTCCATGGAAAATTTGTGGGGCACCACAAACAAAAATCACATAGAATAAGAATGAGAAGGTCTGAGCGCCTAGGATCTCCATAGTGAAAGGGGTATTCATGGAGATTGAGTCACAGATCTTTAGAATATGAAGGTAAATTCTTTACTAGGTATCTCTTTAGAGGTAGCAATGTGACTATTAATGAGAAATCATACATTTATGATCTTGGGGGATTCCCTCAATTTCTTTTCATTTTATGCAATATACACCCTCCTCACCTCCACTCTTAGAATCTCTTGTTTATTCATAATCAAGCTGCCTGCTACACCAAGCATTCACTAACTCACCTTCCGCCAATTTCCCAGGGCATTTTCCTCCAAATCACCTGATATTGTGTGTATTCACATATGTGAACATATATGTATATATTAGATAAATTGTAGTTATGTACATATATGCACATATATTTTTTATGTATATATGGTACCTACTCTAGCTAAATTATTAGCTCCTTTGGGGCAGAGACTGTTTTCCTTTTATTTTTGTAAACCAAATTCTGAGACAAATGATTTTTAACAACCAATGATTTGGGGTCATCTGGAGATCCCCCTTTTTCTAAAGTCCTGATTTTAAAGACCTCAGTCTCTGAAGGTTGAGCTAACCTTCTCCTCTATCCAGACCCCACCCAGGTGGGGCAGCCACTGTGTTCCACTCAGGTTTGGGTGGGGATAAATTCTTTTAATAGGCTGCCCAAGGCTGAGGTTGATTTAGGTTGCATTTCAGGTTTCCCAGAAGATCAGTATAGGTTGTAATCCTAAACTATGTAAGGCCCTTCCTAGGTAAGGACCAGAGTGCAAACCAGGAAAGCAGTGACCACAACTCTCCCCAGATCAGAATGCCTTGGAAGCAAACTCCCAGAACTAAGTCTGATAACAGCAGAGTGAAAAATCCTGAAGCTTGAGACAGTCCCTCTCCCACATACACTGGGAAGAGACTATCTTAAAAAAAATAAGTCAAGAAATAAGGGCCACTAGGTGCTTCAGTGGATGGAGTACTGGCCCTGGAGTCAGGAGGACCTCTGTTCAAATCCAGCTTTAGACACAGTCTTCAGAACTAGCTGCTATTTGCTTCCATGGCTGACACTCTTTGAAACATGTTCATCATCTGGACATGGACTCAGAGCCCACCACTGCCCAAAGCACCAGTGCATCATTGGCCCAGTCTCCCAATCTGTGCCCATGTTAGAAGAGATAATTGAAGCTGGAATGAATATAGCTTATCTAAACCGCTCCCATGAAAGTCATGAGTACCATGCATGTGTGAAAAGCTACAGAAAGCTTTGTTTCTACTCCCATCTTTTACCAGCTTGTTGCTGTAGCATTAGATACCAAAGGACAAGAGATCCAGCCTGGACTCATCAAGGATAGTTCCAGGGCAGAAGTGAAGCTAAAGAAAAGCAACCACTCAAAGTCACCTTGAATGATGTCTATATGGAGAAATGTGAGGAGAATATTCTGTGGGTATACTACAAAAACATTTGCAAGGTGGTGGAAGTTGGTGGCGAAATACGTGAGGACAATGGGCTTGTTTCTCTGCTTGAGAAGGAGAAAGGTCAAGATTTCTCTTTGACTGAGGTGGAGAGCTATGGCATGCTGGGCAGCTAGAAAAGTGTCCACTTTCCTAGGGCAGCTGTACACTTGACTGCTGTGTCTGAAAAGGATATCAAAGATCTTCAGTTTGAAATAGAGCAAGGTGTGGATATGGTGTTTACATCCTTAATCCAAAAGGCAGAATTCTAGAGAATCAACTAAAAAGCTAGACAAAATAACTAACATTAGCAAAGTTGTGTCATAGAGAATAAACCTATATAAATCACCAGCATTTCTACAATTGCCAACAAAGTCCAGCAGCAAGAGATAGAAAGAGAAATTCTTTTTAAAATGAATGTAGGCAATATAAAATTATTGGGAGTCTATGTGCCAAGATAAACTCAAGAACAATAAAAATCACTTCTCACACAAATGAAGTTAGGTTTAACAAAGTGGAGAAGTCTTAATTGCTCATGGGTAGGTCAAGCCTATATAATAAAAAAGACAATTCTACTTCAGTTAATTTACTTATTTAATGCCATACTAATAAAAATGCCAAAGAATTATTTTATAGAGTTAGAAAAAATAACAAAATTCATCTGAAACAACAATAAATCAAAAATATCAAGGAAATCAATGGGAAAAAAGTCAAAAAAGGAAGTCTAGAAGTTCTAGATTTTAAATTATATTACTATATATTAATCATCAAAACAATCTAGTACTGGTTAAGCAATAAAGTGATGGATCAGTGGGATAGATTAGGTATACAACACACCTTAGTAAATGACCATAGGAAACTAGTGTTTCAAAAACCCAAAGATACAAACTTTTGGGATGACAAAAATTGCTAGGGAAAGCAGGTTGGCAGAAATTAGGCATAGATTAACATCTCATACTGTGTACCAAGATAGGGTCAAAATGGATAAATGACTTAGATCTAAAAGGTGATATCATAAATAAATTAGGGGAGCATAGAAAATTTTATCTGTCAGATCTATGAATAAGGGCAGAGTTTATGATCAAACAAGAGACAGAGAGGATTAAAGGAAGTACACTAGGCAGTTTTGATTTCATGAAATTAAAAAAGCTTTTGCACAAACAAAACTATTGCAGGCAAACATAGAAGGAAAACAGAAAAATGTGGGGAGTAGAATTTTTATGGCAAATTTCTCTGACAAAAGCTTCACTTCTCAAATACATGGTGACCTGAACCAAGTTCATAAAAATAAGAGCCATTCCCCAGTTAATAAATGGTAAAAAAAAAAAAAAAAAAGATGAACAGGCAGTTTTCAGAAGAAATCAAAGCTATCTATAGTCATATAAAAATGCTCTAAATCACTACTGATTAGAGGAATGCAAACTATAACAACTCTGAGATTCTACCTTACAACTATCAGATTGGCTAACATGACAGGAAAAAAAAAACACAATGCTGGGATGGGGTGGAAAAAATTGGAACCCTGATGCAAGGCTAGTAAAGTTGTAAACCAGTCCAACCATTCTGGAGAACAATTTGGAGCTACTCCCAAAGGGGTAGAAAACTGCATTCCCTTTGACCCAGCAATACTACTAATAGGTCTGTTTCCTAAAGAAATCAAAGAAAAAGGAAAAGGGCCTATTTGTACAAGAATGTTTATAGCAGCTCTTTTTATGGTGGCAAAGATTCAGAAATTGAAGGGATGCCCATCAAGTGGGGAATGGGTGAACAAGTTATGGAACATGATTATGATGGAATACTATGGTGCTATAAGAAATAGTGAGCAGGATGCTTTCAGAAAAACCTGAGAATACTTCTAGGAACTCATGCAAAGTGAAATGAGCTGAACCAGAACACTGTATATGGTAACAACAACATTGTAAGGATGATCAATTGTGGACTATAATCCCAGACAATTCCAAAGTCCCCAAGGTGAAAAACGCTATCGACCTCCTGCTAACAAACCGATATACTTTGAATGCAGAATAAAGCATATTGAAAAAAAACACTTTATTTTTCTTGTTTTATTTCTTGGTCTGCATTTTCTTCTGCAACATGGAGAGTATCGAAATATGTTTTGCATGACTTCACATGTATAATCTTTCTTAGTAAGGGGAAAAGGTAGAAGGGAGGAAGAGAGTTTGATACTCAAAATTCTAAAAAAAATATATTGACATTTTTACATGTAATTGGAAAATATTAATGAAATAAATAGATTGTATTTTAAGAAGAAGTGAAAACAATTTTTATTCATTGTTTTTATCTGAATCTCTGTAAAAGTATTGGAGTAAGGGGTTAAAAATGACTCATTTGGACCCCTACTTTATTCCAATCATTATTAATCAGTTTGATACTATCTCATAGGGGTAGTGATTATAAGTTGTAAGGCCAATCTGTAAGTGACAAATCTTTTCCCTATTGAAAAGGTCTCAGGTGGGGCCAACAAAGGGAGGCCTGATTAGAGGCAGGCCTACACCCTTTCACTAACTAGGTGTGAGGCCTGAGGCCCCAGGCCCCCACCCTTTTGCTAGTTAGGCATGAAGCCCTCAAGGCCCTAAGGGGAGTTGCTAAGACCAGAGTATGTGCACTGAGTTCTATTCAATCAGACACCTGCTAGGACTGTATAAAAAGAGATCCCAGAACTGAGAGCAGCAGAACTGGGAGCAGTGGAACTGAGAGTGGCAGGATTCAGAAACAGACATCAGGAAGACATTGAGGCAGCAGACATTGAGAGAGAGCCAGCATTGAGAGAGACTGCAGAGTGGAGAGTGCTGAATAAGAGACAGTTGCGGAGATAAAGGAACTCCAAGGGAGAACTGCAGAGCTGCAGGAGAGAGTGCTGAGCTGACAATTAGGATTCATGAGTGATTGTTTACAGGAAGGCCCTAGCAGTTGGGGGAGGGGGAGGTTACAGGATGGCTTGACTCCTTACTATGGTACTTTGTGATAGTTTCCTTGTTGCTACATTGAGGTGGGCTTACTGGTTTTGGGATATAATTGCTAAGGTAGGAAATTGGAATTACTGGTGCTGGGATTGGGTTCTTTTGTGTCTAAAAAAATATTATACTTCCTCTGCCTTCTACCTAGAGAATTTCTTATACTTCGCAATTCTGAATCATGCAGGCATGTTCATGGTCATCCTCGAGGTCATGAATCTTGCCTTACTGATACATAAGTTATGTACATTAGGCCCTAGAACTATGACTGTAGGTTATAAGCTCACTTGCTCAAGCTAACTAGAGGCCTTTCACCCTTGTTATTCCTTGTTATGGCAACAAAGCCCAGCATGGTGGATGACTCAACTACATTCCCTGATAAATGGTTATGTGCTTTGCACCCAATTCCTAGCAATTACAAAAAGTGCTACTAATAAGTATGTGATATATATATATATATATTATATATATATATATATATTTATATATATATATATATAATATATATATATATATATATAATATATATATATGAAGCCTTTCTCTTCATCAATGGCCTCCTGTGGTTATAAACCTAGCAATGCAATCTCTAAATCAAAAGGTATGGATATTTAAGTCCCTTTATTTTGCATAATGACAAATTGCTTTCCAGAATGGTAGTACCAAGTCACAGCTTCACAAATAATATTTGACTGTCTTCCCACATCTTCACCAACATAGGATATTCCCGTTTTTTGTTGTCTTTGTGAATTAGGTAGGTGTGAAGTCAGGTAAATTCCTAGGGTTGTTTTAATGTGTATTTTTGTACCTCCACACCACTTTCTCTTGTCTAACATGAATAGGTGACTGTGTTATTACCATCTTATGATCACTTACTCAATGGAGATGCCCTATGCTTTACCCAGTCTGAGACCCCTCTGCTGACATACCATTTCTAGCTAATGCTTCACTTTTTGGCCCTTGAAGGAAAGACTATTTACCAATGGGCTTATGTACTTTGCACAGCCCCTCTAGAGTGTTCAATTATTAAACCTGGTATCAAGCTTTATAAAAATAAGGCCATAGAAGAAAGGGGCATCTCAGATTGTGAGGAAGATCTGAGGTCCACTTCATTAGAGGGGACCATGGGCCCTTTAATAAAGTGCCATTGACTCAGAGTCCTGCCTCATTCTCTTTTATTGTAGTTTGGACAATATTAAACCATACATGCATATATGTCATTCTGGGGATGACCAGATCTGAGGCACGATCAATGTATACTATATAAAGTCATTTCTTAGTCCATCAACTTTACCAAGTTCAAGATTCTTTTAGTCATTTATTTTTCAAGTTAACTCTAAATATTCACTATGTGATCCTGTCTGATACATGTGGGCCATTTATAAAGCTTCCCTTCCTTACAAAGACACTGCATAGATTCTTGCAGATGCGGCCTCCAAAAAGTACACCAACAATAATAACAACAATAAACCTGAATTCCTTAGAGAAAAAAGAAAAAATGCTGTGGGAACGCAGAGCATAAATAGCACATCTGCGAAATTCTCTCAGTGGGCAAATTGCTCCCCAAGAGGAAATTTGGAGCTTGAGGAAGATCATTATGTCTTGCAGGCCACTCAGGCCCTATTTAGTTAATGAGTATACATATGGACATTAGTACTGTCAGGAAGTATATGTGCCTCCCTCTATGTCTCATTCTGCAGAAGGTCTGAGCAAGCCAAGAACCGTTCCAGAAGAAAAGATATTAGACACAAAGTGGGTCCTCTAATTATAGCCCACTAAGGGATAGCGAGAGGTGGCGAGAGAGCTACTAAGGGAATCACCAAAGTGCAGAGGATTTTGGCAACAATAGACAAGGGTTTCAGAGATAATAAATATATACAAAAAGGGATGTGTTGTAGCCACTTTTTTCCCTCTGCTTCCAAAGAAAGCTTTCTAGACAATCAAACAGCAAAAATAGATGAATAAACTAACTTCATGCCCATATGAAAGATGGGCATCCTGATTGGTGTTTCTCAGGGGATAAAGCCAATTACCATGAATTTAAGATGATAATAATAACAATAAATAAGCAATCATTTAATCAATTTATTAAGCACTTACCACACGCTCCACATGGTGCTAAATGTTGGAGATACAAAATCCCTGCCCTCATGAAGTTTACTTTCTAATGGAGATCTGAGGTTCTCTCCTATAGCATACAACTAGAAGTCTTCAAACAAATTCACAACTCTTTGTTAATCAATTCAACTCTTTGGGTATAGTTAGCGAATCAGTTTTCAAGTTCATGTATATACATGTTGTGAAAGACTTTATCAAATGACTTAATGAAATGCAGTTACACTGTTTGAGTTTCCCCTGACCTACCAATTTAGTAATCTCATCAAAAAAAAATAAAAGGAAACACGATTCATATAGCATAAATTGTTCTTATTGAGTTTGTAATGGCTTCACACTAGTTACCCATGTGACCAAGCTATAAAGATTTCCCTGGAAGCTCTGGAAACCTCTCCATTCTAGAAGATCACTCTGGTCCTGAAATTCATACCAAGAAAGTATCCTCTGCCCCTTTGACTATTCTCTCTGATTAGATGGCTCATCCTAGAACCTCTATCTAATTAAGGCACACATTTCTTCATTTCTTATCAAGCTTCACTTCAGACTTCTCTATGATACCTTCATTCTCCTTCCTCCCTTTTACAATTTCTTTTACTGTAATGTAAGCCCCTGACGCCAGGACAATCTTTTAGCTTGTATTTGTATTCCCATCACTTAGTACAGTGTCTGGCCCTTAGTACTGTAAATGCTTAATAAAAGTTTGTTGACTGTTGCTGACCTTTTCATTTCCTAAGTACTCACAAACCAGCTCTTTCCTAATTCATACCAGAATTTTCATAAGAATCAGCCTCAGGTTTATGAAACTAAGTAGCAATCTTCTCCTCCTTTTGAAAATTAGGACATTCATTCATTAATCCTGCTATGATAACATCTCTGAATGACATGATTCTTTGGAGATCACCATTTTCAATTCAGCAACCCAAAACACAAATTATTCTAGTATGCTGGAATATAATTCACCCAGATGTGGTGATCTGAATATATTCAGGGCCTCTTAGGTGTCCTATTTTTTTGTAACCTTCTTATTTTCTGTTCACCACTTTTATACTATTTTTCCTAGACCAAATATTATTCTGCCTGGTAGAGAAAAGAGAAGAAAAATTTGAGTTCAGTTGATTATCTTACCATATATTCCCATAGGGTTCTTGCTGCCCCATTACACCCAAAATAACTGTGCACAAACCTTGCAAATTCTTTTTATAGCGATTGGCATTTACTATAAACCTTAGGTCATAATGGACTTTAGCTCTTCTTTTTTGAGGTCTTGCCAGTCTTTTCCATTCTTTTTTCATTTATACATATTTGTGTGTACCCAACTGGATTATAAGCTCCTTAACAGCAGAGGCTTTTAGTCATATCTGCATCCCCCACAACATCTGGTCTAGTATCATTCAAGCATTTGATAAAGCTTTGTTGATTAAGTAACAGCTGATGATAATTATAATGGAGCCAAAACCAAGGATTCTAGAGTGTGTGCCAAAGGGCAGAGAAGATATTTTGTGACTATTTGCCCACTCTGATGTATTATTTTTTAGCCCAGTCCCTGTTTTGAATTAGTGATCAGTATCAGCCATTATGAATTCCATCCAGGAGTGGGAAAAAGATCATTTGAGGAAGGGGTTGTTTGGCTATATATGTTAACAACAAGACACTAAATGTTAACAATTGAATTCTAGGAAAAATTCAAAAGACATACCTACCTGATTTCAACATGTCTACCTTCTGCTATAGCCTAGTTGAGCTATGAAGATTAACTTAGGAGACTGAAAACTAATAATAATTTTTTAAAACTTCTTAACTATTGGATGAGAAGCTTGGCTGAGAAGACTGGAGAAAGTTTATAGCTGTTGGCTGAGATTTCTGGCCGAGGAGAGTTTTAATCATAGGGATGGACTGGAACCAGTTCTTAAGGCTTGTCAAAAACCTACAGTTAAATTTTCAATGTGAACATTTCTTCAGAAATCCACAAACACTACAAATCAGGTCTTAATTTATTGCTTTGTCAATTGTCTAAAAATAAGAGAGTGCTGGGGAAAATGATGCAGACTAGACTTTAAATTTGATATGAATATATAGGGATGAATATTACATGCATATACATGCATATATTATTTTAAGTTAAGTTATTATATATGTATATAAATGTATTGAAATTTACATAAATGGGTAGATGATTGCATATGAATATAGGTATATTAGATGTATGTATATATTTCATACTTATATATGTATATTATGTGCATTATATTGCTATATATATGTAAAATGTGTGTATGTATCCTTTTGCAGAGTCAATTTTTACACATTTGCTAGTAGACTCCTGGGTGCAGATCTCTCTACTTTCTGGAGATCTACTAATCAAAGCACTCTAGAAATGAGCCAGATGCCACTTTTATTTAATAGGACTAGGGATCTGTTTAAGATGTCTGGAACTAATGGATGTTGAACCTGAAATTTCTTTTTTCCTTTGCTGTGGCTTTTTTTTTTATTAGGTTAAAGGAAGCTGTGTTTTGCATGCACTGGTAGAAATGTCTTCATTGCTATTTAAATTAGTACTTAGTCAGGAATTCAATAAGAATAAGTATCCTAGCCCTGGCCTCAGCCCATGCATAGTTTTCTAAAATGAATGTTTTTATATTCTACCATTTGGGAGTAGGGGAGCCAAGACCTTGATTGATGCCTTTGTGTCCTCATTTATAAAGTGATAACCCACCTGATTAAATTAATCAGCAGAGAATGAAGATGAATAAGGCAACATCTCTCAAGTGCTCTGAATGATACAGAGGAAAAGAATTGAACAATGTTTTATCAGAGTATTATTCCCACAGCCTTGTGACTATCTAGAGAGGGTTCAGCTTGGTTGCTCACAAGCAGCATCTGAACAGTGTCGACTGAATAGTCTTGGTTCTCTTGGATACAGAAAGTCAGATGTGAATCATCTTCCCCGGAAACCACTGAGTAATGCACGAGTGCTTGGGAAAATGTCAAGCCAGTTGGCTGCTGGAGAATGCCAAGGAGAGTGCCATCTTTTTTGGCTGGATAGAACTGCTTTTCTCCCATTTGAAGAATGACTTGTAAAATTTAATCAGTGACTGTGTTTTCAACAAAACTAGCATCACAGTGAGCACCAGTTTTTTTGCTCTGTTAGAGAAAAGAATGTAAATTTCTCTCGTTGTAATTGGGATAATCAGATAAATGCAATACAATCTGCCTTGCTGCTACAGTTTGAAGGCTGTTAAAATGAGAAAAGGGACACATTATTTGATAATAATAGTGTTTCTTTTATCACCTACTCCTGTAGTATCTAAATGTAATGATTATAGAAATACAAATGGAGAGAAGGGAAAGAAAAACCAATCTAACCATTAGAAAGGATGATGAGCAGCTCTAGACAGAGCAGAATACAAGGCCCCAAATTATAGCCAAGTGCTTTGAAAGCTTCACCAGCATGACCAAAGGAACGACTTGGGAGAAAAAAAAAAAAAACTTTGTGTGTTACAGAGGAATGGGCTCTGAGGACCTCTGAATTTATTTACTTTTCCTTGTCATAAGAAATAAGCATACAACTTATAGGACCATGATCATATCTACATTATATATTATATATATTATACACATATCTAAACTACTCATATCTACACTATATATTAGTATTATTGTTGTTTTTCAATCATTTCAGTCATGTATGACTCTTTGTGACCCCATTTGGAGGTTTCTTGGCAAAGACACTGGAGTGGTTTGCCATTTCCTTCTCCAGCTCATTTTCAGATAAGGAAATTGAGACAAACAAGATTAAGTGACTTGCCCAGGGACATAGAACAAGTAAGTATCTTAGGTGAGATTTGAACTCAGGAATATGTCTTCCTGATTTCAGTCCAGACACTGAATCCACTATGCCACCTAGCTGTCCTTTATTATTGTTGTTGTTAATAATAATAATACACAATTAATATTATAACAGAATATTATATAGTATCCATTATCATATGATACACCTACATTGTTAAATCTACCCTAACCACTCTGCTGACCTTCAGACTCACATCTCTAGCTGCCTATTGGATACATGAAACTGGATGTCCCATCGACATCTTAAACTCACGTCCCAAACTGAACTCTTTCTCTTTCTCTCAAACTCTCCCCTCTTCCAAATTTCCTTATTACTGTCAATGGTAGCACAATCCTCTTAGTTCCTCAAATTTACTACTTAGGTGGCATCTTTAACTCTTCACTATCTCTCACATCCTTCCCCCTATAACCAATCTTTTGCCAAGGGCTGATGATTTTCCCTACTCTTCTCTAACTTTGCCAGCACCCTAATGCAGCCCCCTCATGCCTTGAGACCCCTCATCTCTGAAAAGAAATGAAAAGGAGATATTTTCTTATAGGTCTTCTTTGAAGCCAACTTTGTTCTTCCACTTTCTATTGTTTTGTGAATAGTCTCTCCATTTTCTTTGTTTTAATGATTGTTATGCAGTTGTATTTTCTCCGCTTCCTTCACTTTGTAGTAATTCATATAGTATTTTCATGCTTCTCTGTAGTCATCATATTTATTATTTCTTACAGCTGAGTAATAATCCATTACATCCATGTTCCATAATTTGGTTAGCCATTCCCTGATAAATGATTATGTGCGTCATGCCCAATTCCTAGCAATTACAAAAAGTGCTACCAATAATTATTTGGTAAATATGAAGCTTTTCTCTTCATTAATGGCCTCCTGTGGTTATAAACCCAGCAATGCAATCTCTAAATCAAAAGGTATGGACATTTAAGTCCCTTCATTTGCATAATGACAAATTGCTTTCCAGAATGGTAGTATCAAGTCACAGCTTCACCAACAATATTTTACTGTCTTCCCACGTCTTCACCAACATAGAATATTTCCATTTTTTGTTGTCTTTGTGAATTGGGTAGGTGTGAGGTCAGGTAAATTCCCAGAGTTGTTTTCATTTATATTTTTGCTTATTATTAGTTATTAGCAACATTATTTTATATAGTTGTTAATAGATTGAATTTCTTGTTTTAAAAATTATTGGTTAATATCCTTTGCTCATTTATCTCTTGGGAAAAGACTTTTGGTCTTATATATTTCTCTTAATTGTCTATCAGTCTTAGAAAACCATCCCTTACCTGAGAAATTTGATTAAAAATATTTTTATACTTATCTAATGTTCCTCTTATTCTTGGTTCATTAATTTAGTTTGGAAAAAAATTTTCTACTTCATGCAATGAAAAATTATCAATTTCATTTTAAAAAATTGCCTTTATCCCATGTTTGGTTAAGAATGAACCTTCTACATGTAGCTGTAAGATGTCATATGATCTGTTTCTCTTCTATATTTTTAATAGTATGAGCTTTAATATTAAGGTCACATATTCATTTAGAATGTATTATGGAAAGTGCTGTAAGGTATTGGTCTTAAAATCAAATTGGAAATTCTTCATGTTTTGGAGTTTTTAAATAGTTTTTTAAATTTTTTTTTGACCAAAATTAATAATGGAAGCAGATTATTCTTGACTGGTAAACCTGATTACTTGAATTTACATAGTCCCCTCCCATCTAAATGTTAAAATTAATAATTAGAACAAATGACCACTATCAATTACTATGATTGCTTTGTCTGATGCTCATAAACTCATAAATTTAATTTTATTCAAGTGTTTATTGAAGAATTGCTTTCTTGGTATAGTGAAAGGAAAGCTGAATTATTACTCAAAGACCTAGGTTTGAATCCTGATTCTTGAGGGCAGAGATCATATCAAATATTTTTCTAAATTCCTCATGGTGTTATATTACATAGAATTCAAGCTAGAAGGGACAATAGAGACCATCTTGTCTATTTTCTTCATTTTTCCAGTGAGGCACAAAGGAATCGTGACTTTGCCTAAAGTTACCATCAGTTAGTGGCAGAATCAGGGGAGAAAAGATGAAATAGAAAAATACAAGACAGACTATGTAATAAAATGCTATAAAAAGAGTCAAAATAAAACCCACATGTAGTCTACAGATAAACATGAGCAGAAAAGAAATCAGAATCAGTAGAAATAACAGCAAAAAGAACTATTGGACTGTGATTTTTTTTTTCTGGAATTTCCTATGGGATAAAGGAAATGACTGAGAAAAATAGTTCCTAAGCAAAAATAAATTAGTCAACCAATAAACCAAGAAATAATACAAGCCAGATGGGAAATAGAAGGCATCTTATTTTAATGTAAAATCTGATTTAAGTAATAAGTAAAATAATATAATTAATGGAAGACATTTGACAGAGACATAAGCAGAAAAGATTAGGTTAAAAAAAAGAACTCTAAGCCCAAGATAAAAGAATAATTATTTTAATGTGTTACCTAGATTTAAGAAAGCTGGAATAATGCATCTCCTACTGTTCAATCTATTAGCAGTCCTAAAATATACTTGGATAACAGTAATCTCTGACAATGTTTTGCCATGTGGTGTAGGAGATGGAGAAAATAAACCTTGGTGAAATGGTATTTCATCTCCCATAATAAACTGTTTATGCAACTATAGTGGTGAATAAGTGATGACTAGTAGATGATTGGTAGGACAGAACACATGGTGAAGCTGAGGGAAATAAGTGAAGAGTAGGCTTACTATTTAATTCAATATCCCTTGAAAACCAGTGCTAATGGGAAACAGATTACATGCATCAAATTATACTGTGAATGTTTATGATGATGATGATGCCACTGATGGACTACTGATTCAGAAATTATAGACTTGGAGTTATCTTTCTTACTGTGGTGATATATCTCTATTCAACTACTACCTACCTATTCTTTACTATTAATACGTTTATTTAATAATTTACACTATTCTTTTCTTTCTTTAAGATACCGCTCAAGTACCATCTTTTACATGCAGCCATCTTGATCTCCAAATGCTGGTGTTTTCCCTCCCAAACTACCTTGTATTTAACTACTTTGTACATATTTTTATTTACTAACTATATGTTTAAGTTCTACAGTTTTATATGTATTAATCTCCTTCATTAGAATATAGACTCATTGTGAGTAGAGATGGTTTATTCTTTATACTTGTCCTTATTATTTTAATACTTCATTTTGATTATTGTTTTATACTTTATACTTGTCATTATTATTATACTGGTCCTTATATGTCCTTATTGTCTAGTACAGCTGCTAAATAAATGCATATTAATTGATTGATTAAAGGTGGTTAACTGAGCTGAGAGAAGAGACTGTAGCCAACTGGATCTCATGAGTCTGATCCCATGGAATCTGCCTCAGTAGCACTATTTATCTATAATTCTCAACTCTTTCAGCCATTTGGTTTTAGCCATCTCTACCACTAAGCCTTTTGTAAGAGTTGCTAGAATAAGTCCAAATTAGGATGATATGAAATTCATAACCATTTATTCCTTCTACTTGCCCTCACCAGTAGAAGAGCCACTGAATAGTGAAAGGACCAGAAAGAAAAGGAGGCAAAATTAGCTCTCTACATAATCCTAGTCTGGATAATTCTTTCCAGTTTTCTGATGTCCAGAAGGAATCTACCTTCCAAAAGTGTTTTGATTAATCTCAATTTATCTATAGACAAATCTGTTTCATTAAAGCTGCTAAACATAGGGAAAATAAAGCATTGAAATGCTGTGGATTTATGAAATTATTAACTATATTTTCCATTTTATTGAGTGACAGATATTCATTATGCTACATCTGGCACACTGATTTTACTTTGTCTCTCCTCAGTTTCCACATTTCATGTCATATTAGTATAAACACTTTTAAAATGATGCCATAAACATGCTGAGCAGAACAAAATGTTATTTACAGTACAAAGTTGATTCAATTCATTCCAGTTAAACAAACATTAAGACCCTATTATGTGCAGAGCACTATTGTATGTGATGAAGAAATAAAGATTTTAGATAATTTGTAATGTCTGCCAATCTATAAGAGGAGACGTTTACATAATTTAAATAAAAATAGTATGCCATAAGTGCTTCAGAAATATTAAGTCAGTTAACAAACATTGACTAAGCATGTACTATGTGCCAGGTTTTACACTAATCTGTGGGCAGAGAAAGGTAAAAGTCCCTACCCTCAAGGGGCTCATAATCCAATGGAGAAGAAAACATGCAAACAAATATGTAAATATATACATACATAAACATACACATATATACACACATAAACATATATAGACACACATGCACAAATATACACACAAATATATAAAATATGTATGTGTATGTGTGTGTATATGTGTATATGCATATATACATATACATACATGGATACATACACACATATGATTATAATTCTAGCAGAGGGAATTAAGAGGGACTGGAAGAGGCTTCCTGTTCAAGATGGGATTTTAGTTGGGATTTAAAGGAAGCTGGGGAAGCTAGTAGGTAGAGAAGAGGAGGGAGAGCATTTCTTGCATGAGGGACAGCCAAAAAAATTTCCTGGAGCCTGAAGATGAAGTGTCTTGTTTGGGGAATAGCAAATGTTTCGTAAGATGATTAGGGAATGTATGGGGTATCATCAACAAATAGTGGAACCATGAAAGTTTCATGGAGGAGACAGCATTTGAATAAGGCTTGGACAAATGGATAGGAATTCACCCTAGGGAATAGAGGAATAGAGGACATTCCAGGTGTAGAGAACAACGTATTCAGTGACATCAAAAACACAAGACCTTTTCAGGAGAAAGTAATTCAGTGTGATTGGAATGGAGAGGGAGAGAATAAATGAATTAGTGAAAGAATGAATAGAAAACATTTATTAATCACTTGCTATGTGCAAAGCACTATCCCAAGGGCTGGAGCTATAAATTAAAAAGTGGGCTGGAAACATTGCTATTCCGAAGGCTCTCGGATGTCTCCATCAGGGTCTGGGGAGAGGTGTAGTCAAGGTGCTGGTAGTGGTTTGACTTGCCTGTCATGTGTGGTCTCCTGTCTCTTTCTCAGGGTGCCTTGCTGCTTCAGCTAGGATGGCTTGCCTGCCCTTTGGATGGAGTTAGTTGCCAGTGGATGCAGATAAGTTTACAGTGATAGAAAGGTTTTGAACCAGTGATGGTGAGTGAATGTTGGTAAAAGAAAAAATAATGGTGACTTCAAAAAGAAGAACATACTTGGGGGGGGGGGATTTTGGAAATACTGAGTTTGAGGTACTGATAGAAGCATCTCAAAATCAATTAATCAATTAACAACTATTTATTAAATGTATTAAGTATGTGTCAGGCACTATGGTAGGGGCTGAGGACGCAAAAAATGAAATTCCTATTCTCAAAAAGGAGACAATAAATACATACATAGGCATGCGTAGAATAAATATAAACACAAGGTAGTTGAAAACAATATAATTAGGAAAAGAAGACACTAGCTTTTAGGAGCATGATATAGAAAGACTTCACGAGTAAGGCAGTACTGGAAACTAAGAGGCAGAAGTGAAGGAGCAGAATAGGAAAAGGCATGGGAGATGGGGGAAATATAGGATCTAAGGAGCTACAAGTAGGCCAGTGGAGTTGGATCTTAAAGTGTGTGGAGGAAAGTGTAAGAAAAACTGCAAAGGTAAAAAGGCATTAGGATGTAAAAAGCTTTAAATGCCGGTGGCCTCCAGGATCAAATACAAAATCCTCTCATTGGTATTCAAAGACTTTCATAAAATTAGCCCCCTCCTACCTTTTCAGCCTTCTTCATTTTATTCCCCAACACATACTCTTCGATATAGTGACACTGGCCTCCTCGCTGTTCCATGAGCAAGACACTTCATCTCTTTTTTGTCATCATTCAGCGTCTGACTCTCCATGATCTCATGGGCCGTAGCATGCCAGGCCTTTCTATCCTCCACTCTCTCTCAACATCTGTCCAAGTTCACCTTCATTGTTTCCATGGCACTATCCATCCGTCTCATTTTCTGCTGTCCCCTTTTCCTTTTCCGTTTAATCTTTCCCAACATCAAGGTCTTTTCCAATGAATCCTGTCTTCTCTTGTGGGCAAAGCATTGAGGCTGCAGCTTCAGTATTTGAGCTTCCAGTGAATAGCCTGGATTAATGTCTTTAAGTATTGACTGATTTGATCTCCTTGATGTCCAAGCTACTCTCAAAAGTCTTCTCCAGCATCACAATTCAAAAGAGTTCATACTGTGGCACTCAGCTTTCCTTATAGCCCAACTCTCACAGCCATAGATTGCTACTGGAAAGACTATAGCTTTGACTATAGTCCTGATTTGCCATAGCTTCCCTTCCAAAGAGCAAGCATCTTTTAATTTCATGACTACAGTCGCCATCTGCAGGGCATTTTCTCTGTCTGTCACTGGCTTCCTTTAAGTCCTAACTAAAATCCCATCTTTTACAGGAAAGCTTCCCTAAGCTATCTTAATTATAATGCCTTCCCTGTTAATTATTTGCTATTTATCCAGTAGCTTTGTGTATATTTGTTTGCATGTTGTCTCCCCTATCATTATAAGCTTCTTAAGGGTAAGGACTGGGGTTTTTTGCCTCATTTTGTATCCCCCCAAATTAGCACAGTACCTGGCACGTATTAGGCACTTAAGTGTTTTTGTTCTTTGTCCTTCCTTCTCAAAGAGGACCATGACAGGCTACGCCATGACTTGCAAGTGAATTGGATTTAAGTGAGGCAGGGCTGTGCAAAGTCACCAGCCTCACTTTCTCCTCCAGAGCCATCTGGGTCCAGTGGCAAGATATAGGTCAGGTTGACCAGAGATGGCTCCGGATGCAGTGGAAGACCTTGGCCTTTTTAAGTTAAGGTCTTTCCCAGGTCTCAGTTTGATTGAGGCAACACTCATACAGTGATTAAGGATAGGTAAGAAATGAGGCAAAAAAATGGCCTCTTTTACCTAGTCAAAAAAAAATCAGTCTGGGAGGGGAAAACTTCCAGATTTCTGACCAGAACAGAAACAACTGCTATTTACATTCCTTCTGAGCCATCAAGGCCCAAACAATGACCACTAGGCTCTTAATAAATGTTGATTGATTGGTGATGTAACTTGTGTTAAATGGTCTCTGTCTTCTCCTTGAAGTAGATGGTTGTCATCAGCTCCATTCTAAGTATGGGAGATGAAGATATAGTTAGGAAATTAAATAACTGAAAAAAGATTTTAGAACATTTGCTATTCCATATTGCAGATTTTGCTGTCTTTCTCATGGGCTAAGTATCATCCATTTCAAACAAAGAGTGAATCAAAATAACAACAGTCAACAACTTATTAAAAATGGACTTGTTAAAGTTCTTACTCTGTTTCTTTTGAGGGAGGAAGCTTGCAGAATGTTGCATCAGAAAGTAACTAAAATGTCTCCCAGAGTTTCTACTACTAGGTATATACTCAATGATTAAAAGAAAGACCACATATTCCCCAAAACATTTAAAACATGTTTTCTTTTGGAAAGCCTTTTTTTGGTGTTGCAGAGAACTGCAAATAATGGTCATCATTTAAGGAATGTCCATTGGTATATGAATGTGATAGAACATTATTGTACTGTAAGAAATTATAAATATGAATGCTACAGAGAATCCTGGGAAGACGTAAGGACTGATGTCAAACCAGAAAAACAATATACATACACATGATGAAAAAAATGTCAATGGAAAAAAAAAACAACAAAATCACCAAAAATGAAAGTTGAGAACATTATAATGACCTTGACCCCAAATAAGAGATGTAAGAATATATAAGAAGATTTGATGAGAATATATATCAGCCTCTTCTCTGCAGAGGTTGGAGATTCTAGGTATGGAACACTATAAAGAGTAATTTAGTAATGCATTGATTAATTAGGCCATTTTTTCCTCTTTATTTTAAGGGATAACACTCTGAGTGGAGAAAGACTGTTTTGAGAAATGATGGTGATATAAAAAGTCAAGTATATTCAGTGTTTTTTAAACAACAAACAAAAACACCTCTGCAGAATGGAAGCTTGAAACTTTTCTTGTTGTTTTCCTTTGAAAGCACTCTGAACCCTTCAGTGTCATGAGTAATGTTCAAAAAACAATACTGGCAGGGTGGAAATTCATTCCCTTTTTTTACAATTTTATTTTGTTATTTTTGTTTTCAGTTCCAAATTCTCTCCCTTATTATACTCTTCCCCACCCATTGAGAAGATAAGAAATATGATACTTATTATACATATGAAGTCATAAAAATATTTATTTCATTTTATTTGGAAATTGATCCTCAACAAAAATCTAGACCAAGGGAGAAGAACCTGTGGCCCTCTAGGTGCTCAAGTGCAGCCCTTTGACAGAATCCAAACTTCACAGAACAAATCCCTTAATAAAAGGATTTGTTCTGTAAAACTTGGACTCATTCAAAAGGCTACACCCAAGGACCCAGAAGGCCACATGTGGTCTCAAGACCACAATGTTCCGCACCCCCTATCTGGACTCTCCTAGTAGTGAGACTACCTACTACTAGCTATGTAAAACATTTCTGGGTGCAAGAGAATTAAGTCATTGTTTCAACAGTCTGGCTAGTAGCTGCTGTGGGGGTGAAAAACCAACACAAGCCCAACAACAAGAATGCTGCCAGCATAGGTTCTTTTGATATGCTTTACTAAGCAACTGTAAGGGGTTAAAAAGCTTACTTTAATCCAGCATAAATGCAAACAAATTACAAACATCAACAGACAGACTTTGTCTGATTCAAATCCCAATACATAGTTACCAGAGTTTAACAAAGTCCCAGCATCCAGGTTTACGAGCTGGAGGGCTCTTAGCTACAGCTGCCTGGAGGTCTCCAACATCAGCATGCCACCAAGAGTGAGAGCCCTAAGCAAATGGCTCTGTCTTCCCTTTCTTTATACAGTTTCAGATGTTATCAAAAGTCATCTGAGCGACCAGAACTTGGGCTCCTATGATGGGCTCTGGAGTTAGTACCTTCCCTTTAGGACCCTGGGAACTTCACACTCACATAGGCTTAGCACGGAGTAATTAGGGGTTTGGGGCAAACTTACAAGCAAAGATCTAATCAGGCCTCCCTTAGTTAGCCCCACCTGGGGCCCCACCTTAATTACCAATTCACACCCACATAGGTTTAGCACCTAATAGGGTTTGGGCTTGGGGCTTAGCACCTAGTAAGACTCAAAGACACTTAATCATTTTAAAATAGTAAGAAAGTCCCAACTTAATTGATATTAAAGTCATAGGCCTCTGTACCTGACTGGAAAAACCTATGTTCTATATATATGTCCAGGAGCTCACTGGTAAGTAACTAACAACTGGTTCTTAGCCAGTAAATAATTAAACAACTGAAAAAAAATGTACCTGTACCACACTCTTACTTTTAATCTGCATTATTAACATTTTGTCCTTCATTTTCTTAAGTCTAGAACTCAGGGATGGGGAACCTGCAGCCTCAAGGCCATATGTGGCCCTCTAAGTCCTCAAGAGCCTGCAGCTCTTTGACTGAGGACCACACTTGAGGACCTAGATGGCCACACGTGGCCTCCAAGCCACAGGTTTCCCACTCCAGGTCCAGATAATCAACAAAATAATAAATTGAGACCTGATTTGTAGCAGTTGCTGACTTCTGAGGTCTAAATGCTCACACTGAAAGTTTATTGATTGGCTCTCACAAGCAGGTTATGAGAAGACTCCTGACACAAATTTGTTTCCAAATCTAACCTTCCCTGTAAGCTATGTAAGAACCAGGAGGAACTTTTCTTAATGCGTAGTACAGGGCTTAGCATATAATAAGTTGTTAGATTTTAGCCATTCGGGCTGTATATAATATACTTCTGCAGGCTCTTAATAATAAACACATGTTAACTTTAGGGGTTAACTTGTTTTCCAAACGTTCTGGATTTATAGCTAAAGATTTACTTGGGTAAAAGGAGAAGAGCATTTCTTTTTTTTTTCTTTTTTTTTAAATTGAACTAAAAACAATTTTGAAATTAGAAGAAAAAGTATAAATTTTAGGCAAATAACTCCCTTCCTTTTTTCTTTCCCAGATAATTCTATTTGTTCAAAAGGAAAAGAAACTGAAATGTAGTTCAATAGTTTTGGCCAGATTTCTTCATCCTCCAGAAGTCTAGGACAATACTTCTCAACATTGATTTTGTAACACTCTAAACTGCCTCCAGTTATGTCAAGAGGGATTAATAAATTATCAAAAACCATTTTCATTCACTTTTAAAATAAAATTTCAGTAATGTAACACTTTTAATTAGGAGGATGGTGTGCAAATAATAAAGAAGTGCTAAGAATCTACAAAATTTGAAAATCGTGCTGTAGGCAGTTAGAAGTTAGCCAATGTTAGCCAAATGTCTATATTCAGCCATGCTAAAAGCTTCAACCTTAAATTTAGGTCAAAGTAGATTTTCTTGCAGGATATTTCATACTAATTAGATGTAGTGGTATTGTTTTGTTCCCCTGAAAAGTACTTTTTTTGCTTGTTGTAACGATATTTTGGCATTTTTAATCTCAATTTACTTTTTCACCAAAATTGAGACATTGGGTAAAATTTGTGCCAATAGTAAAAAGTTATTTAAAATGATGGTTTATTTCATAGCTAACATCAAGGCTGATCCTGTCCTCAACTGTGAAGTAGGTTGGGTCTGCCATCGGTGTTCTTCCATTTCTTCTTCTAGTTCTTTTCCCTCTTGATTAATCAATCAATCAATTAATTAATCCCAGCCTCTCTCCCTCCATTCCTATTTTGACATTTGTACTATGTTAGACCACTGAAGGTACCTAAATATAGTTCCCTTTCTCCACTACTCACTCCCTCCACCCCCTTCTCTTGCCCTCACACAGCCACCACCCTAGTTAGAACAACTAGGTGGCACAGTGAGTAGAAGACCTGAGTTCAAATCCAACCTCAGAAATGTAGTAGCTGTGTGACCATGGGCAGGTTGTGTAACCTATGTATGCCTCAGTTTCCTCAACCATAAAATGGGTCTAATAACCACATCTACCTTCCAAGATTGTGAGAATCAAGTGAGATACTACTGTTAAAGCATTTAGCACTGTGCCTGGTATACATTGGGTATTGTATAAATGCTTGAACACTACCAAAGCCCTTATCACCTCCCACCAGGACCATTTCAATATCTCCTAAAGATATTATATTATATATATACATATATATAATATATATTAATATAAAGATCTCCTCAAGTCTCTCCTGTCCAACTTAATTTTTTTCTTTCATTAGCATATAAAATCTGGAAGGGCAAGGATTGCTCTATTTTAGTCTTCAAACCCTGGCACACATTATATGCTTAATAAATGTCTAGGGTTGATGAATGAAGTCAAACATAAATTTAACACCAAGCAATGATGGGCAAGAAATTGAGAAAACTACAAGATACATTTCCCTTTCCTTGATATTTACCTCTTTCTAATTTTTAGAAGAAACAGGATACATATAATAGAAGACAAATAACACAAGAAAACATGCCAAATTAAAAATAAAAGTCTGAAACTGGAAATATGTAGAAATGAATTCAGAGGGAAAAGAGGCTACTGGCTCTGAAAAGACTTTAATTTTTCTCTTTTAAAATAAAATTGGAAATGTGAAAATATTAATAACAACTCATGGGACAAATTCTTAAATTAATGCTCCAGAAATCTCACTATCTCTGCCACCATAGCTCTCCACCCCACTTTGAAGATAGGGATGATTTTTCCTTTGTCTTTCTATACCTAGAATCTAGTATAGTTCCATGTACAAAATCAACTTCTAATAAGTGTTGAATTGAACAATTCCTTCATTTTATTTTTGAAGAACATATGATATGTAAATGAATATGATAGAAAATAGAAGTCTAAAGTTAATTTGAATAAATTTTGAAGAATTAACTGCCATAAGCTATTTCTCTTTGTTACAAGGAAATGCATATGTGTGTGGTGGTGGAGTTGGAAGGGGAGGTGTCATGGTTGATAGGAAATATGTGTTGTATAAAACCAAAAGGCATCCAGTATGACGAATAAGGAAATGTTTACATGATTGTATATGTATAACCTATATC
Source organism: Trichosurus vulpecula (assembly GCF_011100635.1). NCBI lineage: Eukaryota > Metazoa > Chordata > Mammalia > Diprotodontia > Phalangeridae > Trichosurus > Trichosurus vulpecula. The sequence goes on from NC_050578.1 coordinate 61,602,269, forward strand.
AGATTGCTTACTGTCTCTGGAAATGGGAGAGGAGGGAGGAAGGGATATAATTTGGAATTCTAAACATAAAAAATGGATGTTAAAAATTATTTTTACATGTAATTGGGGGAAAGTAAAATATTATTTAAAAAGAAAAGCAAAAAAAAGCATCTAGAAGGCTTTTTATTAAAAGAACGCAGTTTGAAAAATAAAGCAAACATGACAGAAAAAACCTGGAGAGCTAATTTACTTACATGATTTTATCTATATACAATTTCAGGCCTTCTTCTTTCAAATCCATCAATATCTTTTTCTTACCTCTTCTTTCTATCTATTCCTCCACATTCATTACTCTGTTCATGTGAAAGTTTTACCCAAATGTGAGAGCAATGAACCTGGAGACAGAAGTCTTCTGTTTGATTCTCTTGGTGACTGATTCTAACCTTGAACTTTTTTATGAAACATTTCAGAGCCTGCTTCTTTTCTTGCATTTTTGATGATAAAATTCCAATTCAATAAAAAAATGAAAGGAATATGGAAAGGACAAATAAGCAAAGTAAAATGTAGAATCCTTTAAAAGTATCCTATATTTTCAATGATTGCTAGCTATTTAATTTGATTCTATGCTTCTGACATTCCAGACCTAGTATCCAGGCTTGTGTGGGATGCTGAAAGTTTGGTGTTATGCAAACACAACTACATATTCTGCTTAATGTGAAATGCTATACTAAGGTGACATATTGCATGTAGGTACAATGTGTATCCAGTCTGTTCTTCTAAAAGGCTAATTTCATGTTATTCCATTTTTAGCAAGAGTTGGTCCATTCTGAAAATCACTCTTTATAAAGGAATGGATTTTTTTGCCAAGATTTTTCTTTAAAAGAAAATAAAAATGAATAAAACCTTGTGTTCAGAACAAAGTACACCACCAGCCTTCTCTCATATTCTAAATACAGAACTTTCTTTTTCGCAATCAGAGACCTCTGCTTGAGGGCACTATCCTTGGCTTATGATACGGTAGTGTGAGGTTGAGTTCCTTCCGTCATTCCATTCCCTCAAGCACACATCTAAAGAAACTCTCTGAAAATGCCATTGTTGGAGTGCCTGAGGATGGGGAGGAGAATTAAGGAGAAATTTCATGATATACATAATATACATATGTTGCATGGAGACTAGGGTGGGGATAAAACACTAGCAAGCATTATTATATCCGTAGAGTGTAGTTTATTGGATCAACCAGAACTCCACAGCAAAAAGCATACTCTTAATCCATCAATAAACACTTATCATGTTCCTACTGTGTGGCAAGAACTGGGATAGGTACTGGAGATATAAAGACAGAATTAAAATAGCTGTTGTATTCAAGATGCTTATCAGGGAAATGCATGTACATAAATACACAAAAATATATACAAAGTCCATTTGTGATCACTTCATGCTGGAGAGGTGCTAGGTACTGGGCGATCTGGGGAGGCCTCTCCATGTAAGAGGTGGCCACTGAGCTGAGCTTTGATTCTTGAGCTGGGGAAATTAAGGGGTGAAGTTGCATATAGAATACGGTGATTTTTCTAAGACACCATCCTGGTCATCTTAATGCTCTGCTTGAGAGCCCCAGAGAATGAAATGAGAGATCATTTTGATAGAAATAAGGATCAAAAAAGGTCCAAGGTTTGGTCAATGGTCCAAGGAATGTATGGAGTAAACTGAGGCAGGGCTTTTCACATATGGGAGGTCTAGAAAGGGCTTCTTAATGTGCTGTAACCAAAGTTTATTAGTTCTAGAAAGAACCAAAGTTAAAATGCATTGTACGGTAGGTGGAAGGTGAGGATATTTGCATTATCTGAGCAAATCATTTATAATGTGCTACCACTGATAATACAGTGATATACCTCAGGAATTAATATTGACTCTTTGTCTTTTGCATCAGTTGACTCAATTCAAAATGTTTTATTGCTGGATGAGGAAAGGATTCTTGAAACATAATTTTTTATATAAATGCTCTAATTACACACACCAAAAGTGTGCTTTCTGTCTAGTAGATTTTGAATTCCATTTCTTTTCTTTTGCTGGGGGCAAGAGGGATTTAAAAATGCATTAACGTGAACACTAGTTTATTGGGCTGGAAAAGTAAATATGGAGTAGTGAAGAGAGTGTGAGGTCAGGAAGACCTGAATACATGTCGTCTCTAATGTATATTGTCTGTGAGACTCTGGGCAAGTCACAAAGTGTCACCAGCCCATGTGTGTTAGGACCACAATCTATCAGGGTTCTTCCCTCACCCCCTCAAACATGAGTTGGTCTATTTTTAACTTGAAAGGTGATTGACCCTGACATCCAAGGCTCTTTTAACTATAGCTTTCCATGGCTGTTTGACATCATTTTCTGGTCATATAAGTAAGTAAAAAGGCCCTTCCACATGGAATCACACCCCTTCAGCATTGGCAGCCATCACAACACCCAACATATTCCAAGTCCTTATACCCTTCTCTAATGACTACACCTATTTACATACAAGGTTGGCTGATTCCACCCAAGTGATGGAATATCCTTGGTGATCATCCTTTCTCTGCTGGCTATGTAAACTATGTAAACTCTTTTGTTAACTACTGAAAGGCCTGTGAGTGCTTTATTTCCTTCTAGTATGAAACATGTAAAGTGGTATCAGCCTAAGTCTGTCCCTAACAGTAGACAACCTTCTAAGGCTATAAGCTGCAGGACAGATATTGGTCTGATTCATTAAATGGAGTTTCTTTACTGGTAATTTCCCTGTACAAAAGAAATCAGAATTTCAGTTAAAAATAGCAGTAATACTCAAATGAACTATTGAATATCGGTCTGTAGACTAGAAGATGAGTGTACCATAATACTTAAATATTTGAAAGTTTATAGTTTTCAGGACATACAGGATCATATGATTTAGGACTTTTTTCAGGCGGTAGCTCAGAAAGATTGAACAAGCATAGAAAAATGATACATAGAAACCTAACTCATGTTCACTTTTCCTCTCACAATTGAGCAGAACTTTTGTATTTTTTTTTTTTTAGTAAATCACGATGGGATAAAATCCAAGAAAGTAGTTAATAAAGGATAAACTTCTACTCCACACTACAGTGAAGCAACAAGATAACAGTGTCCAAAAAATAACATTGAATGTTACATTGTAGGAAATATTACAAGTAACAAAACAATACTAAATCAATCTACAATGTGAGATGGGAATTGAGGGCCAGGATCAGGAAATGGTAGACTTATTAAATTGTTATTTTTTTCCTGCCTTTGGAGTAGATGTTGCCAAGCTACAAAGAGAACAAAGCTCTATTTTCTAGTATACCATGGGGAGGATTATTTCTAGATAACTAGAAGCAGTAGGAAAGAGACTGAATACTGAAAAATAGTCAGAGGGTTGACTTTAAATAATAATTATCTATATGTCTGAGAGAGAGAGAGAGAGAGAGAGAGAGAGAGAGAGAGATTGAGAGAGAGAGAGAGAGAGCACCTAGTATGGTTTTATTTCCCTTATAATCACTTGAGCTAGAAGAGATACCTCCTGGAATATTAATCTGTCTCTATGGTAAAATAATGTTCAATTTTCAGGCAAAAGATGATGACACAAAACATTTTGGTGCTACTTTAGGTTTGCAAAGAATTTTACAAATAATTCATTTTATCCTTACAATATCCTGGAGGGATGTGATACTTTATAGATGAGGAAATTGAGGCAAACAGAAGTTAAGTGACTTGCCCAGGGTCACACATCTAGTAAGAGACTGAGGCTGGATAGGAACTCAGGATTTCCTGACTCCAAGTCGAGCGCTCATCTATCCAATGTGTCATCTCAACCTATAGAACAGAACAATTTATACAGAAGTGGCTTATACATTCATTGCTTTCTTGTGTAACATAGCGATACTTCATTATTTCGTTTTAAGATATTTGAAGACAGGGGTAGCTAGGTGGCGCAGTAAGTAGAGCACCGGCCCTGGAGTCAGGAGGATGTGAGTTCAAATCTAGCCTCAGACACTTGACACACTTACTAGCTGTGTGACCTTGGGCAAGTCACTTAACCCCAATTGTCCTGCCTTCCCCTCTCCGCAAACAAAACAAAACAAAAAAAGATATTTGAAGACATTGAAAACATCTATGAAACTGACACTAATTCCAGGGCTCTCCCTATCGATGAATCTTTGAAAAATCCCAGGAAAACCAATTTATAATGAAGATAAAAATATCATTGTTTCTGTGGTACAAAGTTGTTGTCATTATTATTATTATTATTAATTACCCAGACCTATGATATTATCTTTATAAGGCAATGGATTTTAACATTTTTAGATGCATGTTATGGACTGCTTCTCAGACTGTTTCCGAAAATTCATAAATGAAGAAAATGCTTGATTTCAGTTAAAGGATAGTGGGAAAAAAATAGCAAATATTTTCCCACCCAAGATGACTGCCATCCACACACAGCTTTATGGACCCCAGTTTAAGACCCCCCCCCTTTTTAGGAGAACTCCTGAAATGGAAATGTCCTCCATCGATTCAGCTCAATAAATTATCTGTAATTTATTCTCTTAGGGAGTTGTCTCAGGGACAGAGTGGTTAAGCAGCTTATCCATGGAATCACAGCCAAGCCATGCCCAAAGCAGTATAGTATGTTTGTGGGTTTTGTTGTTTCTTTGATTATATTTTTGGGGAGTAAAACTAAAAGTCTATTGTGAGAATCCTCTTAGAAAAATAGTGAGAGGCTTCTCAGTGAGGATAAAATGTTTTCCAGATGAGTAAATCCATCTAACTCAGAGATAGCTCCTTCAAACTTTGATGGCACCAGACCACTTTGAGTCTCACTAATTCTGGCACGTAAGTTAGTACACAATGAGATGAGGAAGGGCTCTGCAGTAAGCTACCATTTATAGGATGATATCATCGTTAATGAGGAAGGAAGAGCAAAACGTCAGGTCAATGATTTCTTCAAAAAGTGAGTGAAGGAAGATGGCATTTATTGTTTGATGATAAAGGTAACCCAGTAGGATCTCTATAGAAAAGTAACAAATACCTCTTTTAGAAGGCCTGGGTCATATTGTATATGGAAATAGAGACTCTGCCCTGGCTTTGCAGAGTCACATAACACCCGACTAAGCCACCTGACATGGCTTCTGTCTTTATATTTTCTCTTTTTCAATTTCTGTCTGCATGGAGGCAATCACAGTTGTAGTGATTGAAGTGTTTCTATGAGCTGTAGAGAAGAACCCTCTATGAGGATCAATGAAGAATCAGAAGGAGCAGTTTAAAATCTTCACTTTGCTGATACAAAAATGGATGCAAGCAGCATTTATGTCAAGAAGAACCTTATTCTAAAGGCTCCCAACTTTTTCCAGGCTATTGAGGCTTCAAACTGGTACCTCTGTTCTAGAGGGAAAAGGCAGCGTTTTATGCTAAAAGTCCCCATAACTCAGTTTTAATAAGCAAAACAAGGAATGGACTTTCCTGCTGTATATTTCTAAAAGTTCCTGCTGCTCCCTGAAATTCAACTCTGATGGGCCCCAGGGTGGATTTCACAGGAAGGAGAGACCCAATGAGTTCTAATTATGCCCAATTCCATGCTCATCAGCTAATTCACAGGCTTGCTATGTGACACTATGTAAGTCCCTTCCATTTCCTTGGCATCTTCTTCAGTTACAAAATGTGGCTGTTCTACCTCACAAGGGTGCTGTAAAGTATCACTAATTAAAAAAGATTGCTAACCACAAGTGTGACTATTCCATTCAAAGGATAGCAGATAATTGATAAAATTAGCAAGAAACTATGACAACCTCATTTGAAACCAGGAATTTTTTAAGTAGAAAGCAAACAATATTTTAACAGCTCTATCTTACTCTCTCATATCCCTTCTTCCAGGAATAAAGGAGATACCTAATAATTACTCTTTCACTGATATGCTTTACTGTACTAGGCAGAAGGGGGAAAACATGTCCTAATTCACATACTTTACACAGCTGTTATTTTTATTGAGTATGTGACAATCACAAATAAATATAGCTAAGTCCAGTCTAAAGCTGCTGTGGGTAAGAGGTAGAAGGCAAGGGTGAAGGATAAATTAGATCTGGAAATGACAAATGGGACGAAAACTTCCCCAGTAATTGATGTAGGAATGGGTTCCCTGACAGAGCAGGACAGCTATTGATGGATTCCCATTGAATTCAGGGTCCTGTTAAACAGCATATAGAAGAATGCAGACTGCATCATTGAATGGCAATAGTCTTATTCATAAGAGCTAGGAGGGCACCCTGGAGATAACAGTGACAAGTTCTACATTCCAACTGGTTAAGATACACTGTTGACAGATGCTGAGTACATGTATGTATGTATGTATGCATGCATGTGTATATATGTATATGTGTATATATACATATACATACACACACGTATACATATATAGCATGTATGTGTATATTTATAGGTATATGTGTATATGTATGTGTGTAGATACACACATGTAGATATGTTTGTACATACATATATACAATATACATACATATATGCGTATATGTATATACATATACATACATAAATACTCTTAGGTGCTAAATTCAGACTAAAAAGAAGAATGGCAAGTAACACATAATAGTGCTAATCATCATATTTATGATCAGCATGTTTTGCTATAAATAATCATGTAAATACAAGCTGCATTAGCATATTGTCAGCAGCCTCTACCAACAGGAAATACAAGGCTTATCTTGTCATGTCTTTTTCAAGCCTCTGAAGGAAGTCCTGTCTTTGACAGGCTTACAGATACAAAAGTGATCATTTCAACCAATTTATTTGAGAAAAGATCCTTCATTGTGTCATTGTGTCAAGGATTCATTGTTGAGACAGGAAATAATATGAGATGATGAGGAATTCATTGGTTAAAAAAATGAGTGAGGCTAGATGATAATGGGCAACTCAGGTGATCTCAGAGGTATATCCTACTCCCTTGTACAGAGAATTAAATGTCGTAGGAGTTTTATTGGAGATTTTAAGCTTTGTAAAGTGAGCCTGGAAGTGCTAGGTGACTACCTATTTTATATTACTTTGATACTGTGTATATTACTTTTGATTATTTTGAGATAAGTTCATCACTGTAGATACTCTCAGCCACAGTGTTGTGTATGGTACTGCTACTATTTAGGAGATGATGTTTGGAGCTGCTGTGCACAAACTATTCATCCTCCAGTGGTTAAGCTGGAGATGAGACACTTCAAATTCTAGTTGATCCCCACATAACAGAAACGCAATGCGTAAGTTGGCATTGCAAGCCTTTTCACCTTGGAAGGGCCTTTTGGAATTTATGATGTATTGACATCACCTTTGAGAACCCAGGATCATGTCCTCACTATGACAGAGACTTCAGTATTCAGAGAAATAAGAAGAGAAATAAACTTTTTTGATGTCTTAAAAAAAGTACTTGCCAAACACCTTTTAAAATGCATTTTAATACTGATAAGTGGCACAATAGAAAGAAAACTGGTGTAAGAGTCAGGAAGACCTCTGTTCATGACCTAGAGCAAGCCCTTCAATCTCACCATGAGTCAGGTTGCTTTCTAAGGCTACAAAATGAAGAACAGTTGCTGAATTGCATGGGTAGAGGGCATTTACTTAGAGTTCCCTAAATCAGTGAAATCACAGGCACAATTCAAAAAGAAATGTAAAATTGGCTCTTCACATATTTGAAGAGCTGTTATTTTAGCCCACCATTATCCAATTTAATAAAATGTATTTTAACAAAATGGCCTGATCCTGCTGACACCATTCCTATGCTAGCTATCTTGTTTCTTTGACTTCAGGAACCACTTTTCTCCTTCTAGAGATTATTGGCTGGGATGAGAACCATAACATTACCACGCAATATTATATCTGGATTAAATATAGCCGTACACTCTTCTCAAGTCAATCTCTTCACTGACCCATTAACAGCTCGTGCTTATTGTTGGCTCTTTGTTTTCCTGTATGTTCTCTCCTTCTCTGGCATTCCTTTACCTCTTCTCTCCGCTTAGCTAAATTGTACTTACCTTCTGAGTTCCTTCTCCTCCATGAGCCTTTTTAGATCTGCCAAACTTTCCTTGGAATTCCATTTGGGTACAGTCTTACAATACAATTTAACATTTGCTTTTACACTGGCTTGCTATATTCCATAATTATGCCATGTTTAATTATGCTTGTGTCTCCAACAAGCCTGAGAGCTTCTTGAGAAAAGATATTTAGTCTTACTGTTCTTTTCTACTTTCCACAGAGCACTGGTTAGCACATAGAAGATTCTCAGTATCTACATTTTGACTATATAGAACCATATAACTAATTGTCAAGGAAGGTATATCTAGAGGAATAAACATTGCCTAAGAGGTATTTCTTTGACCAGACTTTTGATTTCATCTGTATGGAGAATTACTGGTATGGAAACTTCTTCCATGGATGCAGATTGATCAATTGTCAATAACTTATCATCTTAAGGAGTTTTCTGGGGGCACTGGGAGAGGTTAGGTGATGTGCCCACAATCATGGAGCCATTATAGTTCAATGGCAGAACTTGAACCCAGTTATTCCAGATTCTAATATTGGCAGCCTTTGACCCACTGTGCTGCATTGCTTTCCTCCCATGAAATAAAAATCCAATACAATAAAATAAAGATAGAAAGGAAAGAAAGAAAGAAAGAAAGAGAGAGAGAGAGAAAGAGAGAGAGAGAGAGAGAGAGAGAGAGAGAGAGAGAGAGAGAGAGAGAGAGAGAGAAGGAAAGAAAGAAGGAAGGAAGGAAGGAAGGAAGGAAGGAAGGAAGGCAGGAAGGAAGGAAGGAAGGAAGGAAAGACAGAAAGACAGAAAGGAAGGAAGGAAGGGCACAAAAGGAAGGATTTGTTTCACCAGAAAGTACAAAAACTATAAATGAGTCTTTGCTTAGAGCCTGAGCTTCTGATCACAAGTTTGCAATGCAACTATAACATGATGCTGGTGTTGAAAATCTGGTCAACTGATACTCAGACACTATCCCATTTGATAAAATGTGCTTTAGAGGAAAGCAATGACTGGAGGGCAAAGTCTCGAATCAAAAGTCTACCCAATTCAGCCTTCGATGAGGCTGAACACATAATCACACATTTAATTTTAGAGTGAAACTTGTAGAAACACACAATTTGTTAATTCTCTCACTTGACTTCATGGCATGCAAACAGAGCTCAACTGAAAAGGGACAAAGCATTCCTCAAGCTTATCAATCAGTATTTTCAATACCTCAATATCTTTTCAGGGATAAATCTATTTGATAAAATTATCCCCACATATACATTTGTATTTGTGGAATGGCTTAAATGGAACCTAGAATTCAATTGACAAAAGAGCTTTCTAATGAAGTGATAATTTAAAAAAAAAACATTAAGGATGTACAGTGTGCACCCTTAATTCTATTAATTCTATTATTCTATTATTCTAGCCACTGGAGATTCACAGACGGTAAATGATACAATTCCAATCCAACCTGATAAGAATTTATTAAGTATCTACCATATGAAAGGAACTCTGTTAAGCAATGAGTATATATCTATATCAATGTATATATATATATACATATATATGTATGTGTGTATGTGTATATGTATATATGTGTGTGTTTATGTATATACATACATACATACATGCATGCATGCATACATACATACCTTCAAGTAATTTACTTCTCTCGTTCTACTCCCCTCCCCCATCTGGGGAGCAGAATAACTCCCTGACTGGTGGTAGAATCTCCAAGACTTTTGTCTTTCAAATATTTTGTGATATCATTCAGTTGAGTTTACTGTCGTGAGGACATCAATGGTAAAAACTAAGTGACCTTTTACTACCACCCCATTTATCTTTTTACCTTGGTTTTCAATTATCTATTAGATTTTTTGGTCCATCCTTCCAGTGCAAAGATTATAATGTTCATCAGAAAAAAAAAGAACCAGAATAAAAATTGAATAGTTCTGATTGTCTTTGTCCCATCCACCCAAAGTAGAGATAGTTTCCTTTCTTCTATTATTTCCCTTTTCCTATTAACTGAAAGAAAATTTATATATATGTATATATGTAAAATATATGTATTTATATGTCTACATACACACACATATATAGATGTATATCATATACACATATGTATGTGTCAAAGCAGAGATAATTCCCTTTCTTCTATTTATCTTTTCCTATTAACTAAAAGAAAATTTATATATATAGTATATATACACACATATACATACATGTATGTATCATATATAGACACATATGTATGTATGTGTCGAAGCAGAGATAATCATTTCTTTTATCATTTCTCTTTTCCTATTAGCTAAAAGAAACTCATATATATGTATACATACGTGTAATATATGTGTGTGCATATAATATATGCACATTTATTTGTAATTATCCTTAGCTTTCCTTAACTGCCTTGGCTCATTTTGAGTGTTAGAATTCCTAAAATTTTTCTCTTAGGACAGTCCTACCATTCTATATTATCTGAATTTGATTCTATCTCCTGTGATAGTTTTTTTAATCTAAGTTAATTAATTCAACCTTATAACCCTCACAATTTCATTATATACAGAACATCATAACCCAAGAACTGACACACTTTTCCTGAGACTGAGAGTCCAGAATATGTAGACTACTTGAAAGAAACAAAAATGATGGTTTTATTGTAGAAGAAATGTTATATCACTTGGCTTGGCAATACCTATCTTTTTATATCAATCTTTTTGAGACTGTTTATGCTCACACACCCACACAGAAATATGCATTTTCGAAATTAATTTGGGCTAAAACCAAATTAAAATAATATGATTAAGTAAAATAGAAAAATGTTAATTTTAAGTTTTTTTTTCTTTTCGGATTTTCAGAAGACAGCAATGGAAAAAAATAGATTTGATATTTATAAATGTGGGTTGTTTCAAATTTTGACAAGGATAAAGATATTTTGAACTTCTTTATAAGATGTACACACACACACACACACACACACACACACACACACACACAGATTTAGTTGTCTAATCATTCATTTTCTTCCCTCGTCCAAAAGAAAACCTCATGAGACTGAGAGAAATCACCAAGGACTGGACTTGATAGCTGGTAAGACTTTCCTCTCTCTGATAAAGCATAAGCCTGTATCTGCTACTATCTTGTTCAGCGTTCTCCAGCTATAAAACAAACAGAAATGTTCACTCCACATAAAAGTTCTACAGAAAAATAAATAAAATTAAATTATATCTGCATCAGGGATATAAACACAGGAATACAAACACTATGAATTTAAAATCCTGCCCTCTGCCCTGAAGTTAAAGTAGAACTAAAAATAAGGGGAAAAATGGCTGTTTGTTTTCACAATGCATGATGAGGGACAATAAGAAATCCACCTATGACAAACAGCCACTCAGTGACATTATTCAGGAAGAAAAGAGCACATGTGGAGTGAAAGCATTCGAAACTTTCATAAACCAATAAAGCAAGCTTAATTCAAAAGGACACATGAAACACAGCAACCGGGGCCTTCACAATGCTTTTTGATTATGAGAACCCTAGGAGTCTAGAAGCTTCCCTGAGCTCCACAACCATGAATCCTTTGGTAGATTTTGTAGAAAACACAAAAATAGACAGACATTATTCTATTTTTTTCCTTTAAAAAAGTTTTAGAGATATTCATTTCCAAATATTCAGGTAAGGATAATTTTGAATATTCTTATGTAACTATCTACATTTTCCTTAGAACTTGAACTTGAGCAATAGTTCAGGCTTGAAGCAAAGAGATCCTATATCAGGGTGGTGGTAGTGTCAGCACATGAAACAGACAGTAAAAATCTAGAATATTGCAGAAAGGGAGATGAATTTTAAACTACCTTGATAGGGTAGAATATTGGCCTAAATCTAATAAGATGAAATTGAATAGGAAATTGTGAAGCCATATTTTGCTTCGAGAAATTAATTTCAAAAGTTAAAGACAAAGAATATGTGATTAAACAGAAGGTTTTTGTTTATTCCTTTTCTGGAAAAAGCACCAACTATATACTTAATTGAGTTAATAGCAGGATGTGGAAGCCAATAAACTTACTATGAACTTGGTCTGAATGAAGAGACACATAGCTTCTAGGAATAAGATGAGATGGTGGCTATACTCTGTCCTTTCCAGACCACAACTTAAGTTTTGCATTTAGTTCCAGGAACTGCTATTATTATCCCAAATTTACAGCTGAGGAACCTGAGACAGACACAGGTTGTGTCTTGCATAAGGTCATATAGCTAGTAAGTGTCTGAGGTCATATATGAATGCAGGTCTTCCTGACTCCAAACCCAGTGATCTGCCCACTGCACAACCAGATTCCTTGCTGCATAAAAGATGCCTCAGCTACGGTTCCCAGAGGAAGACAACCAGAATTATGAATGGATTCAAGATCCTGTCATATAAGGATCAACAGAAGGAAGTGGGAATTGTTAGCCTGGAAGAAAGAGGATTTGGAAAGGAACATGATAACTGTCACCAAGTATTTGAAAGCCTATCCCATGGAAGAGGGATTAGGTATGCTTTTTCTTGACTCAGAATGTTAGCACTAGGATGATAGGGTGAAAATTGCAAAGTATGAAATTCAAGTTTGATAGAAGGAAAACAATTTCTTCCACTTTGATTTATCTCAAAGTAGAATGGACTTCCTCAGCAAATAATGGGCTTCCCTTCATTAGAGGTCTTCAAGCAAAGGCTGGATAATCACTTCCTTATCAGGTATATTATAGTGAGAATGTTTTTATCAGTATAGTTTAGAAATGATGGCTCTGAAACTATGAGAGTGTTTTATTTCTCCCCAACACTCTCTGGCTGAACTCTCTACTTCCTCTACTTCACTTAGTATGTTTCCATACTAAGAGAGAAAAACTTCATGGTCAGAGTGAGAAGAAAGTGAACTTCAACACAGGACATTTGATTAAACATAAAGCAGTATTATTTAGAGTTATATATTAAGCTATATTACAAGTTGGTAGGATAGGTAAATTCAGTATGCAAAAATCTTTAAGTGAAATCTAAAAGAGCAAATAGATTGGATTTGCATAGCGCATCCTAGAAAAAAAGACTCAGTATATAAAGAATTGTAGGCTGCGCCATCTCTGATAACTTTTAATATTGGGATATATGCTTGCTTATTCCATTCATCTTTGAAAAGAGCATTGTGTACTTTATATTTATCATACAGAAATTTCTTTATGGTTTCATCATTAGATGTTAGTCCTTTAAATAATGCCCATGGAAAGAAAATATTAAAAACACCATAGGCAGGTGGTCTACATAGAAAAAAGAGAAAACACACATGGGAGCTTTACTATAGTAAAGCTTATTTAGGAAGGGAATTTCGTTTCCTCTTTTGTAGGTCCTCAGGAGGGTTTGCCAGATAATAATTGTACAAATATCTAACATTTATGTAGAGCTTACTTTGTTCCAGGCATTGTGTTAAACTTTACAAATGTTATGTCATTTGATCTTAACAACCACCTGGGAAGTAGGTAAGATTATCTCCAGTTTATAAATGAGGAAATTGAAGCAAACGGAGGCTAAGTCCAAGGTCACACATCCAACAAGTGTCTTAGGCTAAATTTGAACTCAGGTCTTCCTGACTTCTGACCCAGCACCGTGTTCCCAGGTCCCCCTAAACAGAGAACTTTGTCATCCAACTTGTTGCCAGTGTGTGTGTGTGTGTGTGTGTGTGTGTGTGTGTGTGTGTGCATGTGTGTATTACTCCTGTGCTTTGGTAAAAAAGAAAAATCAAGCTGAATAAGTTAAACCTTGTGGGTTGCTGTTGAAACTAAACTATTTTCTCACTTTCTTCTTGTAACACCTTTTGAACTTGGGATACCAACTTTGAGATTAAATTTTGAAATCACTTAAGACTATGAAAAAATGCCTACAGCATTCACTTTAATTGAACAGCCCCCCCGCCTCTCTCTCTCTCTCTCTCTCTCTCTCTCTCTCTCTCGCTCTCTCTCTCTCTCTCTCTCGCTCTCTCTCTCTCTCTGTCTCTCTCTCTCGCTCTCTCTCTCTCTCCTCTCTCTCTCTCTTTCATATATCTATATATATATATATATATATATATATATATATATATATATATATATATATATTTACCTAAATTACACTCAGGTTAAATTATCACTACATAATTGCCTCACATAAAATATTATAGAATAGGTCCTACCTACCACAAAAATTCTGTTTAATCTCTGTTCTGAAATTCTGAGTCACATAACTTTTCCAGAAGCGCAAGGAAAACGATAGCATGGAAAGTTTTGCATTAACATTAAGACGTAGAGGATACAAGTGCAGAAAATATCTCCTTTTCAATACGAAAACCTGTTTATCCCTTGTAGGTGCTACAACTGACAACACAGCACAGTTCCTGGTACATAGTAAATGTTTAATAAATGTTGACTGACTGTCACTCCCTTGTCTTGGTGGCACCAACTTGCCCAAAATTTCCCCCTGAAAGCATATAAGAATATAAGCTTGGTCTGAAGCAGCAACACTCCAAATGGTGTCTATAGACCACCACTTTCAGAGAGTCTTCAAGGACAAATTTGGTTTCACAATAACACTTAAAAATTATCTGCCTATTAAAATATTCCTCCCTTCTCCAACTACAAAGTATTATCTTCATAAGCTTCAAGTGAAACAACACATCACAACAGATTGGATATTGAAGTAGGTAAGAAAATCCAACTTTCTTCTTTGAAGTCAGACATGAAAGAGATTCGCAAAAAAATACATAAAGTAATGCCATTCTTCACTGTTTTTTGTTTTGTAGATTACAGTTACTTTTCATAAAAATATCTTATTTATGTGAACAAGTACCAGCTTTTTATAATAATAATAATAATTATTATTATTATTATCATATGAGTTGATAAATGAATTAATAAATATTTTTATATATTTTTTTTATTTTCAGTTCATGGAACAAACAAGTATTTCCATAACATTGTAAAATTAAAAAAAATATTGAACTTGAAATTGCAAATCTACTATCTACAACTTGCTATTTCTTTGGAATATACAATAAAATAACCACGTAAATTGTTTTTTTTCTTCCCTCTCCCACTCCTGCCCTAGAGATGACTACTATTATACACAAATGGGTATATATGTTCATATTTATACATATATACACATATATACATACATAAACACACATATACACACATATATGTGTATGTGTGTATATATGTAGATATATTTAAATTATTCTATACTTTTATTTATCACTTCTTTCTCTGGATTCAGATAGCATCTTTCTTCCTATGTCCTTTATTTTTAATTTATGTATTTATAATAGTCAAAATGACTTAATCACTCAAAGTTCTTCTTAAAATAATACTGCTGTAACTGTATACAATGTTCTCTTGGTTCTGCTCACTTCACTCTGCATCATTTTGTGCAAGCCTTTCCATGCCTTTCTAAGATCATTGAGGTCATCATTTCTTATAACACAGTAGTATTCCATAACAACTATACATCATAACTTGTTCAGTCATTCCCCAATTGATGGGGATCTCTGCAATTTCCAGTTCTTTGTCACCACAAAGAGAGCTGCTCTAAACATCCCATTGACATTTAAAGTTTTAATCACTACTTGTGAATTTCCTTCCATCATATTTTTACTCACTATTTTCTTTCTCAGACTCTTTTTAGCCCACCCCTGTTACCTTATATTCTAATTTATATGTATATAAAATTACCTTATCTTCTAATTTATATTTTATTTTCTAATGTATTAAATACCAATAGATATAAGACACTTAAAAAAGTTCTTTGGTGTCCTCAATAATTTTTAGGAGAGTAAAGGGCCTAATTATTCCTAGCTCCAAAATCAATGAAGGTCCCAGAAAAGAGAAAATGAACTCTCTCCTTACTCACAGCAGAGAGGTGGGGGGGCTAGCATTATAAAATATCTTGCATATTTTCAGACATACTCTCTGTATCACTTTATTTTCTTACAGGGAAATGTTCAATCTAGAGGGGGTGAGGTTGGAAATGATTGATGGAATGCCAAAAGTCATCAGTAAAATGCATTTTTAAAATTCCCAATTCTCACTGGCTCTGTTCCACCTTGATTAAGGACTGAGAATAAAGAATCCAAGGGCAAGATTTAGTCCCCTGTTATTCTTAATCAATTTCACTTTGATTGAGAGATAGCATATCAGGTTTCAAGTCCTTCTACTCACTTATAGTGGCTTTGTGTCCCTGAAGCAGCATGTGAAAGAGAGCAAATGGTGCTAGACATGGAGTCAAGAAGACTTGAGTTCAAATCCCAATTCAGACCTTTGTAGTTGTGTGAACCACGTGCAAGTCACATAAACTACTGCCTTCCTCAGTTTCTTCATCTGTAAAATGGGGATAATAATATCTATCTCCTAGGATTGTTATGAGGGAAAAAAAAGAGATGGTATTTGTAACAAGTTTCACAAACCTTAAAGAATTATATAAATGCTGGGTAGCAGTAGCAGCAGCATGGATAACCTCTCATTGCTCAAGGAAACCCTGAGTTGCTAATCTGCGCCAATAGAGGGATTTTCACATGAATTTTTTTCTTTTAAGTTTGGTTATTTTCAGGCAGCATTTTAGAAGAAAGCCCATAGTAGAATATTCTAGTCTCGGAAATCATATTATTTAAAATGAGTCTTGTTGAAATTCTTTAAAAAATTATGAGATTTTCTAATATTTTGTTTTTAATATTTTGAAAATGCATTTTAATAATTAAAATGCTTTGCTACTGATTCCAGTAAGGAGCCCAAAAATACAGCCAGTAACTTATCCAGTGGATCAAAAATCCTAAATTAATACCACTGGCATAATTTGAGTGCTCATTTTTATAATATCGATGATTTGTTGTGCAGATGTAGCACCTGCTTTTAAAATTATATAGATTTATCCAAGTTGATGACATGACATGCACATCTTTCCCAAATTCCAGTGAATACATGTCTTCTGACAGTCTGCCTTCTACACTACACTCTTAAAACTTTCCTGTATAATGAAGCATATCTTGTGGAGGCCTGAGACAGCCTATTTTTCTCTATAGGATATTTGTACTCCCTCTCTCTCTCTCTGTCTCTCTCTGTCTCTCTCTCTCTCTCTCTCTCTCTCTATATATATATATATATATATATATATATAGATATAGATATAGATATAGATAGATAGATATAGATATATATATATACCTTATTGAAAAAAGCTCTATCAAAGTCTTAAAAAATGGAAAAGAAAGGGAGAGAGCATGCAGCTATGAGCATCAGTTGGTATTCACCAGAAGGGTTTTCAGAGAATTTCTTACAAACCATGAAAAAATAGGGAGTGTCATTCCTAAGGGAATGATGGAAGAGTCTTGCCTGGGTACTATGAATTATTTATTTTGCATTATTGATTGAATTAGAGAGTTAACCAATAAGAATCCTCAACTGGCCTTTGCAATTTCACTTTTTGTCCTTTTATATTTCATCAACTTTCCCAAGATCTTATTAAACTAAATTATGGAATATGATAAGAGAACATCTATTCTTTTTAAACCTCACTTCAACAGGAGATAATAAGGTTACCAAAAGAAAGTAGAAGGAAAAGAGTGTGGGATAGAACCCTGGAGTACAACCATATTTAGATGGTATGATAGGGATAGTGATTACAGCATAGATAATAAACTATTCATGCCTCCTTGACCAGTGCAATTTTTTTCCCATATCTTCTTATGAATCTTCTATTAAAAACTCATCCAATATATTGAAAGCATTATGCTATGACTTTTAATAATTTGTAGATAACAGAGCAAATCTGTTCATTTAGTACCCCATAGTGTCTCTACGTATTTGATTCCTCTCCTATTTAGACCAAGCCTTTCCTTTACCATAGCTCTCATTTTCCTTTGTGAATACATAACATCATTGGTGATAGGTTGCTGTTAAGTCACAAGCTTCATAAACTCCTCTTTGCCCTTTGGCTCTCCCATTTTTTTTTAAAGTTCATGATATTCCAAGCACATAGCATCACCAGGGAATATATATATATATTTTCTGGGTTCAGATCTGATTTCATTGGAATAGGGAGTTCCTCATACCAGTGCTAAATGGAAACCATTCTACAACTTGAAGTCTTGGAGAGTTGTATGGGGTGCTGAGAATTGCCAGGTTTACACAGCCAATATGGTTCAGGGTCTGAACTACAACCAAGACAACCGTGACTCTAAGGTTCTCATCAGAAAAATAATGCTGTTTCAAAGTATGCACTTTTCTTCCAGGAAGAAGCTTCAAGGGTGTGATCTAGCGTGTTTTCTCACTATCCAAGAGCTAGTACCACTCCAAGATGCATACA
Source organism: Trichosurus vulpecula (assembly GCF_011100635.1). Classification (NCBI taxonomy): domain Eukaryota; kingdom Metazoa; phylum Chordata; class Mammalia; order Diprotodontia; family Phalangeridae; genus Trichosurus; species Trichosurus vulpecula. The sequence continues at coordinate 61,620,640 of NC_050578.1, forward strand.
TGAATGAATTATCTCAACAAGCTGTGTGTCCAACAGCATGCCCTTTAGCCACATGATGCTCTTTCTAAGGATTTCTAGCACAGTCTTTTCAGTGATTGTGCATCACATTGTGACACATGGGGTGTTCATGGAGGACTAGCACCTGTGGTGTGAGGGCCTGCCAAGGCCTTTTCACCACCACTCCTTCACCTTTGGTGTCTACCTTCAACCAAATCTCACCTGTGGTTCCAAGAAGCTGTAATGTACATGAGCAGATGTTATACCATCTCAACAGACAGACTAACCCAGGTTGAGAGTAACCAATGGGCCTCAAACTCATTGGTGAATTAAAGTGATATCTACCCTAAGAATATTTAGTCTTCCCCCAGAGGAACAGGAGGATGACAATTTGTTCAACAGCCATGAAGGTGGCTGAAGTAGGTGCTGTGGAGCACTTAGAGCTTGGTCAGGCATTGAAGACACCCCATCCACTGGGCCGTCGCCAATAGTCTTGACTTTCGTCTTGCTGCTGGACTTCCATGACTCATGAAGAGAGAGTGAGGCTGATGACGGCCAAACTCTGCCTTACTTAAATCTGATTCAGGAACAAGTCAAAACATCACTCACTCTATGATATCAGTGGTCCTCTTTGAAAAGGAAGATGAACAACAACAACAACACTGTAGAATACTGGGTTTTGATGCTATTATAACGATATCATCTGAAAGTCATCATCATCTAAGCAACCCCCCCTTCCATTTGCATGGTGGTTCAATATCACAATATCCCTCATGACCATTCATACAAATGTGTCTCCTTCTATGCCACACATGACAGCATTGATTAAAACATTGTTGAATAAAGTTATCTCTGGGACCTACTATTCTCTTTGTCAACACTTTCATTCTTTTCATAATACTCAGTACCCTCATATTGCCTTGATCTCTCCTTCCAGGCAGAAGAGGGACCTGATACACCTTTTTACAGGAATGGAATAGAGAAACTTAAGGAACTGCCCCCTTTTTAGGAGTATTTGTATTTTCAAAGAGGACCAAAAGAGATGAGGGATAGGAATTTCGGATGAGATGCTGGGATAATACCTGTAAATCACTGAGAATAGTTCCTGACATACAGCAGGCTCTGTGTAAATGTGCATTCCCTTATTTACCATCTCCTGTCCCTTTCAATCATCATGGAATGGGGAAAATTCTTTGCTGCCACAAAAAGAGCTGCTATAAATATTTTTGTACATTTGGGTCCTTTTCCTTTTTTTTTAATCTCACTTAGGATACAGACCTAGGAATAGTATTTTGAAGTCAAGGGTATGCATGTTTTGTTTGTTTTAATAGAAATCAAGGGCTTTCTCCTTACATCAAACTGCATAGAAAATCAACTATGTATCATCATGTTCACCTTGAAAATCTATTCAGGATGCCATAGCAACAAATAATAATATAATTATAATAAAACAGCTAGGATTTATATGGCACATTCAGTTGATCCTGATAGGCCTTATTTGATCAAATGAACCTTAGTTTGTATCACACACCTTCCAGTTTCTCTTTCACACCTTTTCTTTTACACCTAGGTTTTGATCACTTTTTTGTGTTTTATTGAGATCGATAGCAGATAAGGAATAGATTATAAAGAGAAAATCTGACAGTGACAGAAATCTGACAAGATTTGGTGCCAATATGAAGAGATTTTTAAGCCTGTTATAGTTTGCAGAGTCAGCATTTCATGGTCTTAGCAATTTTGAGGCCATATTTCTTTTAATCCTATGCAAGAAGGATTCAGTTATAAAAGAAATAGAAGATATGATACTTACTAGTAGAAAAAATAAACTGCAAATTATAACTAAAATAATTAAAAAGCAGCATACGAAAAGTAAAATATTCTTTAAAATATATATGTACATACACACATATGTATGTATGTAGAATGATGTGAGCTTATTTTTTTTTAAGAGAAACAAAGTAAATTTATTATACAAACCTTGCAAGACTTGGGCACACCTCCATAAGGGAGGAGGTAAGGTAAAAGAGAACCTGCCTTAATTTATACTCTTAATGAAGAAGATTCCCACCCACCTCTATCCCTTCTCACCATTGGCTGGGGTGGGTGGGCTTACAATCTAGGCGGGAAAACTACACAGAGGACCAAGATTGATCCGGTTCGTTCAGGTTTTTCCCTATCAGAACTCAACTGCCAGGGTGGCCTCTGAAAGTCTAGGAGGAGAAATGGGATGGGGGAAGGAGAGACCCTTCCCAGAGCAGAGAACAAATAGCTCACAGGAAGTTCATTATCTTCTAACATCTGAGAGAGAGAGGGAAGGGCATGCGTTCCCAAAATTACAAGGCCAAGTCCCCAAACCTCTCCATTAGACATACCTGTGAAGTCTTCACAATTATCCAACCCACACAGTCCCCCCTCTTCTTTATACTAATCTGAAGACTTCACACATCATTGCTGATATAAGTTGCACCCCCATTACCCTTTTCTAAGGTTTCTATTCCTCAAAATCTCCGACGCATTGATAAATCAAAGGGAGCAGTCCCCTTTGTAAATACAGGTACAGAAATCCAAAGGAAAACGATGATGCAATTGTCCCTTTAAGATTCAAAAGTCTTTTCCTGTATAGCTGTCCAGCAGGGAGCATCAAGTCTTCTGGTCCTTGGCATTTGCTCTCAGCACAGCATCCCAGCACCTTCCTCGTGTCTTCTTATAGGAACCAGCTTTCTGTCCATTCTCCCAGAACTTGGAAACCTCACAGTAGTTTGAACTGCAACCAATTAGCTTACAGGTGGAAATTCAGCAGGCCTTCCAGCTTTTCCTTTTCCCAGCTGCTTTCTTTTCACCTTAAAACCTTGGTCACACGGCATATGACTGTTCATGACTGAATTTCACTGGCCAGCCAATTTCCACTCAGCTCATAGTGCACTCAGATTTTCCCCTTTTTTACCTTGCTTCTCCAAGTTCCTCTCCACCGAGTTTGTGACTTCCCAGTGAGACCAGGCCTGCCCTCAGGCGCTCAGCTAGTTGGAGGAATCTCCGGTGCATGCTCTGGCTTACGCCCTGAGCCGGGTGGGACCTCCAAATCTTGCAAGACTTGGGCACACCTCCATAAGGGAGGAGGCCGTGAGCCTATTTTTAAAACGATTTTAGTATTTTTTTCTTCAAGTTGTTTAAAAAGTTTACATGTTTTTTTTTTAAAAAGCCAATTTCTTTTCAAAAAACAGTTTGATCCTGACAGAAAGCTAAGTGTCAAACTTCAGAATTTAGCTAAATAATTGATTAAGTGCTAATGACTATCAGAAAGAAAGATAGGTCAAACATTGTGGTTAGGGTAGCAAAGAAGGGAAGTTATATGGGCAGGAAACATTATCTTAATTAGAAGTTGAAGGGTACAGTGGAAGACTCCACGGAGTACCAGATAGCTAAGTTTCTCTTTCAATTTGTCCTCCTAAGATGGCAATGAGAACAAGAAAAGGGACATTTTATAAGCTAATACAAGGCAATTAATCAGTAGCAGTTTCCTTGACTGGATCATTATCTTGATGTAGCAAACAGATGGGACCACCTATGGCGAGCTGTGCTTAGATTCTCGGTGCCAAAAGAGTAAATTTAAAATTATATAATGCCACTTTTGAGAAAAAAAAATTGGCTTTACAAAAAACCCTGTACTCAAGCACTCTATTTCTTTGAATCTTGCTTCCTATAATATTTCTCTTATTGATTCATCTGTTATACAGATCACTAATCTAAATCACAGCACTTTAGAACCAGGAGAAAAGTCATAGCTCTTCTCAGTGCAAATCAAAATACAATGATGATAAAGATAATTTTTAGAAAATCACAAATTATCAGATTATATGCTTTAGATTCCTGCTTACCCAAATTATCTGAACTAAACAGCAAAGTCTATGCTTCACAATTATTATTAATTATATTTTGTCATTAAATAATAAGCTTAAATAAAATTATTTAATAACTTTGTGTTTTTTTGGAGTAGAAAGGCAAGGAAATTGGGGTAAGTGACTTGTCCAAGGTCATACAGTTAGTAATTGTGTCAAGTGTCTGAGGCCAGATTTGAACTCAGGTCCTCCTGACTCCAGGGCCAGTACTCTACTCACTGCACCACCTAGCTGCTCCTATTTAATAACCATTAATAATAATAACCTAACCTTTACATTGCAGTTTCAGATTTACAGGGTATTTTTCATACATTGGCTCATTTAAACTTCATAATAGCCCTGAGAGGCAAGACATTACAGAGATTATTATCTCTGTCTTGTAGATTAGGAAACAATGCCAGAGAGGTCAAGTGATTTCCCATGATCATATAACTAGTAAATGTTACAGGTGCAATTCAAACCTGGGTATCACCTGACTCCAAGTCCATCAGTCTTTCCACTATCCTATGACACCACTAATCATCTGAAAGTAGTTAATTCTATCACAAATCTAGTACCTAGAAGAAAATAACAAGTCCTTGAGATATGTCCTTTCCAATTTCAAACAATATAATAGAAAATGTCATGGTAGGACATAAGCAATCAGTGATGTGAGTTGATTCAGGGAAAACTTCCTGAAAGCAAATCCAGCTAGATCCCTTAAGGAAGCAACCAATGTGGACAAAAAGAGAAAGGGAGAAATTTGAGTTAGGGGAAATGCCATGGGAAAAGTAAAATGGAGGGAGGAATTAGATATCTGTGTGAAAACGCAAGCAGATTGATTTAAAGCAGAATCTAGTGTGGAGCAGCAATAGGTTAACTGGAAAGGTTGAAGGGCAAGGCATAAATACAGGGTTGAAATGCTTCTGGTGACAATCAGTAAGAAGTCACTTTAATTCTTGAGAATTTTTGTATAGCTATGGTGAGCACAGTATGACACTTATCCCTGTCCAAAGACTTTCTTTCTATATAAGTTTTACATATGACAATTTCAAAAAACTGAGATAATTTAATCTGGAAAATTTGGATGAATATGAGGGAAAAGACAGAGAGGAGGGGAGACTGAATAAAAAATACTTAGTGTAGGCATAGCTACCTGGGCAAATATAGTGATAGTACAAATAATGAAAGGTAAAATATGAAAAACAAAACAGAAAAATGAAAAAAGGACCTAAGGAATATTAAGAGGTGTAGAGGATAAATAAGTGTCCAAAATTATTCCAGACTGTCTATCTGAGGAAAAAAAAAACAACTAAGGAATGATTGTAATATTGCTATGTCCAATATCTTTTACATGATCCTTCATTTCCTGTCCTATTGCAATCATCCTTGTTAAGAAACTTATCTCTTCTTTGCTAAATTATCGTAGTAGCCTCTTGTCTAGTCTTCTTGTTTTCAGGTTTAGGATCACTGGATGTGGAAAAGTGGGAGAGAACCTTGGATCTGGAATCAGGAGAAACTGAGTTCAAATCCAACCTCAGATTTTTATTATCTGTATGCCCTTACACAAGTTATTAACCTGTCTGCCTCAGTTTCCTCACCTGTATAGTAAGAATAATACTGGTACTCACCAACCAGGATTGTCGTAAGAATCAAATGAATTCATATTTGTGAAGCATTTGGCAAAATTTAAAGCAGTATATGTTAGTTATTATTTTTGTGTTTAATTATTTATTTTAATTAAAATTTAATAATTATTATTTAATTTTTCCCAATTACATGTAAAATAATTTTCAACATTCATTTTTAAAATTTTGAGTTCCAAATTCTCTCTCTCCCTTCCCATCCTTCTCATTGAGAAGACAGACGATTTGACATATGTTATATGTGTGTAGTCATCCAAGACATAGTTCCATACTAGTCATGTTGTAAAAGGAAACACAGACAATAAAGAAAAAAAAGAAAGTAAAAAAAAATTCTGCACTTCAATCTGCAATCAGACTCCATCAATTCTTTCTCTGGGGATGGACAGCATTTTTTATCATAAGTCCTTTAGAGTTGTCTTGGATCATTGTATGGCTGAGAATAGCTAAGTCATTCATAGTTGATTGTCTTATAATATTGTCATTACTGTGTACAATAGTACACAGTACTTTCTTTCCAGGTTTTTCTGAGAGCATCTTAGAGAGCACAATAGTATTCCATCACAACCATATACACAACTTGTTCAACCATTCTTCAGTTGATGGATATCCCCTCAATTTCCAATTTCTTGCCACCTGAAAAGAGTGCCATAAATATTTTTGTACATATAAGCCCTTTTCCTTTTTTAAAAAAAATCTTATTTGGGATACAGACCTAGTAGTGATATTACAAAGTCAAAAAATTTACGTGTTGTTTTAGGCCTTTGGGTATAGTTCCAAATTGCTCTACATAATGGTTGAATCAGTTCACAACTCCACCAAAGAGGTATTGTTAAAGAACTTTAGAATTTACTTATTTTAACCTTTTTTGCTTTACAGAGAAAGAAATTAAGGCATGTGGAAGCTAAGTAAGTTGCTCATGATCAGACAAATCATGCATATTCAAGGCAGGACTTGAACCCACGTCTTCTGACCCCAGAGTTTGAGCTCATTCTTCTTTACCAGTCTACCTCTCTCTCTCCAGTCCATCCTTCTTCATTCACTCATCTGCCCTTTTAAATCTCTTTTATTGGCTTGTTACTCAATAACCTGTGATGCTATTGCTTATTAAATAAAACACAACCTCTTGATATTAGTACTATCTTTCTCCAATCTACTTTTTCTCAATGTTCCCTCATGCCCACTCCATAGAAAGAAGTTAAATTTCTGTCCGTCCTGGATCAGCTCCCCCCATTCCTGTAACAATCCTTTCTACCATCTTGTTTTTGGTTCATCTGACCCCATCTCCTTTTCATCCCCCTCAGAAGATTCTACAAACGACTCTACAATTCATAGTCTTAGATAGGTTAAATGATTTATCCAGGGGTCACACAGTCAGTATATATTAGAATTGGGGCTTGAACCCAGCTCCCTAATGTCAAGATCAGCTCTCTGTGTATTTTGTTACATTGCCTCTCACATAGATCTTGCATATTGCTTAATAATATTTGTTCAATTAAAGAAAGGGTCATTGTCACTTACCTAGTTCATTACTGGGGGAAGGTTATCTGCTAAGTTTACAGGAATAAAGACTTAAATATTGGTTGAATTTACTTGCCATTGAAATGTTTTTAGGTAGCTCTTGCTAAAAAAGTGTAGGAATAACAAAATGTTAAGACCACAAATGCAGAATAGTGACTCATATGTATGCTGGTGGTATCTAAAACCATGAAAATAGATGATACGCTTGAAGAAATGCTTATGAAGGAAAGAAAGCTGCATGAATCTAGTGGAATCTTCCGAAAGTAACAGAAGAATGCAGAAATGAAGAAGAAAGAACCGTCAAAGGAAAAGAAGTGAATTTTCAAAATCCTTCACAGGAAAAATAGTAAATTTTAAGACATGAATACTAGCAAGTAAATTAGATAAGACATAAATACCTAATGAGGACAGCATGACTTCAGTAGAAATGTTGACAGTACAGAATTCCAAAATAATTCTGAGGATAAAATGGGGTGAAAGTCACTTAAGAGTTGCCCTAACTTCTAGTGAAAATATTTGCAAAAAAATACAGAAATCAATGAAGAAGAAACTAAAGAAACATCCCTCCTTCTTGCTAGTATAGTCTACCTCCTCAAATATTTCTATGTATATTTTTGTTTTATTTATTAAGTAGAATATAAGAATATAGGCAGCTAGGTGGCATGGCAGATGGCGCCAGTAATGGAGACCCATTTTCCTGAATTCAAATGCAACCTCAGACCTGTGTGACTCTGGGCAAGTCACTTAACCCTGTTTTCCTCTGTTTCTCATCTGTAAATTGAGCTGGAGTAAGAAATGGTAAACCACCCCAGTGTTTTTGCCAAGGAAAAACCTAGATAGGGTCATGAAGAGTTGGACAGGACTAAAATGACTAAACGATAACAAAAGAATGTAAGTTCCTTGAGGACAGGGATATTTCCCCCTGTATTTGTAACTCCTATCACGATAGGACAGTGGAGATAGTTAATAACATCAGTTGGGCTAGAATACTGTACAAATCATATGATCTCATTTTTTGAGGTTTTGTTAAAAATGACAGCTGGTATTTACATAGCACTTGGGGATTCTGGATGGCCAAACCCGCCAAGGAAGATGCTGTGAATGCTGAACTTGCCAAGGCAGGGCTACAGAATTTTGTGCAGTGCTTTGCAGGCATGATCTCCTTTGATACTCATGATGACCTTGAGAAGCATCCCAAATCTCACCAACCCCATCTTAAATTAGAGAAATTGAAGTGGAAAGAGGCTATATGGTTTATCCAAAATAATGGATGTAGTATCAAAAGCAAAATGTAAACCCAGATCTTTCATTACTCCAAATACAACTTTTTCTACTATGCTAAACTGTAAGCAGCTAGGGGGCACCCTAGAGCCTAGAGTCAAGAAGACTTGAGTTCAAGTGTGACCTCAGACACTTAGAAGCTGTGTGACTCCGGGGAAGTCATTTAACCTTTCTGTGCCTCAGCCTCTCCATCTATAAAATGGGAAAAATAGGACCTACATCATAAGATTGTTGGGAAGATCAAATTCAATAATGTATGTAAATTACTTTACAAACCTCAAAGAACTATTACTACTATTATTATTATTAATTATTATTATATCAAATTAGGTGACCCAGTAGATAGAGCACTGAACCTGGAATCAAGAAGAACTGAATTCCAATCCAGCCTCAGATGCTTACTAGCTGTATGACCCTGGGCAAGTCACTTAACCCTGTTTGCCTCAGTAAACTGTAAAATGAGCTGAAGAAGGAAATAACAAGCCACTCCAGTCCAGTATCTTTGCCAAGAAAACCCCAAATGTGGTCACAAAGAGCCAGAAATGACTGAAAATGATTGAACAACAACAAAAAAGTGTATGAATTCCTTGGGACAAGCCATTATTTCAATATAACTTCATGCTTGTTTCTACTGATAATAGGTTGACTCAGAATTTACCTTTAATTGTATTGAGCTAGCTTCTCCACCTTTATCTAGACCTTTGTTGGTTAAGTGCTGGACTTTGTACCATGCACATAGGTTTTATTGCCTTCTTTTGTTGTGTTGTGAATTCTGTTCTCTTTAAGAATGGACAGTATGCCATGGAAAAAGTGCAAAAGTTGTAGATTTTAAAGAACATATTTCAATGAGTGCTAGAACTTATATACTGACTGCTGGCACAAGGAAGTCATGCATTTACAAGGGCATGAAAAAGCCCAAGTCTCTTCAAAGCACAAAGTACTGTAGGGAAAACAATGACAACACCAAGCCTTGACAAAACCACTGCTACAAAACAGTCTAGTTAATTCTCAGAAAACAAGCAAAGACATTCTGGGGGTCCTATGGGGTCCCATGCCCCGGGGGCATGCTAATTCCTCTACAATAAGGCACAGGCTTTTCAAAGTTTTAAGAACAATGAGAAGACCAGGAAAAGTAATCAACTTTGATAAGAAGAAAATCTCAATAAGATTGTAAATACTAACGATTGGGGGAAAATATTTACTGATGAAACTCATTATTTTTTCTTTTAAGGCTATACCAAAACCTTTGCTAGAAGAAGGCCAGATGAGCATGTAAAATCAGGCTGTCTTCACCAGTCATTAAAACAGTCATTTCATATATATGTGCATATACAGATATAGATATATATATATATATATATATATATATATATATATATATATATATACACACACACACATATATATACACACACACATATATATACATATATACACACACATATACGCACACACACACGTAAATATATATATATATATATATATATATATATATATATATATATATAGTGTGTGTGTATGTGTTCTAGGGATTTTTTAAAGTTTCCAGTGGACTTACATATCAGCACCATGGAATGAATGATGAATTTTAATACATGTGTTAATATCCCAAGAAGTATAATTGTTTTGTATTCAAAAATATTCCCCACACATACATGCACACAAAAGATGGACCATGGCTTTGGACCATTCCATAAACCATAGCCTGTGGGAATAAGATTAAGAAATGTGGTTCAGTGGTTTGGGAACCAGATCACTAGATTTACAAAAATATACTGTATCCAATGTGATAAAAATGGCAGCTGTGTGGTACAGTGGATCTCTGTCTGGGGTTAGGAAGATATTAGTTCACATGTGACTTCAAACACATACTAGTTATGTGACCTTCAACAAATCATGCTTGTTTTCTCAACTATAAAATGAGGACAATAGTAACACTTACTTCAAAGGTGGTTGTGATGATGAAATGAGATATTTAAAAAGTTACTAGAACCGTGTCTGGCACGGAGTATGTATTTAATTAATGCTTATTTCCTTCCACTTCCCTTTCATTAAGAGGAAAGAAATAATGTGTCAAAATCTTATGAACTCATTTCCAAACTGCTTAAAACAAGTGATTAAAGCAAAAGTGGACAAATTGAATATTAATTTTTGAAAGATGTTAAGATATGGTAGGTCTTATGATATTTCAATACATTTGTTTTACTTTTTTCCAGTTAATTTCTCCAGTAATATAATGGTGAACTTCAGTGTCAAGTATTTAATTAGAGGTACTCCTGGACCTTTAGGGTTTCATTCTAATTTAAAAACAAAGGCTAATTAACAAGGTGAGCAGCAGCTCTTAATTTAAAGAAAAAAATCAACCTCACAGAAATTATTGAGATTCAGTGGGATGAGACCAGTGGTGAGTTGGTAAATGTTTAATGATTGGCTCTCTGAAAAAAAATGTATGCAGGCCACATATTTAATTTTAATTTGCATTATTAATAAGTGCTCCACCATTTTCTTAAGCCTAGACGATGAAAAGAACAATAAACAAGCACCTGATTTATAGTGTTTGCTGATTTCCTAGATCTAAATGCTCAAACTAAAACTTTAACAACTGGATTTCTCCAGCTGACTCCAGCACACCACTGTAGGAGAATCATGGCTTGGATTGTGACTTTAGAAAGATATCTTGTTCATCCTTCACTTTCAAAGAGGACCAATGATATCACAGGTGATATCTTGACTTGTGAGTGAATTAGATTTGAGTGAGACAGTTGCTTAAAAGTCATCAGCCTCACTCTCTTTTTCCTGAGTCATTCAAGTACAGTGGCAGGACAAAAGCCAAAATGACTGGTGATGGCCCAGGATACAGTGGGTGATCTTGGTGTCCACGATACCTAACCATGCTCTAAAAGCACTCCATAGCACCAGCTTCTTCCACCTTCATGGCCACTGGAACAAATTGTTCTCATCGTGCCATCATGCCAGGGAAAGTCTTTGGAAAGATACAAACACACACACATACATACACACACACGTACACAAATGTAGTGTATAAATGGATATGTATATTATATATATTATTCCTTTTGGATTATTAAATTAAATTATTAAATACATACATATATATACATACATATATATACATACATATATATATATATATATATATACACATTTATACTTAATTCAAAAGGAATAAAAGGGGTAATGGAGTAGACCTGTATATGACAAAACCCAGAAGCAGGAGAGCTGATATGTGGGGAGAAGGATCAATGATCTCGGATCAATGGCAGAAGAAATAGAAATAAGGAATATACCACAGATTGAATACATAGGAGGAGGAAATAGGAAAGGGCTTTAGGAAAGAGATGACACATTTGCAGAAAATCATAATGTCAGAGAGGTCAGGAATTTCAAATATCCAGGCATCTTCTAGAAATTTCTAAGAAGGAGATCAATGTATCTTTTATTTCTTTGAAAATGGAAGAAAGTGATAAAGGAAACTGCTGTTCGGGACTTGATTCTGAGCAATAAGAAGGAGCTCATTATAGAAGTAGAAAAAATGATTATTAATAAGTATATAAGAATGGAAGAGGAATCCCCTAATTTGGCCTATCTTTTATCCACTCTTAGGCCTTCACTAGCCCTTAGCCTTCATGATTAGAATTCTGCAATGTCACTTTATGCAGGCCCAACTAGCCAATGTTATTACTTTTACCATTTCAGGACCTTTAAGAGCATAAATGCACCCCTCTCCAAGCCTCATTTGGAGCACATTTGCACAACTCTTGTGACATACGAGCCTGTCTGCAGTAATTAATTCCTAGTTTGTCTGACCTAATTGCTCCATGTTGGCATCTGACATATGAGAGGAGGCAGAGCATGGCTGAAAATAAACAGAGTTCCGTCAAGATGATCAGTTAAATCATTTGTTGTTTTAACAGAACTGGGGGGAGGGGTTGGTGGAAAGGTTATTTGTTTTTGGCAACTGGGTCTCCCCAGTTTTTGGAGACTGGCCATTCATGGGTCTAACTCTATTGCTTATCTACAAGGAAGTTTTGATCTGCTCTGCTTCCAAGCTGGGCTAGTTCACCTCTTCTGTAGACAGCTGGGAGGTCCGTCATTCCTTGCTGCTCGCCATATTGGTGCTGGGTTTCATGTGGTCACCCAATCAGCTTTACCCCTACTGCAGCTGAGAACTCCTGATTTCAAGCAGTGCAGCTGCCAAGGACCCAGAGTCACATGTAGTATGTTGAGTCTATATGCTCTATGCCAATGCTGTGTACCTCAATGCCTTTTCATTATTTAAAAATTAACTGCCTGCACATGAATTATTAAAATTTTCACAATTTTTATAATAATCACTACCTAAAGTGGTTTATAAAATTCCCTTCTTAATATATTATATTTCTGCAAAATAGCCACCAGGATTTTACATAATTACCAAAAGTAAGTTTTGTCTTGGCAAACCCAAAGATATTCTCTCTGTCTTTACCTCTTAACTCCTGTATCTTTGTTTTTTTTTCTCTGTTCTGTCTTGCTATCTCTATTTCTGTCTTTCTGTCTCTCTCTGTTTCTGTCTGTCTGTCTCTTTCTCTCTGTGTCTCTTGTTTATGTTTCTCTTTCTTCATTCCTTTTGTTTTAACCCCGAAGAGTGCAGCAAAAGAAAGGCACTAAGGATCAGCAGTCTTTACTCCTGGTTGACCAAAAGATACTAAGTCAGTTAATACATGTGTTTGAAACCAGACACAATAAGCATGATCAAAGAGGAGGTCACTAGTAACTCAGGCCCCAATAACCTTTCCTGGGTCCTTTCCATTGCCAAGGTGCAGCAGAAAGAATGATGAATAAAGAAATTATATCTTATCATACTGGACAGTGAATCCTAACTGCCAGTTCTATTCTAGTCATATCATGATGGACATTTAAAGTCTACACCTCTATAGCTCTAAGCCTCTGGGAATTGAGTGAAAAAGAAAACCCACATTTGTATTATTTCATAGCCTGCATTCCCTGAGGAAGGCATCAGTGTCAAAAAGATGTATACTATGGGCCTGGTATCTTTAAAGGTTCATTTCTGGATGCTACCCTTTCAAAATATAAATACGTATTTGCAGGCAGTCAGTATGCGCTCAGTGCTAAATGTTCTGAAAATCCATACCCCCTATACATAAGTGGATGGGAAAATAGAGGACATTAGTTGCAGGGATACTGGTAGAAATGGTGATGGTTTGAAAACAAGGACAATTTTGGGATTATCTAGTGCCTAAAGAATGGATGGACAATCTGAAGGTAAAAACACAGTGGACGATCATGTTATTCCTTTATGAGTGTTATTTTCCCAGAGAGGGATACATGTAATCTACCTCAATAACTCCCCAACTTTGAGAATGAATTCTCAGAAAACTATGTTTTCATGAGAAAGACAGACTGATTCTATGTAGTCCCAGAAGGAAAAATCAAATCAATGGGTACAAGTTACGATGAGGTGAATTTAGGCTTGATGTCAAGAGAAAAAATCCTAACAATTAGAGCAGTCAAAATATAGAAAGGGGTCCCTAGAGAAGTAATAGACTCACTTTCCCTGGAGTCTTCAAGAAAAGACTAGGAAAATACTTGTCGTTGGCTGTGGTTTTTTTGTGGGAATTAGACAAGATAGCTCCTGAGTGCTTTGCCTAAGGGTCACAACTAGAAAATATCAGAGTCCATATTTGAACTCATGTTTTCCTGACTCCAGATGCAGTGGATATACTGCTACCTCATTATCTTCTCGGAAAAATAAATTGTAGAGAGGGCAACCATTTGCCCAGTGGGATTTGACAAATTTGAGGATTTGCTCCAAGGAATATCTGGCTCCCTAGCCACTTTTCAGTGACTCAGGTGCTTGGTGACATGAACAGCTTGGAGGTCGGTTTATGTGGATGATTCCAACACATCTGGAGTGATGTTGGAAGAGTTTGGGGAAATCCTACTGAAAGTAGGCTAGATGGGCTAGAAATCATTGTTCTAAAGCTATGAATCAACAAACTGCATTTCTCTGGAATCTCAACAAAATTACATGGAGATCACATAATGTCTCAGCACAGAGAAAATACTGTCCCAGAAAAGACAGAAGTGCTTGTCACCTGGTAACATATGGGAATTTTTTGAGAACTCAAGGTTTTTCTAAAATTCAGTGATTAGTAACCTAAACTTGTGAAGAGCTAGGCTGCTCTAGCTGAACCACTCAATAATCCAATTATGTATACTGTTGTGAAAAGAATTAACTGGAGAAATGTAAAAGGAGCAATCCACTTGCATAATTTGGTAGCATTTGGAAATTGTTGGGAGAAAAGTGAGTTGAATATGAGATGTCAGAAAACTGGTTAACTTCCTGACACATATGCCTGTGTGAGTTTTTCCTAAACTATTATAATCCCTTCAATGAGTTTGTATACTGATTCCAGTATAGAGTGTGTAGGGATGGTTTTATACCACGATAGTGATGATGGATAAAACCTGTTGCATTTGTAATTAGATTTCTTAATCATGTTACTAATTATCACATTCACAAACTAGAGTTCTTGGCTTTGAAATGAGTTGTCATTGGTAAGTTTCAAAGCTATGTGTTTGGAGGGTAGTGTATTCTTGTTGCCATATTTTAATGTGTTAAAATAGGCTGCCAGACAAAGATGGGTAGGAATATCAGCTAATTGTGAGTTCATTGTGGATTATTTGTCAGGGAAGACCAACCTGAGTGTTCTGAATTCTAATTTGTAAAGAGTCTTCTGGAAGTCTGAAGATAGGAGTGAAAACTGGAAGAGAAAACAAAACAGAAATTATGGGCATAGTGGGAAGATTTAAGGGGAGAAAAGATCAGGAATCCTGATAACCTCAAAACTTAGTCTAAAAGCTTAAGGAGAATGCAATTCTTTCCTAAAATGGTCCAGCACTTCTCCAGTTTGCTTCAAGAAGATTCCACATGCAATGAATCCTAAATTTTATTGCTAGTTGGCCCTCCCCTGATATAACAATGGACTTAGTAAGGATTAAAAGGAGTTTCAGTTAGAATTTGCCTGTACCATGTAAGTCAATACACCCACTTAATATTGGGGAGTCCAGAATATATCTATTTCTTGCTCACATATTTTCTCCTTGCTATCTGTGCTGCTTTTATGCCTCAATTGATGCTTTTATTATTGTATTTGTTTCTTATATGATCAGTAAATAGACAATTTTGTACTGCTTAGGGCTTGGGTTATGATTTGAAAAATTAAAGACACCAAACTCGTGATATTCATCTCAGTAGAGCAGCAAAAATCTTCAGAGCCAGAATTTCTCAGGAAGATTTTAGGGGCATAGCATTACATAAAGAAAAGAGTCCATGAAAAATAGGTCTCTGGAATTATTTCAGAGTGTTTAATCTACTTTAATTGAAACAGCAATGGAACTTAATTTGCCCTACTATGTATTTGGTGTCACTTACTTTTGGCAGCCCTCCAACCTAGGCAATTAACAAAATTGTATCACCATTAAAATTGAAAAGAGGAAAAAAAAAAGACTTTGTATAGGCATATATACAAATGGTCATTGTCAACAAGTTAATAAATATTTATTAAATGCCTACTGTGTGCCAGGCACTCTGCTAAGCACTAGGGATACAAAGAAAGGCCAACAAAAACACTCCCTGATCTCAAGGAGTTCACATTGTAATGGGTGAGACCCACATGTAAAAATCTTCATGCAAACAAGATATATACTGGATGAACTGGAGATGATGGACAGAGGAAAGGCATTAAGGAAGTTTGACAAAGGCTCTTGCAGAAGGTGAAATTTTAGCTGAGACTTGAAAAAAGTCAAGAAAGCCAGGGGACAGCAATGAGGACAGAAGTCCAGGAACGGGAGACATCTAGTGAAGATGCCCAGGGTAGGAAGATGCATTGTCTTGCATGGGGAACAAGAAGGAGACCAGTGTCACTGGATAAAAGAGTACATGGAAGAGAGTGAGGCGTAAGAAGATTCTTAGGAACTAAAAGAAAATTTAGAATACAACTCTTTCTTTTTACAGATGATGATACTTAGGTCTAGTGACATTTCCAGAGTCACACAGTGAGTATCTGCGATAAGACTTCAGCCCAGGTCTTTTGATTCCAAGGCTAATGCCAACCCACTATGCCCTGCTGCCATATATAATTAATTACAGCTTATGTGCAAAAGATATAACTATTTGTAAATCAAAATCATTACATTTATAACAGTAATAATATACCACTTTATACCAACTTATTTATAGAAATTCCTTGAATGAGCAAGACACATTAGTTGAGGTACAAATAACTATTTCAGTCTATCATTACCAAGTGACACAGTAAAAGAATCGTAGAAGGTCTCTACATAAGGCAAGCAATTGCACAATAATTTTATATGCATTTTACAATGTTTTGACGTTTACAAATTACTTCACTTGTAGTGTATCATTTGAGCTTCAAAACACCCTTCTGAGTTGGGTACATTTTACTGAGGCTGAGAAAGGTGACGTTTGTCCATTATCACAACTAAAAAGTATCCAAGGTGGAATTTTAGCACATTTTTCCTCACACCCAAGTCCAACATGCTATCTCTTGACTATACCACAGTGCCCCAATCCATCCTTTACAAAAGCATTTTTAAAAAAGAATATGTAAGTATTGGCTTTTTTCAAAATAATGAATAAAACAAAGGTATTTGTGAAATATTCAGCCTCTGAGAAATTTGCTTTGATGACTTTGAAAAGCAGAAGAGAGGATCAGTTAGCTCCCACTTGGGATGCAGTTCTCTGGTTAACTCAAGTCAGAGCTCATAATCCTAATTGTTTTGAATGTCCCTAACTGTTTCCAAATTTGAGCAGGGCCCATCTGCTCATTTGCAGGTAGGCCTTCCCATCTGCTAAGGGCAGATTTCTTCTTAAGAGTTGCATGTGCATGGTTGTAAAGCAAAGGAATTTGGTGTGGCCATGAAGTAATAGAATTAATTTTGGGCTGTAGCATATAGAAAAGTCTCTTTACTTCATTATTGTACCATATGTGTAATGTGTACGGTTAAAAATATAGATATCTGAAATCTAATCATGTATTCTGCATGAATATCATCGTATTTATTTCGAGGATTTTTATTGGGCCCTAAATTTCATGATTAATGTTTAATGCATATATCCACATATAAAAATACTTCATATCCACATATAAAAATACTTCTACATTGGCACATATATTTCCTTTGTAAGTTCATATGTCAATTAATCCGTCAGCTACATCAGCCAGGAATTAAATATCACCTCTCTCTCTTTTTTTTTAAACATGTAATGCTTATCCTTGGTATTGTAAAGTTTTATGTGTTGTTCAATTAGGGGTGGAAATGTCAAGCTCAACGGCCATCTGCTCATACACTTAAAGGATGTAGATGTAAGTGAAGGCATTTTAAACTTCAGGATAATGTGATTTGTTGGACTGGTAGTGGTTTCTCTGAAGTGGTATATGAGAATAGAAGGCCTGGATTTTTTTTCTTTATTTTTAAAAGGATCTTCCAAAATAAAGTTCTTTCTTGTCATTTTGGACTGTCATCTCAAGACTTGGGCGGCAACTGTCTAGACAGGCGTGGCCAGGCCTGGGGATCAGGTGAGACAAAAGAGCTCTGGTTGTTAGAAATGGCATGAGAATTTAAGGGGTCATTTCTAGGAGGTCCATTACACCAAAGGAGGTATGCATATTTTACTACATGATCCGGGGTTGGGAATGAGCCTTGAATCTGAGAGATCATAACAGTCAGGAAGGAATAGGTAGATGGTATATGCCCAAGTGGCCAGGCTGCATTTATCATCCAAGGAATCAGCCTAGGAAGGATTAAGTCAATAGGAACTGGGAAACCCAAGAGGACAGAGCAATCTCAGGTTTCAGGAGAGCCATACTATACTGACAGCTGAACATAAGCAAAGCTGTTCAACAGAAAGCCAAAAAGAAAATCTCTTCTTCTTAGGGTCAGTCCCAGGATCAGACATGATCCAAGTGGGTCAAAGTGCTGGGAATGTCCTTGACCTTGGGTAGTGAAGAAATCCGGCTTAGACTGCATTAATTATCAATGTAGACAAGAGGACATTGCAAATATAATGAGAAAAAAATAAAAGATTCCCAAGTTGGCATAAAGAACTTCATGCTGTAATGGCAAAAAAATATAGTACAAGAAAAAGATTGGGGTGCCACTTAGTAACTTAGATTATATAGTGGCTCCAAATTCAAAGCAACATTTATTTCTTATCAATCCATTACATAAAATGAGATTTCAAAGAGAAGGAAGTTGTAATTAGTTTGTATTAGTTATCATTTAAGGGGAGGTAAAGAGAGGAGTTTAGGAGGGAAGAAAAAAATAGCCATGCTTCAAATGAATTACAGTTTTTCAGCTAGTACAAAACACCCAACATAAGATGTACAACCAGAGATAGTCAGTTTCAAATAGAACTTTTCTCTTCTTTGGGCTTCTAAGCAGCAGCCATTTCCACAGATCTGAGACTAATCTTGGAGGAGGTGTTTAAGAGCTACTGACTCAGGAGAAACGTTGGGTTTACTGTTTTCTTGAGAGTGCATCCAGACATCTTGGTGCCTGCCTAAGTACAGGCTTAGTCAACAGCATGCACTGAAGTCATAAAACACTAGGGCTAAAAGATTTGATTCAACCACCACTCTCTCTTAACTCCCCAGTGACGGAGTCCCAGTCTAAGGGAGGGATGGAATCAAAGATGTCTGTCAGGGGCTATTTTTTTATATCATGAAACAATGCCGGTTCTGGACAGCAAAACATCACTCAATAGGACTCAACTAATTTGGAATTTATAATCATTTAGGACAGAAGTTTGTCATTGCAAGATATTTGGCAAAGGAGTTCCTAAAACAGTTATTCAAATTCTGATGATGCTAAGGTTTCACCTTAGGGGAGGTAGTTTGGTACAGTGGGAAAGAACTATTTCTTTAGCCTTGAGTTTAAAGTTGTAGTTCTTAATCTCTTGTTAACATGGACCCCTTTGACAATCTGGTGCAGCATTGAGATTCCTCAGAATAAGGCTTTTACGTGTATGAAATAAAATTTTATACTGAAATAAAGTCCATGTGCGTGTGTGTGTGTGTGTGTGTGTAAAATGGGAGAGAGAGAGAGAGAGAGTTCCTATGGTTTAAAGTTTGTTTTTGATGCCTACTTGTGTGACCATTAGCAAGAGACTTAAACTCTTTGGCCTTTATGAATGTCCTTTTGAAATCATCTATATTTTAATTTCTTAAATATCATATTTCATTAAGCTAGTTCCCAATCAATGGGTATACTCTTCATTTCTAGTTCTTTGCCACCACATAAAAGCCCTGTCGTCTTTCATTGATTTCTCTTAGCCATTGGCCTAGTACTAGTATAGATGGATCAAAGGGAATATATGGTTTAGTAACTTGTGGTGTATAATTCCAAAGCTGAGTCAGAGTGAAGTAAGCAGAATCAAGAAAAACTGACAATTTATACTATAACATCAATGTTTTAAGAATAAACAACTTCAAAGATTTTTATGAACTGATGAAAAATGAAATGAACCAAACCAGGAGAACAATTTATACAATAACAACATTGTAAAGACAAACAACTTTGAAAGCTATAAGAATATGATAGAAGACTAATGATGAAGTATGTCATCCACCATCTGGCAGACAGAGAATGGATTCAGGGTGTACAATGGGACAAATATATTTTAACACAACCATTTAGGGAATTTTTCTTTCCAATGTGGTAGTGGATAGAAAGTAGAAAAATATATTTCCGTTAATTAAAAAAACAAAGCAAAACAATTAAAAATAAAATTAAATGAGTGTTGAACTAGATGACTTCCAAAGTACTTTACACTTTTAAATTTATGCTTCTTTCTTTCATTATTGACTATTAGCCAAGGAAGTATATAGAACCAGCAGTTAAGTTTATTTTTTATGGATAGTCTGAAACCCAGGTAATTCTTAGCTTTGGATGATCCCTTCTCTTCATTCCGCTACTATTGCTTGGCAATATTGAGGCTTAGGCTGCATTTGTTTGTTTGTTTGTTTTATGAAGTATGGCAACCACCAAATTCACCACCAAGTGACTGGAGTATTGGTGATGAGCCTCCATAATTGTAACTAAGGCTGGTCCTCAGAAAGCAGAAACAGCATGTTGCTGGTGAAACAGTGAAGCCTTTCCAAAATGGGAGAACTTGCCAAAATTTATGCTCCACTTGCCATATTGCATTCACTTCCATACTAAAATGAGACATGTGGTAGAATTAAAGGTGTCTTCTCTCTGTCAGACTTAACACTCTCCCTGGTAATCTTTCCCAGTGAAGCATTTTGTAGAGAAGTTAACAGAGGAACCCAGAGACAGGCTACTGTTCTCTTTGGCTCTTGCTTGGGTGTGAGGCTCATTAAAGAATGATAGTTGTGGGTAATTCAATTACAAATTATGAATCACCCTCTTGGGTCTTGGTTTCTCTCATTTATAACCATGGACTGATTTAGAAAGTGGGTGTAGCCAGCACTCCTGAATTAGTATGTTCCTGAGGGGAACCCATGGTTTGATGGCTATGTCCCTACTTAAGTCCTATTTCTGATAGATATACCTATTGCTTTTATTTGAAGGCTTTTCTACCATTCCAGTTAGGGCACTCTCCAAATAATCACATAATTAAGTCCAGTTTGCTAAAGTAATTTTATGTATCAGGGAAGATATATTAGAACAGGAAAGTAACTTTAAAAAACCGAAAAGCAGCATTCTGAAAATACAAAAATACCTATATGGAATTTGTGAATAAAACCATGAGCTTTAATGAAATCAAACCTAAACATTAAATAATCTCATTTTAAAAGAAAAGAGGAAAATCAAATTGCTACTTTAAAAAGCAATATTCTTTACAAATGAAGAAAAATAAATTAATACAAAGTGTTTTGCCCAATTATATGCCAATGAAAACTCTAAATGAAGTGGATGAATATTTCCTCATATTTAAAATATCCAGATTCACAAAATAAGAAATATAAATTACTTGTCCTCAGAAAAAGAAAATTGTAAGTTATAAATGAACTCTCTCTGCTTTTTCTCTCTGTTTTAGGTATCAAGTCTATCTATTTCATAGTAGGACTTTAATAGCAATTCTTTTTAAATCAATTAAAATTAATTAATCATGCTCTAAAAGTCTAAATGTTTGATAGAAGGAAATTATAAACATCTAGCCCTGTTTTTGTTTCTCTTTTTTTGAGAGTTCATTTATGATGTATTAAATTTCTTTTTCTGAGGACAGGGTATTTAAATGCCCCATTTCTTGCTTTGTGAGTCTCAATATTTTAAATATGAGGAAATATTCATCTACTTCATTTAGAGTCCTTGTTGGCATATGATTGGGCAAAATACTTTGTAATAATTCATTTTTCTTTATTTGTAATGAACATTCCTTTTAAAATAACAATTCAATTTTCCTTTTCTTTTAAAATGAGATTAGTTCATGTTTATGTTTGATTTTTCTAAAGCTCACTGTTTTATTCACAAATTCAAGATATGTTTTATTGTACTTTCAAAAAGTAGTTGCTCTTCAGTTTTTTTAAAGTTGCATCCCAGCTCATCGGTGTGTTCTCTCTCTCTCTCTCTCTCTCTCCTCCCTCTGATGAAAATGTTTAGTCCATTTTCCTTAAAATTATGATATCACATTGTTGTTATTTTATTTGATTAAATTATCCCCTATTATTATGATTCTTTTTATTCACCCAATTCTTTAGGACTAAATCATTTATTCTCTATTAAATTTAAACACTTTCCTCAAATGCCCTAGCTTTATTATAATTTATGTTGTGGTCAATATAAGCTGTATTTAATATTTCTAGTACTTTACATTTCTTATGAGGTGTTTATAAACTAGCACATCATCAATTTTTGCAAAGGTAACATATTCAGTTGAAAAAAAATGCAACCTTTTTCCTCCTCCATTGAATAACCAATCACTAGAGAACTATCATATATAACCTTTCTAACAAATTGTTCAGAAATGTAAATTATATTTCTTATTTTTTACATGTGAGAAGAATAAACTGAGATATTCAAGTATTATAATATTACTATCTATTCCTTAACTCTTCTTTAAATACTTAAGTGTTACGGCATTTGGGGTGTCTCTGTGTGTATGTGTATGTGAAAATAATGGTGTTTTCACAGAGCTTAAAGAAATTTCCTTTTTTTTCCCTTCCTTTTGTGATGATGTGCACTTTCATTGTTACTTTGACTGAGATAAGAAATGCTTCCCTGGATTTTGTTTTTGTTTTGCTTTGCTTTTAATTTACCTGAAACATAAAAATTCTGCTCCAATGCAACAATTTAGTTCTGTATGAATATATTTCAAGGCTTTATTCTTTTTTAATAAAGAACATATTGTTTGATTCTGCTTTCTAACCCACATTTCCATCTTCTTCCATTTTATGGGTGAATTCTTGTGTTCTTACCTCTGTCATATCCCTTTTGGTTATCACATAGTAAGTTTAAAGATGAGTTTATTTATCACTATGTCACCCTTTAGAGGCCAAATCCATTAGTGTCCTCTACTAATCAGAATAGGCAACTTCTCTTTTGAAATCTTCTGTAAGTACTTACACTGATAGATTATAGTTTCATTGAAATATTATTTATTATTATTGTTAATGACATTGATTTTAATAATATTATCACCAACTACTCCCCCTTATGCACACATAGAGTCATACACCCTCACATACATCCCAAATGACTTAGCACTTAGGTATTTAAAGAAGAATTAATGAATAGACAGTAATATTATCATACTTGGAAAGCTCAACTTAATCTTCTCATATATAAAAAATAAAATAGCAAAAAAGTAATTTATAGAGTATGTTGGCCAAATTGGACTGTCATACAGGTTCCAGGATACTTTGAGTTTGTTCCTTCTCTTTACCTAAATTTATCATCAACTCAGATAGGGGTTGTTATGTACTCGAACATTTCTCCTCCTTGTTCAATAAGTTCAGTATACTAGATCAGTCTCCATTATGCTTCTCCACTCCAATTCTTGCCTTTATACTCAGGAATTTCAACATAGCTGTTGATGTTGTCTCAAACACCCGAACAGCCTAGTTCCTCAAGTTAGTAAATTTCTATAACTTAGTTCTCTACTTCATCTCAACCACACACAAAGTCAACCTTGATCTTGCCATTATCCTTATATATTCCATGTCTATTAACAGAAATTCTGAAAGTCTTTTATCCAATCATAAGCTGCTGTAATTCCATCTCTCCCTATGATTAAATTTTTTCCTTTTCTCTTCTCTCTTTCCTTTCCTTTAAAAAAGATTATGACCTTAAGAAATGCCAAAAATACTTCAAATATATGAAGTAGAACACAAGAGGATTGTGTATAGAAATGCAACAATATATAATATATGTATATATTAATATATTGTTCTATAGAGCTTGCTTTTCAGAAAAAAATATTATAGTAGCATTCCGTTATATTTACACACCACAGTCAGAAAATCCCTAGCTGCCATTTTTTCTCCATTGTCTGGACTAATCAATTCCTCCCTGCATTGAGTATTCAACTAGATGGTTTACAACTGCATTCTATCAAACATTTAATTGCAATATTTTGTAAACTGTTTAAAAATAGAAAAAGAAGGGCTTCAATCAAATTCTTTCTAGGAAATAAATACAGACTTGATACCTAAAACAGAGAAAGCAAGTAAACAATAGAAAAATATTACTAATGAACCACTTATACAAAATTTTTAGCAATGAAGTTATAGATACATATTTTAAAAATAATATACTGCCCTTAGATTGAGTTTATACCAGGAAGTCAGGATCCATTCAATTTTTGCACAACTTTAAATATGACAGACCATATTAGCAATAAAAATTACAATTGTGAGAATACAAGAAAAAAATTAACAAAAACCAATTCTCATTTTTAAAGTAAATATCCTAGGAATAGATGGACTCTTTCTTAGCATGGCAAATAGTATCCAAAACTCTGATCCAGCATTATCTGTAATGGAGAAACACTAGAAGCCTTCCCAATCAATTTAGGCATAAATAAGGATGTCCACTATCACTACCATTACATGATCTAGTTCTAGAAATGCTAGCTATAGCAATAAGACAAGAAAAATAAATTGAGGGAATAAGTACAGGCACAGAGGCAACAGACATGCTTTTTTTTAAAACAGATAATAGTATAGTCTACATAGAAAACTCAAAGATTCAAATAAAAATTAATTAAACAACTAATTATTTCAGCAAAGTAGCAGAATATAAAATAAATTGACAAAAATTCACCAGCCTTTCTGTATATTACCAACAAAACCCAGCAATTAGCATTGCAAAGATATATTCTATTCAAAATGATGATTGAACATATGAGATATTTCCACCCACCTACACACTGTAGCAACAATGTGGCTGGCAGCTGCTGTGGCTGTGTAAGACCAACAATAACCAGCACACAGAAGGGCTGCTAACACAGGTTCTTTGATATGCTTTACTAAGGAAAGCAAGTTTAAGGGGTTAATGATCTCAGTTTAATCAAACATACATATATCATTCACTTAGTTCAGGGGAAAAGATCAGCCCCCTGAACTTCAGAGCATATACAAACATAAATTACAAACATCAACAGACGGACCTGGGTCAAATCTCAATTCAACGTTACCAGAGAAGCACCAACATCTATCAGTCTGGGTTACGAAGCCGGGGAGGGGGCGGTGTTCAATGGCTTGCCCAGAGTCTCATCACTGATACTCTTTCAATGAGTGTACTCCCAAAAGTCAAATGCCAGCCTGGGATCTCATATACCTGTCTCAGGGCCCTGGGGCACTTGCAGCTCACCATTTAGAGTATGAGAAATCACTAACCCCAAGAGTGTGGGAAAGTGCCAACCGCCAGCACCACATCATATACAATTCAATGACTATGGATTGTCTTAGTGCTGAGAAATATTCCAACGCAAAAGATCCCACCATACTTGCCCCATTCAAACAAAGAACAGTGAAAAGTCCCATTTCGATGGCCATTACACACACATATATATAGCAATTATCTGAATGCCTCTATAAAGCACTCTTTACAGAAATGGGCAGACCTAAATAATTGGAGCAATTCATTGCTCATGGATAGATTCTTCCACAATAATAAAAATGAAACACAATACCACACTGATCAAATTACCGAAGTCTT
Organism: Trichosurus vulpecula; assembly: GCF_011100635.1. Lineage (NCBI taxonomy): Eukaryota > Metazoa > Chordata > Mammalia > Diprotodontia > Phalangeridae > Trichosurus > Trichosurus vulpecula. The sequence goes on from NC_050578.1 coordinate 61,646,186, forward strand.
ACTTTATAGTGCTGGTAAAAAAAATAATAACACGACTCATTTGGAGGAACAAAATTTGGCTAATAATATCAAAGGAAATGATAAATAAGTGAGGAAGACCACAGAAAACAAATCAGACACCAAGGATCGTAGGAAGGTAGAGGCTTGCTAGGACATAGAGGATCCTAGATCATCTTCAAACACTCTGTCAAGACTTAGATATGCATCACTCTACTGAAAGATAGAAATTATCATGTATCAATTACCCTATCCAACCCAGGACTCCAAAGAGGGACTCTTCAAATCCTCCCAAGATACTGGATTTGACAAACTGGTAAAGGTTTAGGCTGAATGAACAGAAAGTGAAAGCCCTCAGGGAATTCCCAGAACTCCTTGCCTGGGTTCTACAGGGGTCAAGCCAGCTCAGTTCAGCCTCACCCTTCCCTGAGGTCTGCAGATGCAGGAAAGTAACTCTGTGGCACTCTGAGAGGAGCAGTACTATACTACCCCAGGCTATGCCTCCTCCAAGCCCATGTCTGGCTGCTCCAAGTCTAGGGAGAGTAGCCTCGAAGGCATTCCAGGAAGAGTCAAGCCCAAACATTTCCTGAAATCTGTGGTCAAAACCCCAAAAGACAGTAGCTCTTAAATCCAGATACAAGTGAGGGAACACCAGACCAGAGCCTTTAGCAACAAGAGGTCCTAGAGCCCAATAAAGAAACAGCCCTGTAGTCTCTTGAAGATGAACTCTAGCCTATCTTACTCTAATAAGGACCAGGAGGGCCTTGTCCCCATCATTCAGTTGTAGATCTTAACTCTAAGAGCAGAACCCATGATGAACAAATGAAGGAAAATGAAAACCTTTTGTTTGAGAGACACTTAAAGGCTAAGCTCCAAGGAAAATAGCAGCTTTACAACAAATCCAGGAAAGCCTTGGAGGGGAAAAATTGTCCCTGCCACAAGGACTGCAGAATAACCTGGAAGAAATTTAAAAAAATGCACAACATGGAACATGTTGGAGAGGAAAGAATGGCAAGAAAACTTAATACCTTAGAACAGATGGTGGAAAACCTCACTAAACAATTGAATGACCTGAAAATTAGAATTGGCCTGTCAGAAAACAAATACTTATTAATGCAAAAACAGATGTCACAACAAAATCAAAAGATTCTAAAGGCAGAAGAAAAAAAAATCAAAAACGATTGATCATGAAAGTGGGTCAAAGAAAGATAAGCTGAGAATTAATAGACTATCTGAAAAGTATAATCAGAAAAAGATCTAGATATCATATTTCAGGAAATTATAAATGAAAACTGTCTAGTGCTCTTAGAACCATGCAACAAAGTGAGAACAGAAAAAAATCCACCATTTACTTTTTTTTTGGTGAGGGAAGTGGGGTTAAGTGACTTGCCCAGGGCCATACATCTAGTAAGTCTCAAGTGTCTGAGGAGAAGCAGAAAGAGATGCATAGTCGTTTAAAATGCTTATTAATTGAAAAAAAATAAATTTAGAAAAATAAAAGAAAAAATGGTAGAAAAGTAAGAGAGTCTAATAGTGCTAGACCTCAAACTGTATTAAATAGTAGTAATAATAAAAATAGTTACTTATTTGTTGGTTAAAATATGCAACATGATATTGGTAAAATAGACTAGGTACACATAATCTGTAAACAAATGAAGGATAGTATTCCATAAACCCAAACCACTAAGGTAAATACTCACTATTAGATAAAAACTGTTAAGGAAACTGGAAAGGAGTCTGATAGAAATTAATTTTAAATCAACATCTCACATAATATATCACAATAAACTCAAAACTGATATAGGTTTTAGATATAAAAGGTCACATCACTTAAATATTATAGGAGCAAATAGGGACCATTCACAATTATGAATTAGTGAAAGTTTTTGTTGTTGTTGTTTGTTTTAATAAAGGATAGAGAGAATCACATGGTATAAAATGGATATATTTGATAACATAAACTAGAAAGGCTTTTGCATAAACAAAATGAATGCAATGAAAAATAGAATGGAAATTGTTAACTTGGGAAAATAATTGTGACACAAGTTTCTTTCATAAAGACCTGATACTTAAGTTATAAACAAAGGTGAAAGAGTATTCACCCTTCCCCATTTGTTAACATTGAATTCTCTAAGTCATGATGCTTCTTATAGAGACTCCAGATAGTGATACCTGTATAGGTCCATCTCTGAAGAGTCAGACCTAGGATTCTGAATAGATGCTTCTCAGTCTCCAAACAAAGCCATGAGAACAAGCCTAATGATTTGAAAAAAATCAAGACACAGAAGAATTCAGACTCTCACAGTCCTTTTCTGCCTCTCCAAACAATTATAGTGCTCAAGGTTCCCAGAGTGGAGGCAACTTATTTGGATCCGGAGGCAAGACATAATGTTTTGTCTCTCCATCAATCTTTCAACAAAAGCCCTTGAAAAATAAGGAAAACTGTTAAAATATCACTGATGTGCATGTAAAAAATAGGGCATGTGGACAAAGACAAAATTGGAATTCTTTTTACTTTCATTTTTTCTTTGTTGCTACATCCCACAAACTGATCTGAAGACGATGATACATAGCATAAAAAGTTGACATGAGAGCTGCTCTAAAATCTTAGAATAGCCACAAACTTCCTAGAAGGTCATGGAAGTCTACCAAATTACCAGTATCAAAAATGAAAAAGGTGAATTCACCACCAATGAAGAAGAAATTAAAACAATAATTAGGAATTATTTTGCCCAATTGTATGCCCATAAATTTGACAATCTTAGTGAAACGGATGAATATTTACAAAAATGTAAATTGCCCAGATTAACAGAAGAGGAAAATAAAATACTTAAATAAGCCCATTTCAGAAAAAGAAATTGAACAAACCATCAATGAACTCCCTAGGAAAAAATCTCCAGGGCCAAATGGATTTACAAGCAAATTCAATTAAACATTTAAAGAACAATTAATTCCAATACTATATAGACCACTTGGGAAAACAGGCAAAGAAAAAGTCCTACCAAATTCTTTTTATGAAATAAATATTGTATTGGTACCAAAACAGGTAAAGAAAACGATAGACCAATTTCCCTAATGAATATAGATGCAAAAATTTTAAATAAAATATTAGCAAGACATTACAGCAACTTATCATTATGACCAGGTAGGATTTATATGAGGAATGAAGAGCTGGTTCAATATTAGGAAAAATATTAGCATAATTGACCATATCAACAACAAAATTAATAGAAACCATATGATTATCTGAACAGATGCCAAAAAAGCTTTTGAGAAAGTACAACATCCACTCCTATTAAAAACACTAGAGAGCATAGGAATAAATGGAGTGTTCCTTAAAATAAGTAGCATCAACCTAAAATCATTAGCAAGCATTATATGTAATGGGGATAAACTAGAAGCATTTCCAATAAGATTAGGGGTGAAACAAGGTTGCCCATTATCACCACTATTATTCAATATGGTACTAGAAACATTAGCTTTAGCAATAAGAGAAGAAAAAGAAATTGAAGGAATTAGAACAGGCAAAGAAGAAACAACTACCACTCTGCAGATAATATAATGATATATGTAGAGAATCCTAGAGAATCAGGTAAAAAACTGCTTGAAAGAATAAACAACTTTAGCAAAGTTGCAAGATATAAAATAAACCTGCATAAATCATCAGCATTTCTATATATTACTAACAAAGCCCTGCAGCAAGAGATAGAAAGAGAAATTCCATTTAAAGTTACTGCAGACATTATAAAATATTTGGGAGTCTACCTGCCCAAACAAATCCAGGAACTATATGAATACAATTAGAAAACACTTTTCGCGGAAACCTACCCAAGTGCAACCTACCCATACCATACCAGATATTAAAATCTACCCATGTGACCTACCCATGAGCAACTGATGTTTTTCCAATTATTTAGATCTAACTTTTCATGAGTAGGTCAATCTAAAATAGTAAAAATGACAATTCTGCCTAAATTTATTTACTTATTCAGTACCATACCAATTGAACTACCAAAAATTATTTTATAGAGGCAGAAAAAGTAATAACAAAATTCACCTGAAAGAACAAAAGGTCCAGAATGTCAAGGGAATTAATGAAAAGAAATGCTAGGGAAGGTTGCCTAGCCATACCAGATATTAAACTGTGGTATAAAGCAGCAATCATCAAAACTACTTGGTACTGGCTAAGAAACAGAGTGGTGGATCAGTGGAATAGGTTAAGTACACAAGACACAGTAGTCAATGACTATAATAATCTACTGTTTGATAAACCCAAAGACTCTAGCCTCTGGCATAAGAACTCGCTATTTGACAAAAACTGCTGGGAAAACTGGAAAATGGTATGGCAGAAACTGGGCATGGACTTATACCATATACCAAAATAAAGTCAAAATGGATACACAATTTAGATATAACAGCTGTTATTATAAGAAAACTGGGAGAGCAAGGAATAGTTTACTTGTCAGATTTATGGAGAATGGAAGAATTTATGACAAAACAAGAGATAGAGAACATTATGAAATGCAAAATGGATAATTTTGATTACATTAAATTGAAATTTTTTCCTACAAACAAAGCCAATGTGATGAAGATTAGGAGGGAAGCAGAAAACTGGGAAAGAAATTTTACAACCTGTGTCTCTGACAAAGGCGTCATTTCTAAAATATATGCTTTATTTTTTTTTCAATTTTCCTCCAGCTCTATTGTGTAGCTCTCTTCTCCCTCTTCCCTACTCCCTCTGTGCAGTCTGCACACAAATCTGCGTGTACAACTCTGCTTGTGCCAATTCCGGTGTTCAAAACCCAAGGTTCAAATGAAAGGGGCCAGTTGCCTATTCCCGGGTTCTTGGGATTACCTGCCTGTTAGTGACAGTAGGTCAGCAGCTAGAGTTGGTGGTAGAGATGAGTGTTCCCTTCTCTACCAGGGTTACTTTTCTCAGAGATGTGTCAGGCTAGAAGCCAGGATGCTGATTTGCAGGATAGGAAGCTTCTATTTCTGGTGCTCTTGAGCTTATAATCTTGGGCTGTCTTCATTAGGATCTAAAGGAAAGTAGTATTCCATCACAATCATATACCACAACTTGTTCAATATTGTTTTAAGACCAATTTTGAGCAACAAAGTCATTTTCACTATTGTAAATGCCCAAATTAACTACAAAGGACACATGAAGGAAGATGCTATCTCCAACCAGAGGAGGAACTGAAGAATAGAAAAATATGTAGAGTGATTTTACATATACACTTATTTGTGTCTAGTGGCAGCCATCTCTAGGTGGTGGAGAGGGAAGAAAAGAAAAAGAAAGGTACATGATAACTTTGTTGTCTACTTAAAAGGAATAGCAAGTTGTACATGATAGATTTACAGTTTCATGTGTAATCATCTTTTTTATTATAATATGTTATGGAAGTGCTTGTTTTGTTGCATAAATTAAAAACAAAATAAATAAATAAAGGGAGGTAACTATGGTGGCTTGTTTCCCCTGGAACATGTTGCCTCTCTTCTCTACCTCAGGATGCCTTGCCTGTTCCATTGAGATCAATTGGTCTGCTATCCCCCAATCTCCAACTCACTCCCCATCCCCATTCAAACAAGATTTACTAACTTTGTTTTCTGGTCAGACCCTTATGAGAGTTTTCTGATTGACTGATGGTTGGAACTAATTGACAACTGTATAAATATATAAACCATAGTTTGAATCTGCCATCCTATGAACACATCTATTTAAAAAGGGAAATGAGGGGGAGCTAGGTGGCACAGTGAGTAGAGCATGAGCCCTGGAGTCAGGAGGACCTGAGTTCAAATCCATCCTCAGACACTTGACACATATACTAGCTGTGTGACCTTGGGCAAGTCACTTAACCACAATTTCCCTGCCAAAAAAACAAACAAAAAATAAAAATGGAAACGAAGACTGTGTAAATAAAGTCATTATGCTTCAGTTGCATTTATATACCGTTAGGAGCATTCTGAGGATCCTTCAATGGGAGATCACTAAATTGGCTAACCATTTTCAGGAAATATGAGTATTTAATCATTATATTCCTGGGGGAGAAGGGCATTTCAAGAGAAAAAGAAGTTTGATTCAACAATCTGATATAAGCACATCTTTGAAGATTACTCTTAGTTGAAAGACTGGGATCTACGAAGGTAAGTGTCTGAATTCTAGCTCCAGAGCTATAGCTTCTCTAATTCCTTTGACTGGAGCAAACCACATAAAATATCATCAAATAAAATATCATAAAATATCATAAAATTCTAAGTATCAGTGCCATAATAGAAAGTATTTACAGGGGGAAATTATATATAAGAGGGAAAAAAAGAAAAGTAATGCACCATCAACCGCTTTTCTATTTAGGGCATTGAAACAGTAACTTACTAAAATAGTCCCCTGTTGGCATAAGAAAAACATTAACATGTTTCCCAAGGGCTTCTAATTTATAACTAGGTCCTGGCTGAAGCCCTAAAAATATAACTTAAATAGTAAACCATGCTCTTAACAATACACATGCGAGTAATTAACATTTTTCAGAAAATTAAAAACATCAGAATCTAATCAAGATTAAAAATCTCATGAAATAATTTGGCCACCACTAGTTGTCAGTTTTGATAAAGCATTAATTAAATTTTTCCTTCTTTTACTCTTTCCCCCTAATTAGTTCTGCATTCTCAGACTTGACAGGTTAGCCTTTCTGAATATCAGTTTCTGTATTTGTGAAATGAGGGACTCTATTAGACTACTATCTTCTAAAATCCTTTCAAAGTGGGTGATAATTGGTAATTGTTTTGCTTTTCTTCCCTTCCATCTTTTTTTTTTGCCAAAACTATAATCTCGAATATAGCAAAAAGGGTGAAAGCATCCATTTAGAAATCTCCTAGTAACTATTTGTCATGGTCAATGTCCAAGACTTTAGGATTTTTTCAAACCTGAAACAAATTTTTACCATCACCACTTTATCTCAAACCATCCTTCTCAGCCCCATTCCTCAGGAATCTGGCCAATCTAATTCTCAGGGATCCATCTACATATTTGATTTGATTGCTGCTTTCTAAATGGAAGACTAGAAACTGCCATCTGATTTGATTGAATCTAAGGCTAACTGTGTTCTATTTCTGAGTGCTCCGACTAGAAATATTAAAATGGTGAACAAAAATTGTGTTGTCTCTCACCCAAAAAAGAGAGGTGAGTTGATTTTCTCTCTTCCTCCCTCATACTAAAGGGGCTTAGAACAGCAAAGAACCTCAGAGATCATTTAGTTAAACCATGGCCAAGCAGGAATCGATTTGATTCAATTGAAACTTTAAGCTGATGTTCATGCCAGTTTTTATTTTCCACAACAAATTCTCAATTAGTTTGTGACATAGGTAAAAGCTCCGTCAGGCAAGATTAGGAACATGTAGGGTTTAAAATAGACACAAATAAACCAATTCAATAGTTGGCCTCTACCATTATAGGGACACTGCTGCCCAGGGTTGTTTCAAAAATCTCACTATAGAGTTATATAACCATTTGTTCTTTCTTTCCTCTCTCTTCCTCCCACAGTCTCATTCCCTTTCCTGTGTGATGATTTATCAAGTTAGGGTTTTCACTTTTAAACAAAGAATGGTTGATTGCATTACAGGAAATAAAAATAACTTTCCATATATAATAAATCCTGTGATATGGAAATAAATTTTAAACAGAAAATAAAATAAATTCCAGTAAGAAGATGTCACTTAAAGAGTATAAGAAGAGACTTGACTTAATTGCCTATAGGACTACTGACTTACATAGTTTCTCCTTGCAAGCTGAGAAACTTGGTGATAAATGGATTTAACTTTATAAAACCTTCTCACTGGTAGGAGAGGGGCAGCTAAAGTAAGTGAAAATTTTAATAGTAATGACTTTTTTTAACCTTGCAATTAAAGTATTACCTAATTCTAAATTCATTGTAGAACTTACTCATAAGAAATATATACCTCCTAAAAAAACCAAAGGAAGACTCATAAAAATATAATTTTCAGAAAGAAGTAGCTAGGATCAGATTATTAATTAAACCCAAGAACAATGCATGATTAGTCAATCAGTCAATAAACATTGAGTATTAAGTACCTACTATGTGTCATAAACTGTGGGCTACTGAGAATAAGATTCAAATACTATAAAAAGATGATGATAATAATTATAGACAGAATCCGATAGATAGATGTCATTTATATGGTGCTTACTATGTCCCAGGCACTATGCTAAATTCTTCATAAATATTTCATTGGATCCTCACAACAACCCTTCAAAGTGGGTACTATTATTATCCTCAGGTCACAGTTGAGGAAACTGAGACAGAGGTTAAGTGACTTGCCCAAGACATATAGTTGATGTTTGAGGCCACATTTGAACTCAGATCTTCCTGATTTCAAACCCAGGGCTCCATCCACTGTACCACCTGGTTGCTGGGCTTTTTTAGCCTGTGTGTATGTATATGGAGGGGGCAATGATTGGGAGATGAAGAAAAGAAGAAAGAGGGAAGGAGAAGTGAAGAATCTTTGGCCTGAAGATACCTCTGGCACTACCTTGTTAGCAAAGAGCCATCTTTTATTTCGTCAATGGCAAAACTAATTTTATTCTAGATTTGAAATTTGTCTTTTCAGCCATTTAGCAAGGTCAGAAATTAGGATCTTGTGGGTTTTGTCTTAAATTAGTGATGATTTTTAAAATTTAAAATGTGTTGTTGGCACTAAGGAAAACTTTTCTTTTAGAGTTATGGATCTGAGACAATGAAGAAAGAAAAGGTAGTTGTTCTAGCCCTATCCAGAAGATCGCTGCTTCTTTGAGGTGGTATGAAGTAGCTGAAATGACACTGAGATAAGGAAAGAGGCAAAGAAATTTAAAAAAAAAGGAGCAAAAGGAGCCTTATACATAAAGATATTATAGCAACTCTTTTCATGGTGGTAACTAATGGGGTGCCCATCAGTTATGATATATGTATGTGATAGAATGCTGTGTTCTGCTTTAAGAAAAGACAAAAGGATTGGTTTCAGAGAATCCTTAAAAGACTTGAGATGCAAAGTGAAGTATGTAGAACTAGGGGAACAATTTATACATATAACAATACTGTAAGGACAAGCAATTTTGAAAGACTTGGATATTCTGATTAACACAAGGAACAGTTGTGGAGCTATTCAATTTACCCTTGCATATATGCTAACTAGAGTCATGTGAGGAAAATTCAAATTACACTTACACTTCTCTTTTTTTTTTGAAGGGAAAAGGCAAGGCAATTGGGGTTAAGTGACTTGCCCAAGGTCACATAGCTAGTAAGGGGGTCAAGTGTCTGAGGCTGGATTTGAACTCAGGTCCCCCTGACTCCAGAGCTGGGGCTCTATTCACTGTGTCACCTAGCTGCCATTGACTTAAACTTCTCAATGCATGCAATACAACTTAGTAATCAAAGATTGCAAACAATTCTTTCTAAAAACAGGCCTCCACCACCCTGATTACATAGATCGTCTCCAATAAGCTTTTGCTTCTTTTTTCCCCAAATTTCCTTCTCTGTCAAAGGAAGGTCTGGTGTCACCCTCTGAGGTAGAATTCTGTGAAGTCTCCAAATTTCTGTCAACCATCAGCACTGTGCTTGAGTCACAAGGACTTGCTCAAATCCCAAATGTAGGAAAGTGGAGGAGCCAAGCTTACTCACAAGTTATAAACAGGTAGATAACTGGGATCTCACTTGGGATTTTACACTTTCAACTAACACTGTTTCCAACATAATTTTATTGGTAGTTTACTTAGAAATTACTGATGAAGTTGTTTATAAAATTTTCTCATTGGTAGTCTTTCTTATCAGAGAGTCTACATATGTTTATCAGTTTTTTTATAGAATATGCACCAGCTGTTTATTATGTCCCAAACAGATGCTTATCTTATTGTTAAAAAACCACTTAGAGAAAAACAACTTACCCAGGATAGCTCAAGCACAAACTCATCAGTTAGACTAAATTGACAAACATTATTATCATACTGAGATCCTAGAACTTATTTACTAGACCAACTACAGTTCCAGAGGACTCATCAAATAAACCATACTACCCACCTCCAGACAGACAGAGTCAGAATGCAGATTAAGGCATATTTTGGGGGGGGGGATTAATTGGAAAATTTGTTTTACTTAACTAAAGTGCTACAGGTTTTGTTTTTCTTGTTATCTTAATGGTGGAGGGGAAAAGGAGAAAATTTGGAGCCAAAAAAATTGAATTTTAAAAAAGATAAGGAATAAAGTAGATGAATTGCATTTTGGCTATGGAGCAAAAATGCTTGTAATGTTTTCCTCCACTCTTGTCCTTATCCTCCAGACAGGAGTAACTATCCAATTTCACAAAATTTCTACCTATACAGTCATGGGATTCCTCATTCTCAAAGGGTCATGGAGAGATGAGAGTCAAATAGTGAATATGAATAAGCTGTAATATGCTACCAATGATAAGTTGCATTGGAGAAATGCATGAAGTACAGATAATTGTAAAGGTGGAAAAAGAAGGATAATTCCATGTCCCTCACTCTTGCTAGATGACTGTCACACCTCTTCTTCGAGCTTTTCATGTGATGATCATACAATATTCTACTTGAAGATTTGTGAGAAGGCATTGAGAGTTGCACAGGGTGAGAATCTTTTGTTTTGAGTTCTGTGCCCATGAAGAAAGTACCTACATGCATGAAATCACAGATCCTTAATAATATCTTGCTCAACACTTCACTTAACAGAAACAACACTGATGCTAGAGAGGTTAAGGAATTTTCCCAAAATAATCAATTTAGCATCTAAGCTGTCATTAGAAGCTACATCTCCTCACTCCCACTCTCAAGGTTATTCTACTATAATTTTTTCCTTTCCGTGGCAAGAAAAAATAAAACACATGAATTTTAAATTAAAATGGCTCAATTGAGAAATATAGTTGCAAGTTCTAAGCAGAATTTTTTTAAAGATTCAGGGTAGACGAATGCAAATTAAAAGAACTCCAAGGTACCACTCCACACTTATCAGATTGGCTATTATGACAGAAAAGGAAAATGACAAATGTTGGAGGAGATGTGGGAAAATTGAGATACTAATGCAATGTAGGTGGAGTTGTGAATTGATCCAATCATTCTGGAGTACAATTTGGAACTGTGCCAAAAGAGCTATAAAATTATGTATAACCTTTGACCCAGCAATAGCACTACTAGAGCTATATCCCAAAGCAATTAAATGAAAAGAAAAGAAAAGAAAAGAAGAGAAAAGACAAATGATCTACGTGTATAAAAATATTTATAGCAGCTCTTTCAGTAGCGGCAAAGAATTGGAAATTGAGTGGATGTCTGTCAATTGAGTAATGGCTGAATAAGTTGTGGTATACGATTGTGATGGAATACTATATGCTATCATAAATGATAAGCAGGATGCCTCAGAAAAACCTGGAAAGAACTATATCAACTGATACAAAGGGAAGTGATTAAAACTAGGAGAACATTGTACACAGTAACAACAATATTGTATGATGATCAACTGTGAATGACAGATATTCTCAGCAACATAATGATCCAAGAGAATTCCAAAGGACTTATGTTAAAAAAATGCTTCCCATCTCCAGAGAAAGAACTGATGGAGTCTGAATGCAGATCGAAGCACATATTCTTTTAAATTCCTTTATTTTTCTTGTTTTTTATTTAATCTATGTTTTCTTTCACAACATGATTAATATGGAAATATATTTTGTATGACTGCACATATGTAACATATTAAATTGCTTGCTTTCTCACTGAGAAGGGAGGGAAAGGAGGGAGAGAATTTGGAATTTGATATTTGAAAAATGTTAAAAAATTATTTTACAAGTAATTGGGGAATATAAAATAATTTTTTAAACTGAATAGCTATGAAAATGCAAGGTAGATTATTCAGAAAAGTTTTCCTCCCTCTCCACCCCCCTCAAAATGGGGTTGGAGTTTAAGAAGGAACAAGAAAAGGGAAGTAAATATGTTAATTCCTCTAATAAAAGGATTAACCAACAATGTTTATATGTGACACCTCATAATCCAGGGTGCTATAGCCATTGTCAATTTTGTCATAATAGAAGAGGAAGAGAACATTTATATGACACCTACTATTTATATGACAGCTACTATATTAAGCACTTTTCACAAATATTATATTATTTAATCCCTGCAAGGTAGGTACTATTATTATCCACATTTTACAATTGAGGGTACTGAGGTAAACTGTAACAAAAATGCTACTTGCCCCTACTGTGGCTATGTAAAACCAATAGCACCAGCACACAGGAGGACTGCTAGCACAAGTTCTTTGATGTGCTTTTCTAAGGAAAGCAACTTTAAGGGGTTAACAATCTTACTTTAATTAAACATACGTATATCGTTCACTTAGCTTAGGGGAAAAAGTCAGTACTATGAACTTTCAGAGAAAATACAAACTGGAATTATGAGCAGAGAGAATAACAGAAATCAACAGACAGACTTCTCTTTGTCTGACCAAATCACAATACATAGTTACCAGAGAAAGAAACACCTACATCTGGGTTTTCAAAGTTGGGGGTGGGCAGCTCATAACGGCTACCCAGAGTCTCATCTGGCCAAACAATGCTACCACTATTCCAATAAGGGAAATCCCCAAAACAAAACACCAACCTCAGATCATAAATATACTTCTCAGTGCCCTCAGGCTTAGCACCTGCTTAGTACCTGCTTAGTACCTGAGGCCTAGGGCTTTCTTGTTTCTTAAGCAGGTCATCAAAGACTCTGGATGGAAACAAAGGCAAGACTCATCAAAAGCACTTGTTTACCTCAGTGCTGAGAAGCATTTCAGAACAAAAGACAACAAAAAGTTCGGCTTTGTTTGCCATGACATCTGGAAGGCAAGACTCATGAAGGGTACTTGACTGCCTTAGTGCTGAGAAGCACTCCTAAAGAAAAAAACAAAAAAAACAAAGTCCCACTCTGCTTGCCATTACATAAACCTAGGTTAATGATTTGCCCAAGACCATAGTTAATGTATGAGGCAGAATCTGAATTCAGGTCTTCCTGATTCTAAGCTCAGTGCTCTATATACTGTACCATCAGCTGCCTCTAATAGGATAGTTTTTATAAATGTTAGACATAGATATTTTCCCTTCTTTATCTTGGGAAAAAGAATCTCATGACAATGAAGTGATACAATAAATCTGTGACAAGCAAAAATAAACTAAAGGAGTTGAAGGTCTACATAAAACATCCTCAAATTCATGATGGCTTTCATAAGATGACCCCATTTGTTTTGAATGCCATGGGTACTGTCCTATGCACAGGGGGAACGTCAGCAGAAACCTCTTTAAATCTCTCTCATCTGTAGCTAGATGCTCTTAAGGTTTTTAAAAATTGTGAACATAACTCCTGAAATGTGGTTGGGGGCAGGGGCAAATGGGTCTTGCAAGGAAATACATATACATTACATACACATACATATATACACATACACACATATATACATTATATACATTATGTGTGTGTATACACACACACACACACACACACATACATACAATATTTTTATATTGGTTTTGTTTTATTCTTTAATCGGCTACAATGATATTATCTCAGGCATTTAATTCACCATCTCCACCTGTATATACACATTCTGGAGTTGAGAAATGTGATTTATTTGTTGTTGTTTTACAGCAATTTAAATTTTTACTATTAGCACTAGTAATGATTAGTTACTGAGACAATGAAGAAAGAAAAGGTAGTTATTCTAGCCCTACCATTCAATGTGGGGGATGTTTTACCTCAATGCTAAGCCCTGAAGTGAAGTCAGAGAGGTTCTTTGCTCTAGCTCTGGGATCCCATTCCAACCATAGGGAAAGAGCCCCCCCACCTCCCAATGTCTGAGCATACCTTTAGGTTGTCACCTTTGCTTCCTACCATAAGGCATTGCACAGTTTTTTTTTTGCTCCCTGCCCTCAGCCTTGACATCCACCAGCAGCAAGAAAGCTCAAGTAGATAAAGCAATCCAGAAGCAATGGAATCAATGTTTTTCAGCAGCCCACTGGGCAACAGTAGATGCCTTTGAACATGCCTGATATTTTATTTTAGTCTGTTTAGAATTTGTAATCTACTAATTTTCAAAATGATTTGAAATGTCTTACATAATCAAATAAATGTCACAAATAAATATCTGAAAATCAAAAACTATATGTATATGTAAATATATATACATGCATACATATGCATACATATACGTGCATACTTACATATGTACATATGAATCTAGGGACACAAAACATCCCAGCCACATGAAGTCTGTGACTCTCAGAATTGGTCAACTGTAAATCTTCATGAGTTGTTTTTCTTTATAAAGAGCAGAGGGGCTATATCCAGAGTGTGACAGTCTCCTTGTTGCACACTTTTGCTGTGTTAATGCAAAGTAAACCTCCTTTGTTAAATGTTCAATGACTTATAAGTGCTTTATTTCATCCCCAAATCAAACCTGAACTAAGACAGTGATGGCATTAATCCTGCCTACAATAGGTGGGCATTGAATTGAAGTCTGAAATTCCAAGCAAACCCCTCCAAGGAAAGTTATATAAATAAATAGATGAACAAATTTCATTGGCTTATATTTATACACACACAGTTCTATGCAGAAACCAACTCTTTCTTGGCACTATATTCAAAGAATATTCCAACCGGATCTTTATATATGGGACTATAAGTTACAAAGAGGAAAGTGTCCATAACTTCATTTTTGCAAACAATACAGAAACAATATGTAGATAGGAACTTTTTGTAAAGCCTTTCTTCAAAAGCTGAGGGAAGAATATCAAAATGATAGCTCAGGATTGCAACAACTCCCCAAGACAATGTAGCCAGAGTACGTTGTAATGTGATGAGCTAAGAAAACTGCGATGTAGTTTGGAGAATCCAGTAATGGATAATTAACACATCCATTAAGAGATGACTCTCAAGTAATTTTCTTAAGTGAGCTGTTGGCAAGTGCTCACTCAATTACTGGTTAAGATCTTTGACTAAAGCCCAAAGTTCTGCATTGTGTTGTTAGTTGAAGAGGAATCTATATGCATTGTATACCAGACATCCAGGATGCTGTCATTCTGTTGTGAAAGTTTAAGAGCTTGTCTTTCACTTTTTCACAGACAGACGATCAGTCTACTTTCACATGGAATTAGGCCTTCAGAGTAGGAATAATATTATTTTTACTAAAAAAGACATTGTTTTAAAATATTGGTTGAAGCACTTTAAAATGGCTGGAGAATAGAGGAAACAAGACTCCAAACTTGGAGTCAGTTGACTGTGATCATGTCTTGGCTGAGGGTCAGTCCCATAGATTTTCTAAGTCTAATTGTTTACATTGACTTTATGTTTTAGATTTACTTATGTGTCCATATTGTTTCCCTGAATACAATGTAAGCTTTTTGAAGGCAGTAATTGTTTTGTTTTTGTCTATCTATCCCTAGAACCTAGCATAGGATCTGTGCTTAGTAGACTCAGCACTCAATAAATGCTAGTATTAGTTGATGGGTTGAATTCTTCCTCTATTAAATGCAAATAACATGAAATATGCTTTGAAAAGTAATTGTATTATGTAGATATGAGCAGTTGTTATTGCTACTTGGCTAGCACTCTCGAATTGTCAACTACATAAAATAGGAGGAGTGGCTTCAAGCTCCCAACATTTAATGCGATGTATTATTCATCAAACATCTCTAAAAGAATGGTCTTAATTATTTTCCCTCTCCAATATATCCTTTATGTAGTGGACAGGTCTGACTGTGTGACTCAGGAAGCTTCAGTAGCTGAATTTGACTTCAAGAATAAAATAATAAAAAAAGTCAGTTAGCAATGAAAAGATATTTAATCTGACGTTACCCTACCTTTTCAGGACAACTTCCCATTATTGCCTCTCATACTTTCCTAGTTCCAGCCAATCTGGTCTCCTTGTGTTTGCTGTCTATAAACCACTTGACATCTCCCTTTTCTACCTTAGCAAAGGTTGTGCCCCCATAAATAGAATGCTTTCCCTTTTCACTTCCACCTCTAGTGACAGATAGATAGATAGAAAGAGAGAATGTTAAAGAGAGAGCGTGAGAGACAGAGAGAGAGAGAGATGGACAGATGGATGGATGGACAGGTGAATGGATAGATGGATGAATTGATGGATAGATAGACACATATATAGATACACAGAGACAAAGAGAGAGGGACAGATAGACAGACGGACAGAGACAAAGAGATAGATGGACAGATGGATGGATGGACAGACAGACCGACAGGTAGGTGGATGGATGGATATATAGATAGATAGATAGATAGATAGATAGATAGATAGATAGATAGATTGGTAGCTTCAAGGCTCAGGATAGATGCTTCCTCCTACAAAGGGTCATTTATGATTAGCCATATTATTACTGTTCCCCTGAAATAGTTATTGTGGGAATTTTGTATTTGCTTATCTGTTCAGGAATTGTTTAGTAATAATAAATGAATGATGATGATAACTGGCATTTGTATAGTACTTTAGTATTTGCAAAGTGCTTTACAAATGTCGTCTCGTTTGATCCTCACAGCACCCCTGTAAAGGACATGTTATTAATATCATCATCACTGTTTTACAGATGGGGAAGCTGAGGTGGAGAGAAGTTAAGCAATTTGCCCAAGGTCACACAGTGCTTAAGTGTCTGAAAGCAGGATCTGAATTTAGGTGTTCATTTCATACCAAGTACTCCTCTATACATCTTCTCCATGCCCCAGAAATCTCTTCATACTAGAACACCACTTTAACCCTGGACCTCATAGGTCTGAAGTACCTCCCCAACCCCGAGTCCTTCTTCAATATTTATGTAAGGAAGGCACAGGCCAATCACCTTTTCATTTCTCACCATACCCCCAATCTGGGTATCTTCTTTCCTCCTCTACTTTCCAGCCTTTTATGTGTTAGCTTCCTTATTAGAATGTAAGCAACTGGAGGGCAGGGACTATCTTCTTTTTTGCTTGTTTGTATTCCCAGACTTAGCTCAGTGCTTAGTCCATAGTAAATGCTGAATAAATGTTTATCAACTGAGTTATCCCTGGCTCAAATGCAACATTCTATTCAATAAATCACCAGTATTCATGTGTATCTACAATGCCTAGCAGAGTTTCTAATACACAGAAATAGGGGTAGGAAGTATACCTATGATCTTATTCATATAAGGAACTCCCAGGTAAGGAAATTCCATTGCCGATGCAGGTTGGCATGTTCTCTGCAATTCAGAGTCATAGAGAGTTACCTAGAGCAGAGGTGTCATAATCTATCCTACGGCCCACAAAACTCCCAATTCCAATGTACGTTGAGAAGTTATGTAACAAAATAATATATCAGAAAATCTTACTGTTCAGTCATTTTTCAGTTGTGTCTGATTCTTCATGACTCTGTTTGGGGTTTTCTTGGCAAAAATACTGAAATGGTTTACCATTTCCTTCTCCAGCTCATTTTATAGTTGAGGAACTAAGGCAAACAGGGTTAAGTGACTTGCCTAGGGTCACACAGCTAAGTAAGTGTCTGTGTCCAGATTTTAACTTAGGAAGATGAATCTTTCTGACTCCAGGCATGGTACTCTATCCACTGTACCACATAGCTGCCCCGTAATAGAACACAGATAATGTTAATTTGTGGTTTTCTAAGTCGACACACAGCCCACAGAGATCCATGCCCAGTGAGCTTGACGCCTAGAATACTGAGAGTCTAAGTGTCTTACTCATTACAATGTAGACAGTATCTATCAAAAAGAAGGTGAACTCAGGTCTTCCGAGTTCCAAGGCCAGTCCTGTATCCATTGTGCCACAAGGATTCTTGAAATAAATGCTTATTCAAGTTCATGATAAAATAAAAAATTTATTTAAATAAAAAAAGAAATAAATGCTTATTGCGTTGAATTGAATTCAAAGAGCATTTTGGGGGGGTCTATATCTATGATTTCATTGATATAGGCAACTCCTGGTGGAGAAAGTTCCTCTACTAATACAAACTAGCTTCTTCTTTGCAACTTAGACCCCTGAAAAATTACGTGGGGCTCTGAGAGGCTGGGTGACTTGCCTGGGAGCACAAAACTAGTATGCGTCTGAAGTGGAACTTGAACCCAGGTTTTTCTGATCCCTAGCTTGTCCTCTACTGACCATAGTGTCTCATGAAATATATATCATAAATTATTGGGTAGGTTGGGTGATGGTATTTAATACTGTTGGCTTAAGCACTGGAGAATATCTCCCAAATTTGTTTATTTCACAATCATAATGAAAATAATTATGAGGCGGAGAAGGGCAAGAAAGAAGATGAAGAGGAAGGATAAAGATGATTATGGTAACTGGCATTTAAATGACACTTCAAAGTTTGTAAAGCCCTCTGTATACATTTTTTAAAACATTTGTTGATGCTGAAATTCTGTGACAATAATTAGCCTAACAGTTCAGCTGTTACTTACATCTGCTCCTATTTAGAAATAACAGACACACTATCAGCATAGTAGACAATGGCTGGATTCTTATTTCCATAGTAAGAGGAAATGGTTCCAATTTACTTAATAGCTTTACCAAGTTGTCTAAATATAAGTTGAATAGTAAGGGCTAAGAAATGACCCTATTAGATCCAACTATGACATTTAGGATTCAAATTTCCTCTGTTCATGTCCACTCTGATTCGAGCATTAACTGTATTGATATGATCTTTGAAGAATACTTAATAGCCTGAATTCAGTATCTAGATTGTATGGTTTTGCCTCACAGCTATTATATGGAGTCAAAGACTGATGAGAGATCAATGAATGTGGCAGAAGGACTGCATTGTTCTTAATTATTTTCTTGATTCGATAAAGCGAAGTAGGGCAAGGATAGGGATGGAAAAACTGTGCTTAAAACTCACCTACTCCTTGTGTAATCTAATGCAGAGATTCAGACTGGCCATTTCCTAGTTAGGAATGACCTCAGTGGTCATCTAGGTCAACCTATTTCTGAGCCAGGATTTTCTACATGTAAAATAAGACCAAGTTCTCTGCTAACCTATGCTTTTCATTATAGCATGGTTCTGAGATTTCTAACCACTCTAGTCACTCTTCTCTGGACATACTCCATGTTATTAATTCCCTTCCCAAAACATGATGCTAATGAAGTGGTGCCTCCTTAGAAAGTTTATTCTGCTTTTGGACAGCACCACTGTTTTAATAGGAAGGTTTGTTTGTTTTCCCCTAAATCTGCCAGTTTGTTACTTCAATCAACTGCTCCTAGTTCCTTCCTCTGAAGCTATATTGCATTATACAATCATTAATTATTGCAGTTATTATTATTAAGAACTCTAATAACTCTTCTGAATGATAGCCCTTTAGCTACTTGAAGAGAGTCACTCTAATTCTCATCTCCAAGCTAAACACCCCTACTTTCTTCAGCCAAAGTATTTAGGCAGTAGCAACTTAACACAATGAAAAAGCAGCTTTGCCTGAAGGCAATGATAGCTAGGGAGGAAGTTGTATTTCCTTTCCAGAAGGGGGCACTGTTTTGTTGTAACATTGTAACTCCTATGCCTACTTTCACAGTCCTTTGGCAGTATGTAATACAACATTCCTGACACCCCTTCTCACCGTTCCCTAAAGGAGAGTAGTATGGTCCCTACTCAGCTTGACTGTACTCACATGGAGTTTTCCTTTGGGCTGAAGCTCTGCCACCATATACCACTACACAAATTTGTACCGGGTACATTTATGGCTTGCCATGGCATAGTTTTGAGACTTCTGGTTGGAAGGGTGGTTACATCAGTTACCATTATCTGGGTATACACCACATTGCCAATATCCTTGACAAAATGCAATGTTAATGAAGCAATGTGGATGTAGTTAAAAAAGTAATACATTTAGAGTCAAAAGAATTGTGCTCACATCTTAGCCTTGCTACTGTGAAATTATGGGCAAGTCAATTAATCTTTAAGGCTCATTTTTCTTCTCTATGAAACGAGAGGCTTGACTAGATGGTTTCTAAGGTGCATTCCAGCTCTAAAACTGTGACCCTCCAAAACAAACCTAATCCTGACCAGGACAGAGTACAGTAGAACTATGACTGTAATCCTTTTGAACACATACGTTTCTTTGGCTGTTCCTAGAGAAAAGTCTTAGTCCAGTACCTCATACTGGCATTGAATTTACCATATCTTCTTGCAGGTTTTGCAAATGTGGCATAAGCTCTAATAGGTACTGCAAAAGCTAAAGAGTGTTTCTTTTTTTTAACTTTTGAGTTTCAAATTCTCTCTCCCTCTTCCTCATTGAGAAGGCAAGCAATTTGACATAGGTCATATATGTACAATCATGTAAAACATATTTCCACATTATTTATGTTGTGAAAGAAAATATAGACCAAAAAAACCCAAGAAAAATAAAGAAAAAGTTTATTTCAACCTGCGTTCGGACTCCATCAGTTCTTTCTCTGAAGAAGGATAACATTATTCACTTAAGTCCTTCAGAACTATCTTGGATGATTGTGTTGCTGAGAATAGCTAAGTTAGTCACGGTTGATCATCTTACAATATTGCTGTTGCTATGTAAAGTGTTCTGGTTCTGTTCATTTCATTTGGCATCGGTTCATGTACGTCTTTTCAGGTTGTTCCGAGAGCATCCTGTTTATCGTTTCTTATAGCAGAATAGTATTTCAACGCAATCATATGCCACAACTTGTTCAGTCATTCTCCAACTGATGGACATCCCTTCAATTTCCATTTTTGCAACAATGAAAAGAACTGCTCTAAATATTTGTATACATATAGGTCCTTTTCCTTTTTTTATCTCTTTGAGATATAGACCTAATAGTGGCATTGTTTGGTCAAAGGGTATGAATGGTTTAATAGCCCTAAAGAGCTTTTCAATAGACATTCTGTATTGCCAATCCAACAAGAATTTCAAAAGCACCTACTAAGCAGAAGATACTGTCCTAGCTGCCTGATATACAAACTCAAAAATAAAAAACAAGACCTGAACTTGAGAAGTTTATCTTCTACAAGAACAACACATTGTATAAAAAAAGTAAGTCACATATGCTATTCTGAGGATGGATAATTACACTGATAATTACACTGAGGACTTCCATACAGGATACTTCTGTATAGGATAGGCTCAAATTAGAGGAAAGCTAGTGACTTAAGGTGATGCTTAGGAGGGATATGGGTACAGAGGGTATGGGGAAAGGGCAGTTCAGTAATTTGGGTTAAGGACTAGAGTGCAATGCAATACTCACAGACTATACAATCAAATAAAACAACTCAGACTGAGACAAACTAACTCCTAATTGTTAATTCAGATAAAACACTATTAGCCTCTAACTGCATATTGCTTGTTGGCAATGGAAACATCAGGTCAGAAAAGCTTCTCCCACAGAGTCCAGTGGAATCGAATAAAACTTTCCAAGCACCAACTCTATAGAAGCTGCTGGACTTTTATACCCCTAATCCTACAAACCAGCCAAATCCTGAAGATTGCCTTCTTGCCACCTTAAAGGGGAACCATGCTAGCCTATGTAAAATAAAAACTGTTCAATCAATACAAGTGCCAAATTCAGCAAACAGCACATAAAGCAGTTTGGCTTAACCTTAGAGTCTATGAAGGGTAGTAAAGTGTATCGCTGGAAAGGTAGGTTGGGTTCAGACTGTGAAAAGCTTTAAATACCAGGCTGAAGAGTTTATATTTTATCCTGAAGCAGATATGTAAAGATTTAAAGTCTGTGAGGGCAGCAATATGGTCAAATTTGTTTTTTAAGATTATATTGACAGATCTATAGAAGAATTGGAATCTAGAAGTTCAATTAAGATTATGCACTACAGAATCTCAGATTCAAAGCTAGGGGGATGACAGAAACAACTAGTCCAATTCATTGCACAGATGAGAAAATTAAGGCCCACAGAAATTAAATGCCTGCTAAACAGGTTTCATGACTCCAAGTTTAGTGCAATAGTCCAAGCAAGAAATGATGAGGGTTTGAACTAGGCTGGTAGCCATTTTGAGTGGAGAGAAGAGTATAAATGCAAAATATGTTGAGAAAGTAGAAAAAAACAATAGTTGGGAACTGATTGCATATGGAGATTGAGGGTGAAAGAATATTTGAAGATGACCCTGAGGTTGCAAAACTGGATGATTAAAAAAGTACATGGATCAGCTGGAAAGAATCTGGGACCTAGAATCACATGTAATGCATTTGAGTCCTGACTTCATCCTTTCTATCTGTATCATGTTAGGCAGTCACTTAAACACTCTGGATCTCATCTGTAAAATAGCAAGGGGTAGGGGTGGACTAGATGAACTCCAAGGTCACTTTCCACACTAAATCTATTATTTTTCAAAAAACATAGAGAAAATTTGAGGAAGGGTAGGTTTAAGATGGGGAAATTTTGGACTTGTTGATTTTTGAGGTATCTGGGGTATCCAAAGTAGAGATGTCCAATATGTTCCTTAGGGTATGGTATCAGATTTCACTGTAGAAAGAAGAGAGTTAACTATGTAAATCTCTGTAAATCTGGCTGTAACTTCCATATAGATGTTAATTAAATCTGTGGGAGCTGACAGTATCACCAAGAGAAAAGGTATAGAGATTGAGGGAGTAGAACAGAGTCTTGGGTAGTGCATGGATGATCCAGCAAAAGAAACTGAATACAGAAAGCAATTTGGAACTATGCCCAAAGGGCAACCAAACTGTGCATACTCTTTGATCCAGCAATATCACTACTAGGTCTGTAACCCAAAGGGATCATGAAAATGGGAAAAGCACCAACATATATAAAAATATTTTTAGCGGCTCTTTTTGTGGTGGCAAAGAATTGGAAATTTAGGGGATGCCTATCAATTGGGGAATAGCTGAACAAGCTGTGGTATATGAATGTAATGGAATACTATTGTGCTATAAGAAATGATGACCAGGCAGATTTCAGAAAACCCTGGAAAGACTTATATGGATTGATGCTGAATGAAGTGAGCAGAACCAGGACAACACTGTACACAGCAACAGCAACATTGTGTGATGAATGACTATGATAAATTTAGGTCTTCTCAGCAATACTACGATCCAAGACAATTCCAAAAGACTTGTGATGGAAAATGCTAACCACATCCAGAAAATGAACTATAGAGTCTGAATGCGGACTTATTTTCACTTTATTTTTTGGTTTTTTTTTTCTCATGGTTTTTCTCTTTTGTTCTGATCCTTCCTTTACAACACAAATAATGTGGAAATATGTTTAACATGGTTGTATGTGTAGAACTCATATCAGATTGCTTGCTATCTTGGGGAGGGAGAAAAATTTGCAAATCAAAATTTAACAAAAATGAATGTTGAAAACTATTTTTAAATATAATTGGAAAAAATAGTATTAAGAAAAAAAAGAGACTGTGCAAAGGTAAAAAGGGAATGAAGAGAACAGTGTTCTAAAAATGAGTGAAGATCCTGAGTTGAAAAAGTATTATCCCTAGAAGGCTGACCCCAGGTCAAAGAAAGCTTGCAGTTGTGCATGATGATTAATCAGACCCCCATTTTATTCTAATTAATATTAATCAGTTTGATACAATTCCATAGGGGTGGTGATTATAAGTTCTAATAATAGGCCTCAGAGATGTGAATTGCAGATTGTGAAAACCCATCCCACCCTCTCAATCTTCCTTAGAACAGTCCATTAGTCGATTTATACTCTGGCTCAAGATTTAAAGGGGCTTATCCACCAAGACCGGAAAAAAAAAATAACATCCTCTGACTAACCTTTCTCCAGCTGCCATAAAGGGGGACTTAGCCTGCTAGAAAGGGAGATTTAGTCTTTTTAAAAAACCTTATAATCATGATTATTTTATTCGGAAGTCTTCTCCATCTATTTCTTCACTAAATCTGTAGACTTAATAGACTGTGAAAGTCTGGCTTAGTTTAGAGCTTGCTTTTCCTAAAGAAGGGAGCCTAATCCTATAATCAAACTAAAAATAAATCAAAGTAATGAAAAATAGGTGTTAACTTTTTTAATACTTCACCATTAATATTCACCTAAAAGGTCTCAACTGTTTTTCTCTCTTTGGTTTGCAAATGCCCATATATCAATATAGCTTCTCCATGTATAAGGCTATTTCATAAATCCATTTATATATGATCTGGAGGATACTCTCATTGGGTTGAAATGAATTTTTTTGACTCCTATTGGGGATAGCTCATTCATGCTGTATTATTGGGCACATTTTTATCTCTTTACTTTCTCTGATTTCTTTTTTTTCTATCAGTTTGAACAAATGGGTGGTCTTTGTGTAACTGGCATTTGGTAGGAATGGAATCAATCTTTTGATATATACAACTTGGGGCACACTTTACTCCTAAAGTGATAACAATAAGAAGTTCAATCTAAAAATTATTTTCTCATGGAGAGAAAATTCCCTAGTCTTCAGTGTGCTAAGTCAAAGATAAGGTCTCTTCCCTTCTCAATTCAGTACCTTCTTCAGAAATTCCTGGCCTAGAACTAGAAATCAGAGTCTTTACATATATGATCTTAATTAAATCACTTAACCTATATAAGTGTCAGTTTCCACATCTGTAAAAATAAGAGTTAAATTAGATAATCCATTCTTCTCTTTTTTAAAAGGCAATCAGGGTTAAGTGAGTTGCCCAGGGTCACACAGCTAGTAGGTGTTAAGTATCTGAGGCCAGATTTGAACTTAGGTTCTTCTGACTCCAAGGACGGTGCTTTACTTACTGTGCCACCTAGCTGCCCCTATCCATTCATTTTTTCTTGGACTAGAGGTTCTCTTTTTTTGTTTGTTTGTTTCCTATTTGATTTTTCTTCCAGGTAGCACAGTGCCTGGCACAAAGTAGGGTTTAATAAATGTTTATTGATCAATCAATTGATCTGCGTTAGTTAGCTAACCTGCTAAGCTTTCTGTAGACTCATTTTTCTCTGTATCTCTGCTGTCTTATATACTGATGCTTCTTGTAACCTTACACCAAACTATTCCATAACATTTTCAAATGAATTTATATATTAATTAGGGCAAGTTATACATTACTACCTGGCAAGGAGATCAGGTATTTGCTGGTTAAGATTTTTTTTTGCTGTGATGATTGTTTTATATTTTTTAACTTCTATGGAAAATGGTGTAATCACAGAAAATCTTTTCCCTTTATCCATTTCAAATTTTTAAGCACAATTAACTTGCATGAACATATCAGGTTCAAGCTGCTGTTCCTTCACATAATCTGTCCCTTAATTTAACCATCTATAAGCCTATTCCAGTAATGGTCCATAATGACTCCTTGCCATCTCTATTTTTTCTTTTCCTTTGGTATTAATTTTGACTTTTGTCCTATCTAGCTGATGGTCTTAATGCACATTGACAGATGAATTTGAAATGACTTCAATATTGGTACTTATTCATTTCCTGTCTTTCAAGTCAATATCTATTTGAAAATGTTTGCTACTAGCTACCATGTTCATGGTCTTGCAACTGACTTCGGAAAGAAAATACATAGGATATTCAGACTTCTCAATAGTGTATAAGCTTTTTACTTCTTTTATTTTTTTAATACAGAAACACCCTTTCCAACATTTTTTAAGCTAGTGAACTCAATGCCCACCTTCAAAATGAAATGAGAAAACATCAGTGCACACGTGGATTTAGTTGCATGATTATATTACATTCTTCAAGAATTTTTCTTTTTTTCTTTTTCTTTTGTTTATGCTCACCAAGAGCAGCTGCAGACAAGGCGGATAAATGTCCTATGAAAGAAAGTTTCTTGTCTTTGGTCACATGATAAAACCAACTTCAATGACTTTCTTTTTTTTTCTCCAAACAGTTTCTAAGCCATTCTTCCATTTACTTGATTGTCCTTATGCCTTCTATTTCCATTTACAGTAGAATATTGGTATTGATATGGTATAGTTATTCTAGTAACAAAGCCATCCATTAGTTGTTTGATGAGGGTCTCATATTTAAAGTACCAACCGTTAAATTAACATTTGAGGGGTAGGTCGATGGTCCAGCAGATAGAGTCTGCACCTAGAGTCACAGTTCCAACGTGAACTCAGATATTTACTAGCTATGTTGCTCTGGACAAGTCATTTAACCTCTATTTGCTTGTTTCCTTATCTATAAAGTGGGGATAATAGCACTTACCTCCCAGGTATTTTCTGAGAATCAAATGAGATATTTATAAAATGCTTAGCATGGTGCCTGGCACACGGTAGTTACAATATAAATGTTACTCATTATTATCCTAGTTATTGTTCAGGGACATACTAAAGGCTGTGATTCTTAGTATGCTTGAAAAAGTATAGTCGGGTCCTAATAATAACTTACATACAGTGTGTTGAGTCCTCTGTAGTTTACAAAGCACTTTTTAAAATTACAGATTAAATCATATAGAATGTTATCTCATTTATACCATTAAATTTCATCACATAATTTCTCATCTCCATTTCATAGAATAAGAAACTGAGGTTCAGAGAGGCAATAGAAAGCAAAGTTTTCTGACTCATTCTAATTCTCTAATTCTCATATTATACCATTTGTCTTCATATATTTAAGACTCTCACATTGAAAAGTAGTATAACTCAACAGAAATGGTCATTTCTTAAGTCCAGACAACTCCTTCTTTGCATTTATAATGAAGCGTTACATTTGAATTTAGCAGAAATAGGTTTAAATCTTGTCTCTGCCACTTACTATCTGTATGACTGGGCAATTTATTTAAATTCTCTGGGCTTCAGTTTCCTCATCTATAAAATTTGGGAATTGGCCTAATGACCTCCAGTTATAAATTTTATGAAACTAAGAGAATTTTTAAATGATCCAATAATAGGAGACTCTTTTTGAAACTCTCCCTTGATGGGTTTCATTACCTCAATTTTATAGGTGAGGAAACCAGATCAAGTCCTCACTTTGCTGTAGACAAGGCCCTTATCCCATCTTAGCCTTCCCCCTCACCTCTAAAATGGAGATCATGCTTGCACCCAAGGGGAAACTTGAATCATTCAAAACAATTTTCAACTTTTCTCATAGAATTATCTACAGGATCATAAATAGAGAACTAGGGAAAAAAACAAAAACCTCAGAGATTATGATTTGAGGAAAACCCTTTCACTTGAAAAAAGGAGGAAAGTGGAACCCAGAGGGATAAATCACCTTATTAAATTGTAGTAAATAACAAAACTAAAACTTGGACACAGCTGCTCTGCCTCCAGTTTCAATGTTATCAGGATAAAATTAGGGGATGCATATTAAAGTGCTCTGCCTATAAGAAAATCCCACACAGCTGTCAGATACTGTTATCCTGTCTTTAAATCTGAGTAGGAAACACAAGATAGTATTCTGTTTTCTAAGAGCTGTACTTTCATTATGATGGGCATCAGTCCTTCTAGAAGAAACCCTCTAGGCCTTACTAGGTTCTTAATGAGTTGCCTTTGGGCCCCAGAATTTATAAAAATTGTGGACATCTTCCTAGTAGAGAGTGTCTCTATATCTAACTCAGCTGGACTACAGCCTTTTAAGCTTAGGATTTCAGAAGTAGGGGGAAATAGCCTTTGAGGCTCCATACAATGACAAAGAATCAGAGTAAGATATTAATGGAAAAATAGTAACAATTATAATCATTCATATTTATTTATATGTTGCTCTATAGAGGATTTTCCTTACTAATAGCCTTGTGAAGCAGAAAATGTATGTGTTAACCCAGATAATGAAACTGAAACTTAGCAAGGTTAAGTTACTTGTCCATTGCTGGTCACACAACTTGTTATTGATTGGGGTTGACATTCTAAGTCTACCAATAAATTATGTGCCTTTGCCTCAGGGCAGATACTTTTAAAATTTAAATTTTATTTTTTTTTTCAATGAAGAAACACTTATTTTCTCTCTATCCTACTTCCCTCCCATCTACCCGCATGGAACAATTAAACAAATAAATAAAGCATTCATAGCAATGCAATATGCAGAGTCAAGCAAGACAAACTCCCTCATGTCCAACATTGTATAAAAACTAGCATTTTTTTTACCATGGAAGTAATCCATACAAGAGTTCATAACCTGCTGTCTGTAAAATTTTTTTAATATTTAATAACTATATTTCAATATAATTGGTTTCCCATATAATCCAATATATATTATTTTATGAATTTCATTAAGCCAACAAGCATTTATTAAGCACCTAACTATGTACCAGGCATTGTGTTGAGAGAAAATTTAAAAACATTCTGAGAAAGAGTCCGGGGGTTTACTAGACTGCCAAAGGGTACCATAACTCTCCTATTCCCTTTCCCCCAAAAAATAAGAATCCTTACTGTCATATGAAAATACACACATGTATGCACATGATTCCCTCTTTTCTGGGGATGTTTTCTCATGTTTTTCTCATCATATACTGGGGAGCCTCTGCCCTATGTTCTAGTCTTAGCTTTACTGCTTTTCTCCATCCCTCAGTCACCTTGTTTGTCAAAGACAGAAAATCTTTTCTATCAGCATCACTGGTTTATTCAATGGATTGCTAGATTCAGAAAGTATCATAAGGATCTTTAGATGAAACTTACACAGTATGACATGAATTAATAAGAAATAAATACCTCCAGAGAAACCATATAAACATCCTTGCCCTTTTAGTTACATATTTGCATATAAATGATAAACAGTTGTTTTTCCTCAAGGATTTTGATATAAAAAAGTAAATCCTTTTGGTCTATACATCTCTGCTAGTTAATAAATCAAGTCCCTATATCTTATATCATTGCCAAGGCACTGATACTCTCAGCAATAAATACTTTCTAAAAAGTCACAAACTGGGTTCCATAAGAAAAAAAGCTTCCAGCTTTATGCCTCTAAAAAGTAGAATATGTATGGATTTCCCACTGGAACATCTCCAATGGAGGGTCAGGAAATGAGCTATTCGAAGCACCCTGTCAGCTTTCTTCCTGCATTCAGCCTTTTAGAACAGTATACACTAAGAACATTTCTCTGAAGTTCAAAACTACAGGGACTACAGACTTTGTCTCATAATCTGGCTGCTATGGAAAAGACCTATTATTTAGATGGCTTGTTCTCTTTAATGTATCTCAAAGTAGAATCAATTTTCCATGCAGAGTCCAACTATAGGAACACCTTGAATAAACAGTACATGGTATAGAAAAGGCTCCTTTTATGATATGTCATATAATCACAGTTCACCTTGTTTTATGCATTGGACGGATGCCTGAGAAGTTGTCGGTAAAGCTAATGTACTGAATCACATTGTAAGTGCTTAACAAATATATGTTGATGGATTGCATTTTTTTAAACTTCCATTACTTTAGCAATGTACTCCCAATGGAAGAATTATACTCTGATACCTAATTAAAATATCGCTGAAAACCACAGTGCTTTTCTTTTTAAAAATATTA
This sequence comes from Trichosurus vulpecula, assembly GCF_011100635.1. Lineage (NCBI taxonomy): Eukaryota > Metazoa > Chordata > Mammalia > Diprotodontia > Phalangeridae > Trichosurus > Trichosurus vulpecula. The sequence continues at coordinate 61,675,588 of NC_050578.1, forward strand.
GTGATATCTTTTGTTATTATATTATATTAATTTCCAAATAATCTCCTACTCCCCTAACAAGAGAGCTATCCCTTGTAACAAAAAAGGGAAAAAAGCAGTTCAGTGAAACTAACTAATTCATCAAACATATCTGAATGTATATGCAATATTCCTTATCCATCTCTGCTCTTCTCCTGTCTCCTCATCCCCTATACAGTCCAGTTCAAAGAAGGGGGGAAAGGGAAATATGGTTTCTAATTTCTTCTTCAGGGACAAAGGTCATTATAATTAAAAAGCATTTTTGTGGTTGGTGGTCGTTTTATCATTTATATCACTGTAGTCATTATGTATAGCATTGTTGTTTTTAGCTAGTTATTATTCAATTTCAAACCACTTCAGATAAGTCTTCAGCCATTCCTATGAATTTTTCAGATTCAGTTGCCATTTTGTGTGTGTGTGTGTGTGTTTTGTTTTTGTTTCTTGCAGCACATCAAAATCTCATTGCATTTGTATGTTAAAGTTTGTTTAACTGTTGCTCATTTAATATACATCTATCTGGTTTTCAATTCCTTCCTAGCACACAAAGTACTACAACAAATATTTTGGTGTATATGGACCTTTGATTTTGCTGTTTTACTGGTTACTCTTTGGGGTATATGCTTAGCTGTGATATTTCTGAGTCAAAGTTTGTGGATATTTTGATGACTTTCTTAGTATGATGTCTATTTGCTTAGCATTCCTTGCAAGTTATAGTCTGCCTTTCACTCTGAGGTAGAAGTTAATTAAACAGATGGAAAACCCATAATATTGAACATGCATTCAAAGCCATGCTTACTTATCTAAGCAAGCTGTTCCACAATATATGATTATAATGGAATGTTAACGTGCTGTAAGAACAATAAAAATAAAAAAAAATACGAGGAAGTATGGGAAGACCTAGATGAAATGATGCAGAAAGAAGAAAGCAGAATTAAAATAAATGACATACATAATAACTACAATAGAAATAGAAAAAAAAACAAATAAACAAAATTGAAGACTACAAAGTTACTGACAAACTTGGCTTCAAAGAAGAGAAATAAGAAGGCATCTCCCCCACTTCTTTACAGGATTGGAGAACTCCAGGTGTGTGACACTCCGCATAATGTCAGATTATTTTGATGAGTTGGTTAATTTTAACAGTTTAATTAATATTTAATTTAACTAATTTAACAACTGCTGAATTGTTTTTCCCCTCTTTTTATTCTTTGTTTCAAGTGATGGCTGTCTGGCTGTTTTATTAAAAGCTCTAATTGACTCTATGAACTTCAATGTCATTTAAAGAGTCAGATTGGGAAGAAAAGAAATATTCCATATAGCACCAGATTCCTAGAGGAAAAGGAGAAAGGCCATTCCATCAAGTTTTTAGCCTAGTCTTCTGCTTTTCAGGGAGAAATCGCCTCCTAGTATCCCTCTCCTGAATTTCCAAGGGCCCTGGGAGGACTCCACCCTGAAACCAAACTTCCATGGACAATCAAAACCTACCAGAACTCATTCCTCAATGATTGACAGAGTCTCCCACCACCACCCTCCCTGGTTCTAGCTTCACCTCCCAGTGATTCTGAACCCACACTGTATCATCATTCAAACTCATTCTCCATCCTCCTCTTCCTGATCCCTTATTAACATTCTCCTGAACCAGGGGTGTGCTGGAGATAACTCAAACAGACTCTAGAGAACTGATTGTTAAATTTTCATTGTGAGTATTACCACCTCGGAAATTGACAACCATTACTAATCAAGGTTTGATTTGTTGTTTTCCTGATTATCTAGATTTTGGAAAGTAATGGAAAAAATGTTAATAAATCAGAATAAAATTAAAATAATAACAATAGATAGCGATTCAATAGCATCAACTACATGTCAGGCATTGTGCCAAGTGCTTTAAAATATTATCCCATTTTGTCCTCATGACAACCCTGGGAGGTAGACCTTATTATTATCCCTATTTTGCAGTTGAGGAAACTGATGCAAACAAAGGTTAAATGACTTGCCCAAGTTCACAGACTTAGTAAATGTCTGTGGACACATTTGAACTCAGGTTTTCCCGACTCAAGACCCAATGCTCTATCCACTGTGCTACCTAGATGCCCACGAGAAAGTGTGATGAACTATATGTTATTTTTCTCCAAGAAGGTTAGTTATTAAATATTACCAGAACACATTTGCCTTCAACCCAGCCCCTCTAAGATCTCACACTAAAGTTATCCACCATTTCCGCTGTGCTCTCTGTAATGCCTGTTCCATTGATAACAAACTTGTATTCTTCTTCAGTAGTTTCCTTTCTCACTGTTTCCATCTCCTGGCTCTCAATGAAACTTGGTTCTCTCCTAATGACATAAAATCCTTTTCTAGAACTGACTAAACTGAGGTGGGGTTTCTTTTTGCTACTTCTAGGTTCTCTTCCTACAACATGCACTAGGTAACCTCTCCTCCTTTTTAGACACTCAATCCATATCTTCAGTTGGGCAGTATTTTTCAGTCCTGTCTGAGTTTTCATGACCCCATTTAATATTTTCTTGGCAAAGATACACAAGTGGTTCACCATTTCTTTCTCCAGCTCATTTTACAGATGAAGAAATTGAGGCAAACAGTATTAAGTAACTTGCCCAGGGTAACACAGTTGGTAAGTAACACAGGAAGATGAGTCTTCCTGATGCCAGGCCTGGAACTCTATCCTCTGTGTCATCTAGCTGCCTTAATCTATATCTACATCCAGTAAGAATTCTAGTAACCATTTTCTACAAACCTCCAAGATCCTTCTTTTCTTTCCTCGGAGCCTGGCTCACAATCTTTTTCTTCTACCCAACGCATGCCCTCATGTTAGAGAACTTCAGCATACATGCTAACACTTGCTAAAACACCTTAATCATACTCATTTCAATTTATTCATGTCACATGACCTCCATCCATCTTCAGCCATACAGAAAAAAATGGCCAAATCTTGATCTTTCCATTGCCATGGAATGTGTTCATGAACTCCAAAGTTCCCTTGAGAAGTCTTTGTCATTCCACTTCTTTTGTCTTGCAACCCTAAACTCTGTTCTCAATGTCAGGCACTATAACCAGACACTATTGGGATCCGAATATGGACCCCAAAGGTAGCTGACTCTGGAAGTATATTGCTTTGTGTGTGAGACAGGCATGGCCTTCAAAGAGTGTATGTTCTTACTGGGAACAAAAGCGTCCTGATGATCATCTTGGCAAGGAAAGGGAATTTTGATATTGTTGTCACAAGAGTAGTGAAGCAAGAGGAGTGAAAGGAGACCACGCATTCCAGAAACAATGATATTACTGAACGTATTACTGGTCTTACAGATAGTCTGGGAGTGGTGAAGGTAATATTCCTGGAATGGACGGCATCCTAAAGAGATTTTCCTTCCCCTAAAATCTTTCATAAATTTCTCAAGCTTTCCTGAAATCCAGAGTCAGGCAGGAGGGGTAGAGGCTAGGTGTAGTATTTCACTAGTACAGTGAGCTCTAAGGAGTTTAACTTCCTATATTAATGCAGATCAGGACCTTCTCTAAAACTAACAATCTTAGAGAGATGCCAAGGGCACAGAGAGGTCTAAGTGATATCAGAGGTTGGACTTGAACCAAGATCTTCCTGGTTTTTGAAGCTATTTTTCTCCCCCCTATGCAGTGCAGACTCTCCGATGAGAAATAACCAATTGATTTATGTTTTTTAATTCATTTTTTGAATTTTCTGCTCCAAATTTTCCCTCTCTTACCCACTGAGGATACATATATATACCTGTATGTATGTGTATATGTGTGTAAACACATATGTATATGTGTATATATACATATAAATATATGTTATTGTTCAGTCATTTCAGCTGTGTCCAGCTCTTCATGACCCCATTTGAAGTTTTCTTGGTAAAGATACTGGAGTGGTTTGCCATGTCCTCCTCCAGATTATTTGACCTCTGAGGAAACTGAGGCAAACAGGTTTAATTAACTTGCCCAGGATCACACAGCTTATAAGTGTCCGAGGCCACATTTGAACTCAGAAAGAGGAGTCTTCCTGACTCCAGAGCCAGCCCTTTTATATACATACATACACATTAATATGTGTGCATGTATATATGTATTTATGTATATATACACATATACATACATGGGTGTACACACATGTATACATACACACATGCACACACACATATACGTGTATGTATGTGTGTACATATATATATATATATATAGTTGCAAAACAAATGTGCACATTAGCCATGTTCCAAATGGAAAAAAAGAGAATGAAAAAATAGAAGACAATATGTTGATGAGAATGACTAAGTCTTTCAAAGTTGATTATCTTTATAATATGCTATTACTCTATAAATCGTACTCCAGGCTCTGCTCACTTCTCATTGCATCAGTTCCTACAAATCTTCCCAGGTTTCTTCTGAAACCATCCCCTTCATCATTTCTTACAGTGCAATAGTATTTCATCATATTCACGCACTATAACTTGTTCAGCCACTCCGCAATTGATGGGCATCCCCTTAGTTTCCATTTTTTAACTACCACAGAAAATTGCTGCTATAAATTTTTTTTTCTACATACAGATCCTTTTCCTCTTTCTCTGTTCTCATCAGAACAGTTCAACAATGGAAGGGGATGCCTAATTCAGTAGTGAGTTCTGTGTATTAAACAGTGACCAAGTAACCATGGACTTGACAGGAGGTTATCCTCATTTTATAGTTGAACAAATTGACACAAGCAAAGGGTTAAGTGACTTGCCCAGAGTCACACAGCTAATAAGTGTCTGAGGCTAGATTTGAACTCAAGTTTTCCTTACTCCAGGACAAGTATTCTATCCATTGGGCAATCTAGCCGCTTCTAATACTATGATAGTGAGATTATAAGTGTCATCATTTTTGTGTATGACAGATAGAGTGGAGAAATAAGTCATGGGAAGTATGAGTTGAGGAAATGAGTGCTTATGGTGTTTGAGGTAAGGTCAATATGTATGTTAAAGTTCCCAACATAAGGTTTGGGGAGGAGAGAAAAATCTCAAGCCAGCTGTCAAACTCACTGGAGAAGGAAGGGAAATGACTTGGAATGACTTGGAGTCTAGATGATAGCTACCGAGATTTTGATTGGGTGATAGATATGAATTGTATGAACCTCAAAGGAGGAAAGATTATGGAGGGAGGTTGATAGGAGGAGAATCTGGCAATGACCATGAGGAACAAGGAGTATTCCAACTTTCCTGCCTCAGTTTGCTGCCGGGAATGAGCAAAGGTGCATCCAGTACTGGAGAGGGTGTTGAGGAAGGTCGTGTCACCAGAGGGAAGCTAGAATTGATTGCTAGAAGACAGAAGCAGTGGGAAAGGAAAGAGGTAAAGTGAATTGTTCAAAGTCACATCGGTAATAACTGGGAGAGCAGACTCTACCCCTCTTCCACAATGATGGGCATCTTTGTTGCCAGTTACTGAGCTTGTGGTGTCTGTTTCAATTGTGAAAATCCCTAATCAAGAGTTTGAAAGTTCAATAAAAAGAAGCCAAAAGAAAGTGTATTGGTCTTCAGAGAAGGAAAGAGATTAATGACATGAATGAAAACAAGAGAGCATACTCCATATTTAGTGAGTACTGAGTAGTTCACTTTGTCTGGGATATGAGGTTTGGTAAGGGGAGTGATTAGAGATAAGACTGGAAAGGGAATAAACATTTATACATCACTTACAATGGGCCAGGCACTGGGCTAAGCATTTTATTTTTACAAATATTATTTAATTTGATCCTCACAACAGTCCTGGGAGATAAGTGCTATTATTATCCCCATTTTACAGATGAGGAAACTGAGTCAGAGGTTAAACGATTTGTCCAGGATCATACAGCTAATAAGTGTTGGAGGCTATATTTGAATTCAGGTCTTACTGACTCCAAGCCCAGCATACTACCCATAGCTACTTCTTATAAAGGAAAAGTAGGTGGAGATCATAATTATGAAGGACCCTGAACGGCAAGTTAAAGATTTAACTTTGGTAGCAGTGAGGAGCCATTGACGATTTTTTTTGAGCAATATAACATGACCAGAACTAGATGTTAAACTATATTTTCTGACTAAGTTACCTGGATCTCTGAATATTATACAACTGAGCTAAAGACAAATTTAAATTGTTTTTTTTTCCTCCTTTCCCTCCTGTTCAGGTAAAACAAAGGAGAATTAGATTAGTTGGCCCTCCAGTTCCAAATCTGTGATCCTAGAAAAGATAAGAAGTCTCCAATTCCATTTTTAATCCCTTTTACTAAGCTAGTAGTTTTTGGAGTCATGTATATTTTTCCCTAAGTGGAGAGGAACATTTAAACAATCCTTTCTTAAGACTCAGGTTTTTATATTGTTTTGCACATATATGTAGTGCAAATTCATGCAAAACAGGGCAGTGGTGAAGTCACTAAATGTCAAATGAATTTACTGCCCACCTCTGAATCACAACCTAAAGTATCAGCTAAAAATAATGAAGTCATTCCTTTTTTTTTTTTCCCTGAAAGAAACCTTTTTGGAATTAAACTCAGATACTGAAAGAATGGTTAAAAAAAAAAAAACAAACCAATAATGTCCCCATATGGCCCCAAGCAAGTCTTGGCCTCTTTTAAAGAATGTTTTAAAAAAACGATTCAGCTAATATATTTCCGACTGCAATGGACACCTCTCAACTGAAGTGAGACCATCAAACTAATTTCAAAGCCACATTGGAGGATAACAGCTTTCCACCGCTCCTGACCTAGGCTGAATTGGAACTAGTGACCTAGAAGCAAAAGGTGCTATATTCCATTACCAAATGTCCTAGACAGCCAGTCACCCTGAGTTTTATTTCTTTAATCGGTTTTATTAGTACCAATCCCACTTTTAACATCAAACAAGTTGAAGGCTCTCAAGAATGTTCCCTGACACAAATTACAGCTATTGTTTACCTTCTCTTCTTATAGAGGCAGGCTATCCCCACGTGGGAGATTCTCCTTGAATTATGCCAGCTGCCTCCCCATCGCTGCCTTTGTGGCTGCTTTTCCTCTCAGTTATCTTCTCTAAATGGAATTTGATGTGGGTGGAATGATAAGTGCCTACTCAGCTGCATCAGCTGAGATGTTCTGAAGAGAAAGCCTCTGACAACTGCCCATCATAACAAGGTTATGTGGATCCCAAGTGTGGAGTTATGCAAATAGGTCCCCAAATCCACTCACCACTCTCATTGTAATCATTTGTTTTTCTTTCTCTTCTTTCCTCCTGAGAGCACAGTATTCTACAGTCCAACCAAATGTCTCTGCCCCTTTACCCTTATCAGTAAACTAAATGCCACGGTGTAAGAGCAAGAGCTATTTCCCCTCCACTATGTCTTTTCATGGACATGTTTTTCAGAATGCCTGTCATGTCTACACTGACGTGTGAAATAGAAATACCTAGACGGCTAGAGAGAGAGGAAGATCAATATGGCTTTAAATGAGAGTTCTTCATGAAGACACACACGTTCATAATTAAACATAGCAAACATTTCCCAAGGACAAACCTCCCCAAGCCAACAAAATCAAACTTTAATTCCCCTGTGTTTCACTCCATCAACAACTTCATAACTTTGGGACGCCGGAAGGGGATTTAAAGGACACTTCTGATCTTCTAATCATAGTTTGTAGGGAATCAAGATGGTGGCAGAATCCAGTGCTAAAAAGAAAGCATGTAAAGATCACAACAGGAAACAGTCACTTATATGCATAAATAGGACAACCTCAAAGGGCATTCATTACAGGCAAAGAAAAAAATCTAGACTTTTCTCCATATGTGCATGTTAAGTTATATTTCTCGAAGTGCACAAGACTTCCAAATTCCACTTTCTCTTTTTTTTTTTTTGAGGGGGGAAGGCAGGGCAACTGGGGTTAAGTGACTTGCCCAAGGTCGCACAGCTAATAAACGTGTCAAGTGTCTGAGGCCATATTTGAAGTCCTCCTGACTCCAGGGCCAGTGCTCTACTCACTGTGCCACCTAGCTGCCCCCAAATTCCACTTTCTAATCATTTTTCTTAACTGTAATTTTGAAATCATTTTTTTAATTTAAATTTATTTATTTAACATATTTAGTTTTCAGCATTGATTTTCACAACAGTTACAAATTTTCTCCCCATTTCTACCCTCCCCCCCCACTCCAAGATGGCATATATTCTGGTTGCCCTGTTCCCCAGTCAGCCCTCCCCTCTATCACCGCCCTCCCCTCTCATCCCCTTTTCCCTTCCTTTCTTGTAGGGCAAGATAAATTTCTACACCCCATTGCCTGTGTATCTTATTTTCTAGTTGCATGCAAAAACTTTTTTTTGTTTGTTTTTGAACATCTGTTTTTAAAACTTTGAGTTCCAAATTCTCTCCCCTTTTCCCTTCCCACCCATCCTCCCTAAGAAGTGGAGCAATTCAACCTAGGCCACATGTGTATCATTATGTATAACCCTTCCACAGTACTCATGCTGTGAAAGGCTAACTACATTTTGCTCCTTCCCAACCCATCCCGCTTTATTGAATTTTCTCCCTTGACCCTGTCCCCTTTCCAAAGTGTTTGTTTTGCTTACCTCCACCCCCATCTGCCCTCCCCTCCATCATCCCCCTGCTTTTATTTTTTTTTTATCATCCTCCCTCTTCTTTCCTGTGGGGTAAGATACCCAACTGAGTATGTATGGTATTCCCTCCTCAGGCCAAATCTGATGAGAGCAAGGTTCACTCATTCCCCCCTCACCTGCCCTCTCCCCTCCTCCCACAGAGCTGTTTCCTCTTGCCACCTTTACGCAAGATACTCCACCCCACTCTATCTCTCCCTATCTCCCTCTCTCAGTATGTTGCTCTCTCATCCCTTAATTTCATTTTATTTCTTTTAGATATCTTCCCTTCCTCTTCAACTCACCCTGTGTCTGCTCTCTCTCTTTTACATATATATATATATATATATATATATATATATATATATATATATACACACACACACACACATATATACATGCATACTCATACATACGTATACACATAGATATACACATACATACACATTCACTTATATATATACATAAACATATATATATATATGCATATTCCCTTCAGCTACCCTAATACTGAGGTCTCATGAATCATACACGTCATCTTTCCATGTAGGAATGTAAACAAAACAGTTCAACTTTAGTAAGTCCCTTGCAATTTCTGTTTCTTGATTACCTTCTCATGCTTCTCTTGATTCTTGTGTTTGAAAGTCAAATTTTCCATTCAGTTCTGGTCTTTTCACTGAGAAAGCTTGAAAGTCCTCTATTTTATTGAAAATCCATATTTTGCCTTGGAGCATGATACTCAGTTTTGCTGGGTAGGTGATTCTAGGTTTTAATCCTAGCTCCATTGACCTCCAGAATATCGCATTCCAAGCCCTTCGATCTCTTAAGGTAGAAGCTGCCAGATCTTGGATTATTCTGATTGGGTTTCCACAATACTCAAATTGTTTCTTTCTGGCTGCTTGCAGTATTTTCTCCTTGATCTGGGAGCTCTGGAATTTGGCTACAATATTCCTAGGAGATTTCTTTTTGGGATCTATTTGAGGAGGTGATCGATGGATTCTTTCAATTTCTATTTTGCCCTGTGGCTCTAGAATATCAGGGCAGTTCTCCTTGATAATTTCTTGAAAGATGGTATCTAGGCTCTTTTTTTGATCATGACTTTCAGGTAGTCCAATAATTTTTAAATTATCTCTCCTGGATCTATTTTCCAGGTCAGTGGTTTTTCCAATGAGATATTTCACATTGTCTTCCATTTTTTCATTCCTTTGGTTCTGTTTTATAATATCTTGATTTCTCATAAAGTCACTAGCTTCCACTTGCTCCAATCTAATTTTTAAGGTAGTATTTTCTTCAGTGGTCTTTTGGACCTCCTTTTCCATTTGGCTAATTCTGCCTTTCAAGGCATTCTTCTCCTCGTTGGCTTTTTGGAGCTCTTTTGCCATTTGAGTTAATCTATTTTTTAAGGTGTTGTTTTCTTCAGTGTATTTTTCAGTATTTCTTTGGGTCTCCTTTAGCAAGTCATTGACTTGTTTTTCATGGTTTTCTCTCATCTTTCTCATTTCTCTTCCCAATTTTTCCTCTACTTCTCTAACTTGCTTTTCTAAATCCTTTTTGAGCTCTTCCATGGCCTGGGACCAGTTCATGTTTTTCTTGGAGGCTTTTGGTGTAGGCTCTATGACTTTGTTGTCTTCTTCTGGCTGTATGTTTTGGTCTTTGTCACCAAAGAAAGAATCCAAAGTCTGAGAATGCGTCTGGGTGTGCTTTTGCTGCCTGGCCATAGTCCCAACCAACTAACTTGACCCTTGAGTTTTTCAGTGGGGTATGACTGCTTGTAGACTCATGAGTTCTATGTTCCACGTTTGGGGGGGAGGTGCCAGCTCTGTCACACCAGCACTACTCCTTCCCCAAGAACCCCCAGCCTGGGCTGGGCTTAGATCTTCAGCAGGCTGTGCACTCCTGCTCTGATCCACCACTTAATTCCTCCCACCAGGTGGGCCTGGGGCCAGAAGCAGCAGCAGCTGTAGCTGCCCCACCTCCACCGCCCCCGGGGCTGGAAGCCGAACCACGAACTCCTTCCACTCCCGCAGCTTTTCCCATTAACCTTCTCCACAGTCTTTGGTGTTTGTGGATTGAGGAGCCTGGTTACTGCCGCAGCTCACATATTCAGGGCGCTAGGGGCCCCATCCGCCTGACTCCAAGTTTGGTTGTTCCATGCCGCTCAGGCTGGGCTCTGCTCCACTCCGTTCCCAGCTCCCGGGTCCGTGTGGGATAGACCTCACCCAGAGACCATCCAGGCTGTTCTGGGCTGGAGCCCTGCTTCCCTCTGCTGTTCTGTGGGTTCTGCCATTCTAGAATTGGTTCAGCGCCATTTTTTATAGGTTTTTGGAGGGACTCGATGCGGAGCTCACACTAGTTCCAGCTTACCAGCCGCCATCTTCAATTTTGAAATCATTTAAACATTTTTTTCTATTTTTTTTTAATGAAGTCTTATCTTAGAGACAGACTATCTCTATCTCTTCTTCCCTACCCTCTCTCCCCACCCCACCCCCACTTTTAAAAAAAAGACTATTTTGCCCAGTTTCGAACTACAGGGCCTACTCAGATTAACACAGGAGCTTTGTCCTGCTCCTTTCCTGACCTGGGCCAATTCAATCCACCTTAGGCAGCCTGATGATCCTGATTCTGGAGAGATCATCATATTGATACCAAATAGTTCAGAAACCTGATCATGTTAGTCCATCACTATTTAAAACTACTGAGCTCAAGAAACCTATCAGCCTCAGCTTCCCTAGTAATAAGTGTGACAGTCCTGCTAACACACCTGGACCCTAGTCAATTCCAAAATAATTCTCTCTCTCTGTCTCTCTGTCTCTGTCTCTGCCTCTCTCTACACAGACACACAGGCACACAGACACAGACACACACACACACACACACACACACACACACACACACATTTTTAGAGTGAATTCCCAGTGTGGAAATGATGGGGCATAGGCTCTGGGAACCCCCTTGAGCCGTACCCTGAATCTTCCCACTTGATCTGGCTTTTCATGTCCAAATCTGTTACCCTTAACCTAGCTTGGCCCTCCAGGTAGCCTTCAGCTATTTCCTACCTTTAATCCCATTCCTGAAGTCTGACCCTCCCCAGTTCCCCCAGTCACCACAGTCCCATAAAGATCCCCCCCTAAATCCCTCCTCCCATCACCCCAGGACCACCCTAGATCCCTCCCACAATCTTTCTGTATATAAGTCTCATCTTGCCTCCATGAAGGTGCTCAGATTCAATCTGGCCCACTGGCATTAGTGATACAAATGCTCAGGCTCCTTAAGAGTCTATGCAATATGGTGAATCTTTAATAAACCTTGTTTTTCTCTTTAGCTAAAAGAAGGCTTGGGTTGAATTCATTTGGGCAGCACCCAGAATGTCAGTATTTTGTGTTCCTGAGTGATTTGGGGGTGCTTGGAACCCCAAAATACCAACACACCAGGTCCTGCCCGAAAGAATTCGACCCAAGCCTTCTTTCAGCTAAAGAGAAAAACAAAGTTTATTGAAGATCCTCCCTCTTGACCAGACTCTTAAGGAATCTAAGTATTTGTATCCCTAATGTAAGTGGGCCAAATTGAATCTGAGCATTTTCCTGGAAACAAGATGGATCTTATATAAAGAAAGATTGTGGGAGGGATTTAGGATTGGCCAAGTAGTCTGGAGGAGGGGGCTAGGGAGGATCTTGATGGGAGTGGCCAGTAGGCTGGGGTGAGTAGAGGTCTGATGCCTAGAACCAAGAGAATGGGGTTTAGATAGGATCAAGGGTGGGAAGTAGCAGGAGGCAATCTGGAGATAACAGACAATAGAGGCCTGGGCTAGGTTAAGAGTGATGGAGAATTGGGCTTAGTGATAATGAAAGGCCAATTGAGAGGATTATAGCCCCAGGTGAATGCCAGATTGAGTGGAGAAATTGGAGGAGAATTCAAGGTGGGGTTTTCCATAACTCATAGACAAATGGGACCCAAATTCTTTTGGCATAAGAGGCAAAGATCTCAGCATGGGCCCATACCCCATCAATATGATTTGCCAGTAGTAACACAATTGCCTCAGTTTTCTTAACCGTAAAGCTGGGATAATTATAGCACCTACGTCCTGGGAGAGTTGTAAGTATCAAATGAGATAATATTTGTAAAGTTCTAAGGGAAGAATTGAATCTAGGTTTCCGACTTCATCTAAAATACCACACCAGCTCTCACTTCCGTAAAACATTAGAAATAATAATGTGAGAACAAAATATTTATAATAATGATCAAGAATATTTAGATAAATGGTGGTGATAATAATTACAATAATAATAATAAACTGAACTTGGGATTTCAATTGTTAAGCAACTCCTACTATCTCAGACCAGAACTTACTCTGCTGCTTGGGGACTTAGAGCCTCAGGCAGTGAGAGGTTAAGTGATTTGCCCAATCAGACAGTCCATCCATCAATAAACATTTATTAAGCACCTACCTAGTTCCAAGGCACTATGCTAAGCACTTGGGATCCAGAAAGAGGCAAAAGAGGCCCAGGAGGAGTTTGCAATCTAAGGGAGGCAGACAATAAGTTAATAAATATGTGCAGACAAACTCTATACAAGATAAATAAGAAATAATTAAAAGAAGGAAGTCACTAGAATTAAGAGGGGTTGGGAGAAGTTTCCAGTAGAAAATAGGATTTTAGTTGGGACTTGATGGAAGCTAGGAAAGCCAGTAGGCAGAGATGAAGAGGGAACATTATACCCATGGGTGTAGCCAGAGGAAATGCCCAGAGCATGGAGGGTCTTGTCTAGCCAGTATGGGTCACAGTTGGAATTTGAATCCATGTCTTTGTGATCCTGAGGCAATTTCTTCTTACACTATATTGGAGGGCCTCTTTTTGCCCCATGGGTATAGTTTCTTTAATCATCTTGGCAGCTTAACTCTGGGTAAAGCTAATAAATCAACTCACATAGTAGGTATTCAAAGACTTGTTGACCTTTTGGTCCTTTTATTTTCTCAGTGATGTGTGATGAATTAAATGAAAATGAAAAACAATGAGACAACAGCTGGTAAAAAAAAAATGATATTGAAAATCATAGCATTCCTCTCAAGAATTAGTTTGCCTTCAACTTTGAACACCTAACTCAAAGTAATTCACTACCCACAAGCCTCTGCTAGAAGTTAGTCAGCCAGAAATTGGTCCTGTATTTCATATTCATTGCTGGTTCCCCACCAATTTTTTTTTAACTCTTGTTCATTTCTCATCATAAAGCAAATCAGTGAGGAGCAGATAGAAGTTTTTAATGTTCTCTTTGCATGATATTTTCTCCACTTCAAAACAATCCATACCTTAGCACTCCAATCAGGGATGCAATACATAAAACTCCTCACAAACACAGTACAAAAGGAAAATACTAAAGAGGAACTCAGATCACACAATCTCAGAGGTAGAAAATGTAGAATATTTCAGCCCTTCTGACATCTCTAGATAAATGATCATTGGTAGGGATAGGCCTGACTCAGGTCAGCACTCTGTCTCAGGTTTGATGTTGGAATAAAATGAAATAGGAGCAAGTCATTGAATAGTATTTTTGTTTGTTTGGTTGGTTTTCTTTCTTTCTTTTTTTAAAGAGGTTTGCTTAGCCCTAATACAGCAAGGGTACATGATAAGGGCACAGTGGCACTTAGTTTCCATTGACAACTCCAGCCATCTTTCCACCTATTGTTTCTAGTTTTCCCATTGGGGGCCAAGAAGCATGAACTTAAACCTTATGATCCATGTCAGCTTTTCAGATGAGAGAGACAGAGACAGACAGAAACAGAGAGAGACAGAGAGAGAAAAGGAAAGAGAGATGGAGAGGAGGGAGACAAAGATTTAGACCATAACATGATTCATTTAAAACTGGACGACTCTACAGAGGCCATTTTGTTTTACTGTCTCATTTCACAAACGAGGAAAATGAGACCTCATGTAGTTAATGACTCGCCCAAAGTCACACAGATATTAAGCATCAGAGATAGGATATGAACCCAGATCCTTTGGTTTTAAGTTCAGCACACTATCTACTGTTTTTCATGCAGCTAAATATGGTATAACCATAGTGTAGCCTCATATTAAATTTACTGTTCACTTAACCCTCTAGATCTTTCTCACATGAATTCTCATCTATGTATAAACTTTCCAATTCTGCACTTATACAGCTGATTTTTTGAACACAATCATGTTTACTGCATTTCATCTTAATAAATTAATAAAGCCTTTTAAGGCTTTTTTAGATCTTGACCTTGTCATCCAAGTTGCTCACTGTCCCTCTGAACTTCATTTCACTTGTGAATTGTATGTCATCGAATCCCTTATTGATTTCATTTGTGAAAATATTGGATCAAAGACATATGTCCAAGGCATTTCATTAAAGACATCAAACAGGTTGGAACTCATTAATTAATGACTAATTTTGTGTATCTGCCTTTCAGTGAGTTTCTCAATCCAACTAACTGTGCTACCATCAAACCTACACTATTGCCCACACTTCTCCAAGAGAATTAGTGAAAGGCCAGTGTGTTCTTTCACTATGGATCCTTTGACACCAAAAAAAATATACATCATCTGGTAAACTATACCCTACTTAAAAACGAACAACTTTAATTTTGCGTGAAAGAGACAGATATAAGAAAGAGACAGAGATAAGAAAGAGACTGAGAACTAGAAAATTGAATGGATATGTATTGTGAGTGTTGGCCTCTGGGAGCTGTTTTTACTTTAGACCTAGCCCAAAAGAAGCAAGGAGTTATCAAAGAAGAGGGTATCTTGGCTTATAAGGAAATGGTTATCATTGACAGGAAATGACTACAGTCAACCCCTCCCCATGATCCTCCTTGTTCCTTCACTGGGAAAAAAGCAGATCAAGCAAAACTCATGAAGAAGGAAGTATCTTTGTGATTCAGTGAGGCAGGAAGCTGATTTGGTGTGTGTCTTTTAAAAATCAGGTTCTTGGGATTGGCAGAGACCACATTAACAATGCAAAATCTTCTACTACATGTAAAAAAAAAAACCCAAAACAATGAATCTTTAAAATCTAGCTATCTTTGTGGCAAGTGTATACTGCTCAGTACAATCTTCAAATTCTCATGCTTGCTTCACATCCTAGAGATTTTCCACTTAAAATTCTGTCTATATCACAGAGTGTCCCCATGCTTCCCAGCTTTATGTCTGGCTGACAATGGGATGACATCAAGATAGCAAAGCTGAGTACCTGGGAGGATAATCGTATCCTCAACAGAAATAGTTAAGTTTGGGAGAGGGCTAGATTTAGAGAGAAATATGATGAATTATGTTTTGGACATACTAAATTGAGATGCCTGTGGCTTATCCTGCTTGAAATGTATAATTGGCATTGGGCAAGGTAAAACTGGGGCTCCAGAGAGTGACTAGGGCTGGATATATAGATATGAGAGTCATCTGCATAGAGACTATACTTGAATCCATTAAAGTAGATAAGGTCAGAAAGTGAGAGACTATAGAGATAAAAGAAAAGGGGGCCCAGAACAGAACCTAGAGGTATGCCCAGAGTCAATGGACATGATATGGATGAGGACATATAGAGGCAGGCTGAGCAATAGTCTAATAGGTAGGAAAAACAAAAAAAGAAGAGAATCCCTAAAACCTGGAGAAGAGTGTTCATAAAGAGAGTATGATCAATGCTGAAGACTGGAGAAGATAAGTGATAATTCAGTAGAGATTATTATGTTTTGTCAATTGAAATCATTGATTCTTTTGGAAAGAATATTTTCAATCAGAAAGTACGTGAAAAGGAGCAGAGGAGAAAGACGGGAGGAGCAATCCAGGATTGGTTATTGGAAAAGGATGATTAGTGATGGGTCAAAGGAAAAATATCTTTATTACTAATAAAAATTAAACATAATAATATTTAAAATATTTAGAGTTTAACTGATTGCTAATCAATTAAGATTGGGAAGGGAAGATGAAAAAGGAAAAAGACCTGTTTGTATAAAATATATTTATAG
This sequence comes from Trichosurus vulpecula, assembly GCF_011100635.1. Lineage (NCBI taxonomy): Eukaryota > Metazoa > Chordata > Mammalia > Diprotodontia > Phalangeridae > Trichosurus > Trichosurus vulpecula. The sequence goes on from NC_050578.1 coordinate 61,692,163, forward strand.
CAGCTCTTTTCTGGTGGCAAGGAATTGAAAATTGAGGGGATGCCCATCAATTGGGGAATGGCTGAGCAAATTGTGTTATGTGATTATGATGGAATACTATTGGGCTATAAGAAATAGGATGCTCTCAGAAAAACCTGGAAAGGCTAACAAAGTGAAGTGAGCAGAACCAAGAGGACATTGTACACAGTAACAGCAATATTGTTTGATGATCAGCTGTGAATGATTTAGCTATTCTCAGCAATATAATGATCCAAGACAACTCTGAAAGACTTATAATGAAAAATACTATCCATATCCAGAGAAAGAACTGATGGAATTTGAATACTGATTGAAGCATACTTTTTTTTACTTTATTTTTCTTATTTTTTTTCCTTTTACAATATGACTAACATGGAAATACATTTTGCATGACTATACATATATAGCCTATATAAAATTGCTTGCCTACTCAATGAGGGATGTGGGGAGGGGGAGAGAATTTGGAACTCAAAATTTTAAAAAAATGAATATTAAAATTGTTTTTACATGTAATTGGGGAAAAATAAAAATACTAAACAATTTAAATTAAAAAAAAAAGATTGGGAAGGGAAGAGAGTGTGATCAGACTAGAGATAATGCCCTAGGAAACCACTAAAGGCCTGGAGGACACATGGAGGATAGAGAATTTCTTGGAGGGGAAGGGCAAGGCACATAATGTGATGATTGGTAGAAGATAACGATAAGATGAAGGAATTTCTGGTTCTTAAATATGGAAGTGGACCATGTCCAGGATGGCAACATCAAGTATTTTATCACCCTTTAGAGTGTCTGAGGCAAAATGGAAGAGTGGGTCTTAGGAAGTGAGTAGGAATTGGAAAATTAAGATATTTGAGGAAACACTACTATCTATTTTGAAGTCTCCTAGCATAAAGGCAGCAGTTAGAGTGAAGAGGAAGAGCGTAAGCCAGACAGGGAACTTACTGAGGAAGAGGGAGAATGCCTTGGGAACTAGAAGGTAATGTCCCCCCAGACTCTGGATTAAGTGATATATTTGTAGAGACCAAACCTCAATGGAGGAGAAGCTGCCAATTGATAGTGGCAAACAGATATTATGAAAGTAGCAATAAGGAGTAAAGTGTATTTCTACTCTTTATCTTGAGCCAGTAAGTTAGGATCTATGAGAAGAGGTAAAATCAGTGCTGGAAAAGATAGTCATGGATTCAATGTCATCTGGGCAGAGCCATATGACTGATGAGTGCCAAATGATAAATAAGGGACAAAACAAGCCACTAGAAGTGTTTGTTCATCATGGAGTGTAAATTCCAGAGGGCACAATGGAAGAGGTAGCCAGACTTGCAGTGAAATATTGGAGGGGCTTGAGTGCAGTACATGAACAGGGAAAGGGAGGGAAGAAAAAAGGCATTTATTAAGTGCCTACTAAATGCCAAGAAGTGTGCACTACATTATTATAAATATTGTCTCATTTGATCTCACAAAAAACACTTGGAGGTGGATGCTATTATAATACCAATTTTACAGATGAGGAAACCATAGCAGATAGAGATTAAGTGACCTACCCAGAATCACGCATCTGGTATGTGTCTGAGTCCGATTTTATATTTAGGTCCTCCTAATTTTAGTACTCTGTTGTACCACCTAGCTACCTTGGTTGCACCTAGCTTCCCCAAGCAGTGACTTATTTAAGACCCCACAGCTAAATAATTGCTTAAAAGAAAATAAATAAAAGTGTAAAAATACCATGAAAAAGATTCCAAAGGTAGTAAGAATCAAGGCTGAAGTTTGAACCCAGAACCTCTGATTCCAAATATAGCAACTCTTCCATTATTCCATGGTAGCTCTTTCTTTTCTTTTGTTTAGAAATTAAGAAGAACATTTATCTTAGCAATGTATTGAAGTGACAGTGTAGGGACATTTTAACTACATATAGTTGAAAGTTCACCTGCATTGCAATGCATTGATAACAATACTAGAAAAAACCTTAAAGAGATCATAAAAGCCTCCTCATAATTTTAATGAGTTAAAGGGAGATCCATTTTCCATAAGCACTTTTCCTGTTTACTGTCCTAATGCACTTTATAATACTTTAATATGTCATAATAAAAACTGACATTTATGTAGTGGTTTAACATTTGCAAAGTGCTTTCCAGACATCATCTCATTGGAACCTCACCACAATCCAGGGAGGTAGGCACTCCAAGTATCATTCCACTGATTTTGTAGGTGAGGAAACTGAGTCATATCATAGAGGTGACTTGCCCAAGGTCACACAGTTGGTGAATTTCAGAGACAGAACTGAGCCATTATGTTATACTCTTGTATATAAACCATCCTATTTTTTAGCTGACTTAACTGATTTTTAACTGATAACTAATTTTCGGCTGACTTAATCTATTAACTGATAATTTGGGACGTATTTCTTAGGAAAATCCCTACAAGCTTCAAGAAAGCAAAGCGCCAGACAACCTTTTCTGCATAGCTACCAGAAAATGGACACATTCATATCAGAATGTAATTTTAAAACACAGAATCAACATGTTGCCTAAAAAATTAATATATACAGGCTAGTGAAATGTCAGGAAATCCAACATTAGCTCATGAAATCCTCCTCATTTCAAGGACTCTTGAATTAAACCCAGGGACACATTTATAAAGAAGCCACTTGGCCCATTCCTCCCGTCCAGCATGCACTTGCCTTGAGAATATTCACTTTCAATGTCAAAGAAACAGGAGACTTCAATGGTTTTCTTTTTTTAGAAAAGAAAGGGACCAGATTTCCTCCCCCTTTCACCCCTTATCACCAAGGATACATGTTATAGTTTCTTTGCTTTACACTAAAAAAGAAGAAAAACTGAGTAGGTTTCAAACACCACACCAGCTCTTACAGGTCAGAGGTTTGTGGTGATTCTGTTTTAGAAACTTTTCCACTCAATATTAGAGGAGCTAATGGACGAAAACTGATCAAGGGCTGGGGTAGGAAAAGGCCTGAGTAAAAAGCTGATATAGATTCAGAATGTAGGAAAGGAGGGGACCTCAATGTCACCCAAAACTGGGCTATTGATTTTAAACCTGCCACATTAAAGGTAAAGTCACTTTTGTTTGTTTTGTTTGGTGTAGGGTCAAGGGTCAAACATGATACCCAGTACGGATTCTGCCATACACTAGCTGCAATACTTTACAAACCATAAAGCATTACTTTGTATAACATATTTATATGGTAATGCTAATAATAATGAGTTTTTACCATTTTTTTTCTGGAACTAGACTTGTTGATAAAACAGCACTAGAGAGACAATAAAGGCACTTGTCACTCTAAGGAAAAAGAAAATGACAGCCTTTATTTCCAAATTTGTTTGGAATTTTCTGTTTTTCTCCAAAAATTTTCATACTAATGAAGCTTCTACATTACAAATTATTGAAAGTTTTTTTTTTTACTTCTTGTTTTAAATATACTAATTCTTTTTTTAGCAGCAGGAGCAGCCCCAGAAAATTTTTGTTCATAATAATGCTTTGCTTAGACCAGAGGTTCCCAAACTTATTTGGCCTACTTCCCCTTTTTAAAAAAATACCCAGTGGCCCCCTGCAAATTTACTTTCTTTAACCATTTAAAATTTTTGTTTGAAATTTGCATCATATAAAAATATAATATATAGATATACATATATAGATATATTTTTAAATGACACATCTTAAATTTAATAATTTACTGTAAATTTGTAGGGTTTTTCCTGCATTGAAATTTTGATGATGCAATATTGCATCATGTAACCATATAGTACTGTAGTAAACAAGTCATTACAAGCACATATATTCTTGCCAATGCATGCTGCACTTCGCATCAATGGTCAACATGCTTGCCTGCCAACACTTGCTTGTTGAGACCTGTAGGCAGGCTTGACCACTGATCCATTACAATTTGCAGTTTGTGTGTTTATTTGGAAAATAATGTAATCACTAGGACTTTAACTCTGTTACACAATGATGAAATAAGTAGGAAAAGTTTTTTTCAAAATTTTCTTCTCTTCTTTTCTTATGCTTCCACTACCCCATTATATTTATTCAACACCCCATGATTACACCCAAAGCTAATACCACCTTCCTAGATCATTCCAGCACCCCCCCCCCCCAGGGAGCTCTACTGCCCATGTTAGGAAACTATGATTTAGACTAATCCTAAAGTGAGTTTACAGAATATATACCAACCATTGATGGAAGGACACAGATTAGATTTCTGCTGGGCAGATGACATGTAATCTACACAACAGAAAATTTAGAGTTAACTGTGGTATTAATGGATGAAGAAAAGAATAAATACAAAGGTCTTATTTTCCACCAAATGTTTAGTATTAGGCTTGGTTTTCTCCTGTTTCCTATTCCAACATTCTAAGATGGCGCTATTCTCTCTGTCTGCAAGGCACTTTGGAGAAAGTGTGCCCCTGTTGTTTTGCACTCCACAGGCAAACCCAGTTCCCATTGATTACTTTCAGTTGACAAATGACATAAATATTAGTTACCGTCCCTGTCTGTGTGAGAGAAGCCCAAATGCATTATGTCATTGTACAGAACTGCATATGAAATCAATAAACTCAAGGAAAATGGCTATAAAACTGCAATTCTTTAAGTCAAGGGAAAGTAAATTGCTTATGCTGCCCAGGTAGTTTGGGATTTGTTGCCTGTTTCCATAAGAGAGATTTTCTTTCCAATAACTTCAGGCTCAGAAATTACAGTTAGTCACTGTAAGCCTCAAAGCCGGATGCATTAATCTTTATATATGTTCTTTTCCATTGCATCTTGCTTTATTTATGGAAATCATTTTTTCTGAAGTAATACCATAAGCTATACAACTTGTTTTCATGAGGAATTGAAGTTTTAAAATATAGATCAAAATAGAACAAGTGATGAAATCCCATTTGAAAAGTACCATGCAGAAATTACAACTACTTATTGGTCATGATAAATGGTGTTCTGCTTTTCTTATAGGTTGGAATTTTTGGTACAGCTACAAATCATTGCTTAACCCTCTGGTGATGCTTTCAAATACCACATTTTGGAGGGTCACCCCTTTAATTCTGATCACATGTTTGCCTAATGGATTGAATCTTGCAGCATGCTGCCACATTTATCTCCAATAATGGTTAGGAGAACCCATCACAACATAGAACATGGGGAAATGATACAAATATATATTTTAACACTCCATCTCTTTCCAAAATACTTCAAAGAAAAAATATCTGATTAGAGTTATGATTGTAGAAGTGTTGTGCTGAAGAATAAAGCAATCTAATATGTGTGTGTGCACATTTGTTAATAATCTCACAGAGGAGATTAATGTTTTGTTCATTTTATGAGAGACATCATTTCGTTCTCCTGTAATTACCTCTACACTAAGGTGATCATTATCCCATCTGCTTCAATTCATGAACTTGGCGTTGACTTTTTTTTAATTAAAGGCCATTGAAGAGGACAACTGACAAAAAGCATACTCAAGATACATCTGTTTTACATAATAAATGTGCTGCCTCTTCCAAAAACCCAGCGATATTTACTGGGAAAGTGTAGCAAGGTAAAGAGTACAAAATATTTCTCCCTCCTCATGAACTGGGGCACACCCTTTCCTCTTCCTACATACTCAGTCCCTGTGAGAGTGGGGTCAAACTCAGAAAGGTTGTTTCAATGTATTCCCCCCACCACCAGCAGAATGGTAGCTAATGGGTGAGTTGCTCCTTTGCTTGTGGAATATTGTGACTAGATCAGACAGGTTATTTCTTAAGTCTGTTTCTTCACTGGGTTTAGCTGCTGTGGCTACTAGCAGATTCGGCTATGGACTCTACCTACTGGATCTCTGGTGGCTCTTCCAACCTTTTGAAGGTTACAGGGTGATAATGTGGTCCATTCTGTCTCCAATACCCCATGTAATATCAGGAGAAAAATGAACAAAGACAATAAAGAAAAAGTGGCACAGGGTATCCACAGCAGAATGGCACAGCAGTTAGCAAGATAGGGTAGCTGTAGAAATACTTGCCACTACTTGTTACTGCTATCTCTGTCCCCATCCAGGGGCTCATAACATTTCATCTTCCTCCCTTGAATGTCACCAGAGGAATACATCTGTTTAAGCCTTTTATTTGCATATTCAGTTCTTGCATAGAGGTCAACTTAAAAAGGCAGCTTTTTTGTGCAATAAGCAATTGGAAAGATTTAAGGTCCCTATTCATGCTCTGACTTAGGGAAGGAAAGGATTCCTGGTCCTTGATGGTGCATTGTGTGTATATGTGTGTCTGTATATATGCTACATCATGTTTTAATGGCATGACATTTTTAATGAGTTTTTTATATTTAATTTGAGGGTATATTTGGAACGCCTTATGCCATATGGTATAAGAATTTTCTCTAGCTGACTTTTTGCTTTTCTCAGCAAGCAATACTTGTCAAATAGGGAATTCTTTCCTTTGTACTCTGGGATTCTTAAACACAATTATTGAGTTTGATTATTTCTGGTTCCTGTTTATCTCATATTTATTGACTGATCTATTGATGTTCCATATATCATTTTTTCTATTTCTCATTCAGAATCAAATAGATTTGATGATAACAATTTTAAAGGAATTATAAGGATTGCTGCTGTCTTGACAAGGAGGGAGGCTGAGGGAGGGAGAAAAATTTGGAACTCAAAATTTTACAAAAACAAATGTTGACTATCTTTACATGTAATTGAAAAAAATAAAATACTATCAAAGAAAAGAATAATAAAATAAAATATACTGTAAGTTCTGAGACTGCTACAGGCTTACTATTCTTTTCTTTGTTTAATTACCTCTTCAATGACAGACTTTTTGAACCTCAAAATTATTTTTCATTTAGTTCCATAAAGTAATTCTGTTTTTTATTGGTAAACCTAAATCTGTAAATGTATTTAGGAAGTATGATCATTTTTATCATATTGGGTCAGCCTATCCATGAGCAATGCATAATCCTACAATTATTTGTCAAGCTATATTTATTTAAATAATGTTTTGTAATTGTATTTATAGAAGTCTTGGGTGTTTCCTCAGTGATTGGATCTTAAATATTGGATCTATTTTGTAGCTGTTTTGAGTTGAATATCTCTATTATATCCTCCCAGATTTTGTTATTATTTTGAAGAAATACCGGTGGTGATTTCTTTTGTTAGTTTACTTTGTGTCCTGCTACTTTACTGGAGCTATTGTCTTAATTAGTTTCTCCTAAAGATGAACCATAATTAGGAAATGGTATAAGTCTGAATTGGTTATAGTAAAAAAAACAAACATATTGTTGAAATCTATTTTGGCTGGAAACACATTTGAAATTGATTTTCTATTTATTCATTAATGACATTGAATCACATTTTTTGTTTTACCCCTTCCTAGTTTGGGTATTGGGGCTATATTTTCCACACAAAAGGAATTTAGCAAAATGTTTTCTTTTTTAGTTATTGGGAATAATTAGACATATGTATATGTATCATAGATATCAATTGTCCCTTAAATGTTCGTATAATCATTATGTAAATTTATCTTTACCTTATTTGGAATAGTTGTTTACTTTTTAACCTCTTTTGGTTTTTACCTTCTAGCATATTCAATTATTTTTATATGATTGAATGATTTAAAATATGAATTTCATGCTCTGTTAATTTGATTACAATTTTTTATTTTTAAAATTTTGTTATATAAATCTGTAATCTTTTTTCTTTCTGTTTTAATTTTACTTAGTTCTTCAAAAAATTATAGTTTGCATTTCCTCTCTCTTTCAATCAGGTTGGCTAAGACATAAATTCACATCTTGTCTCAGATGTTTACTATCTGTGTAGCCCTTGGCATGTCACTTAACCTTTTTTGGCCTTAGTTTCCTCATTTATAAAATGGGGCTAATAATAGTATTTACCTCCTTGGGTTGTTGTGAGGATCAATTGATGTAATATCTGAAAAGCATTTTGCAATCCTTAAAACACTATGTAATCACTAGCTCTTGTTATTATTATCATTACTTCTACTAACCAAGTTTAAGTCTTCCTTATCATTTCTATAGTTTTATTTAAAATTAATTTTGTCTTTTTCTCGTCTAATTTAAAAAAATTTTCTGCATTTGTTTTGAGCTTGTTAATTTATTACTTACTTTGTTATTACTTTGTTTAGTTTCAAATAATTTCATCCTCTCTTTTTCCTATTTTGTTATTTTTCCCCCCTGAGGACTGGTTCAGCTATATCACCCAACTCATGTTTTCTCATCATTACCATTATCATTTTCAATTGCAGGACTGTTGTATATATGTTTATATGTTTTCACTACACAATTATATATTTTTATTATGTTTGACACACTCATTCAGGATGTCATTATTAACTATCCATTTAGTTTAGTATCTTTGCTTGTGTTCCTTGTATTATTATATTGGCTAAAAGTAAAGGATATATTCCATAATTTTGCCTCTCCACACTTATTTATGCATTCTCTGTGCCATAGCACATGGTATATTTTTAAAGTATTTCATGATACTGAGAAAGATTAAGATATTTTAAATGTTCCCACCATAAGTCTTTTGTGTCTTGAAGAATTTTTTCCCATATTTTCATTTTTATTCATCTATCTAAATGTGTTATCTAGGTCTGAGAAAGGAATATTAAAGTCTACTACCTTTATTGTGCTAATATTTATGGTTTTTTTGGATTTCAGTTAAATTTTTCTTTGTGCACTTAGATGCTATGCTATTTGGTGCACATATGTATAACACTAATGTTATTTCATTGCTTAATTATGCTTTAAGCATATTTCCTTGTTTAATCTTTTTTGTCATTGTGAATTTTAAAGCCCTGCTTTAAAAAATTACACCTTATGCTAAGCAAATTTTCTTTCAGACTCATTTACCTTCTCTGCATCTTTATTTTAGATGCATTGGTTTTTGTATTTAGCAACTTGTTAGACTTTGTTTTCTTATCCATTCTGCCATTCTTTAGTTTTGTTTTGTTGGACTGTTTAATTCATTCATATATAAAGTTCTGGTTGTAATGTTCTCTGTTTTACTTATTTCTTCTTGCATTAATTTTATCCCTTTGCCCTTCTAAGTTAGTACTTTGTCTTTGTGATGGATTTTGCTTATAATATTTTGATATTAGTTTATCTTCATAGACTCTCCTCACCTGTGCATTCATTTAACTGCCCCATCCCAAATCCTTTGAATTCACTTATATTGCTTACTTCTGTATATTTTTCATTTGTTAATCCATCCATCCCTTTTTGCCCTTCCCAATAATTCTCTCCTGGATAAATATACAATTGAATATAATCTCTTTCACAGGCAACCACCTTAATTTCTTAGGTTAAGTAATATTCTTTTATGACACTCATTTTTAAAAATTATTTTATTTGTAATTTATGGAATAAAATAAGCATTTCCATGACATACTATAATAAAAAAATTCCACACGAAACTGAAAATCTATCATATATATCTGGCTATCCTTTATACAATATAGTTATTACATTAGTTTCTTTTTTTTCTCATTTTCCCCTCCCCCCCCATCCTGAGATGGCTACCATTAGACGTACACATGCACACACACACATGCACGTACATAAAATCATTCTATACATACTTCTATTTATCAGTTCTTTCTCTAGATGCATATCCCCTTTGTAGTTAATTTGGGTATTTATAATAATTTGTAATGTATCTAATAAATAGTATTTATAATAGTGACACTCTTTTCTAAGAAATCTGAATTACCCTGTCTTCCTTGTTTCTATTTCTTTCTAGTCTATTCTAAATTGTATTCTCCCATTCCTGGGCTATACACCTGTTTATGCCTTATTTATTTTCTTGATGTCTTTCTTAAGGGAAATAGCTTCTCAAGTACTTATTGAATTTGATACCTTCCCATTTTTATATTTCCATATGATTGTATATTATTATATTTCTAGATCTTATCACATGCTTACTTCCCTGGTACATTTATTTATTTAAGTGTTTGTTCATTTTTTTTTGGATGGGGCTTTTTTTTTTGTTCTGCCTCTTTCTTAGAAATTCATCTCTGGGGCCATGTGTCATATGAGAGTCACTGAGGTTTAAGGTAAAACAATGGTAGAGGTAGGGACTAGAAATGGGATTTCTTTGGAATTAGAAACTTTTAACTGAACAAACAGCCATTATTAATGTAAGCTGGCACTCTCTCTCTGCAATTTTGACTCCTAGACCAATGAGATATTGAAACTTGCTAGAGGTCACACAGTCATTGTATATCAGAGCGGGACTTGAAGTCAGGTCTGCCTGGTCCTGAGTCTACTATGGAATGTTTCTTCCAAGACAAAAAAAATCCAAAACAAAATCTGAACATTGATGTATTTTTTTAATTTTATGAGCTCATAATGAGAAACAGTAAAAGATAAAGGGAATGATAAATAATAAAGCCATTTTATCATCAACTTTAAATCAGTTGAAGACACAGAACTAGGTAGAATCAAAGGCAACCAAATCTACTGTATCCCACATTAACAGGGAAAATAAAAATCTATTTAGAGAAGAAAAGCAATATTTATTAAAGATAATCGGTAGCTGAATTTTGTAAAAGCACATGCCTGTACTTTGAACTTATAAAGTCTTTTAATTTGAAGATTTGCAACTAGTTAATAAGTGTGATGCCCCCAGCAACTAGTATCTACAGCTACCAACTTGTTTCCTCATCTTGTTCTTTGGAAACCATCCTGTGGGGCCAGAGGCTAACAGTAGAAGATGTTCGTTTAATAGCAACATCTGCTTGCTGTAGCAAATCAGCCTTGCATTAGTAGCTTTTTGCTTCCAGTCAAACTTTAATTATGAGGAAGTAAGACACATGTATTTGTTTGATGATATGTTTTCATGGGGCAGTGGGGGGAGGTAGTTTATAGTATTTCTTAGCATGCTATTGAATCATAAAACTGAGACTCTGATGCATTAGCTTCACAGATTGAGAAGGATTCAATAATTTTATAAAGCTTTGTATCATAAGTGTGCCTGAATTCTTAGAAATGATGTCAGGAGAGTACAAGTAAACTGAGAGATATATTACATATCTGAATCAGTATCATGTGGAAGAGACATTACTAGACATATACTTGTGGGCCCCAGAAAGCAGACCCAGCAAAGACTGATAAAAGATGAAAAGAAGCAAATTGAAGATTGAGTTCAGGACAACACTTCCTCACATTAGAGCAAACCAAAGGTAAACTAAATATCCAGTGATTCTGGAGACACTTCTGGCTGTTGAGATGAAGCGTGTGTGTGTGTGTGTGTGTGTGTGTGTGTGTGTGTGTGTGTGTGTGTGTGTGTATGCATGTGGATATACACAAAATTCTTGTTTATGTGTATTTGCATATACAGATGCATATCTACCCATAATCCATTCATTCATACATGCTTTCATGTAGACAGATAGATAAATAGATAGAAATACAGATACAAACATATCTGAAGGTTCTCTTTCATGCTGTCTTGATGCTACTGTGGTGTTGCCTACTAAGAGATGAAATAGTCTGAGGTCTACGCAGTTAGTGGCAAGTTCAGTCTTGATCATTTAGCAGTAAATGCTCCTTAAATCAGTGATTCTCAAAGTGTGGCTCAGGGATGCCTAGGATCCCCCAGACCCTGTCAAGCAAGGTTACAAGGTCACTTTTCCATGACATCCTCATTACATTGGTACCAAGTTGTCCCATATTGTTCACTCTACACATATAAGCTTGGTCTAAAACAGCAAAACTTGAAGTATAATCCACCAACTCTCTGATCTTCTCTGTTATATCGCCCCACCCACTACAAGTACCTTCTCTTCCTTACTCTCTAAGCTTTCAGTTCCTTTTATGTTTTATCTTCCTCTATCAGGATGAAAATTCCTTGATATCAAAAATTATTTTTCTTTCTCCTTGGTTTCATATTCCCATCACTTAGCACAGGGAGTTAGGACTTAATAAATGCTTATTGATTTAACTTGTACAATTAAACAACTACATCATTTTTTTAACTTGGAAGGATAAAATTATTGCTCTGAGGCCAAACATCATCTTTCATGACCTGGAATATAATTGAAATTTCTTCTATTGAAACAGAGTCACTGTAGTATATAGTAGAAAGTGAGTTGACCTCAAAGATCCAGAAATCTCTGTTCAAGACACATACTATCCATGGAATCTTCAGCAAGTCATAGAACCTCCAAGGGCACTAAGCAGCCCTCTCATAGTAGAAGTTGCTGACCTTCATTAGTTGAGGGAATGCCCTCATCTGAGAGGTCCTGATACCAATGAACTCCTAGGTCTATTCCCTGTCCCTTTCAGTGAAAGTTGATTTTGTATTAAAAATAGCTGCTTATTAACTTGTTCCACTCAAAGTAATGCAAGGTGATACCTTTGATTCCAGTGATATTTATACTAACACAAACTTTTTTGTGGAAACAGTCTGCTTAGAACCCTCTGCTCCCACTTCTACTATGTTACAATTACTGGGAAAAGGGAAGAGGGACATGCAGGGCTGGTATGTTTCATAGATTGTTCTGGACAAATAATTCTCCAACAAATAGCCAACCTCAGAGTGATAATTTTTTAAAAAATAAATAAATCATCATATCCACAGTGTAGTCACATAGTTGGAAAAGTTAAGTGAGAAAAGTGTGCAAGTCTTACTTTACTGGAAAATGAAAAAATTTAAATACAAAACACCATCTGTATGATAACCTACTCTTCTGCCACTGAAGTTTCTGGGAGGAAGATATTATATAATATGAATTCGAATTATTTAGTCCCATATTTGTCAGTTTCATCCCTTGAGTAGAAGTTTTTAGCTTATTATCTATGCAAGCAACCTGACAGTACTATTTTTAATAAGTGCAATTAAATGAGGTAGATGAATTACTTTCTATCAACAAACTATTCTGGGAAAAGGAACACTTTGAAAACAGTGTCAGGCTCACTGGTAGTTTGCTGAATATGTTTTTGTTGGCAGATGGCTTCTGGGAATGAAATTATATGTGTGTTTGTGTGTGTGTGTGTGTGAGAGAGAGAGAGAGAGAGAGAGAGACAGACAGACAGACAGACAGACAGACCGGTAGACAGAGAGACATTCTTTTTCTTTGTTTAATGGATTGGAATGAAGAAAGCAATGGTAGAATTTTCCCAAACTTTGTATTGATTTTTCCCATAGTCAACACCAAGGGATTTATGTTATGGTTCTTTACCAAAGGGTCCTAACAACATACTATGTTTTCTGGGCACCAGCCAAGATAAGTATAAAGGGCCTTATCACTGTGAGGTTGGCTATTTGTGGGAGAATTATTTGACCGGAGCAATCCATGAAACACACTAGGCCTGTGTGCCTCTCTTCCATTTTTGCAGTAATGGTAACAGAGTGGTAGAAAAGGGAGCAGAAGGTGCTAAAAATCACAGTTTTTAGCCCATCTATAAACATTAAGTTAGACGTTGACATTCTTAATTTGAGATTTTTGTGAGATCTATTGCAATGAGTGAACACACTACTGAAGGAACTGAATTGTCCCTGTTTTGACATACTCCTTCTAAACTAAAGTAGAAGAAAAAAAGAAAGTTACAACTAAATAGAAAGGTCGTAGGTGTTCTTTTTAGGTACAAATAAAAGAATGGAGGAGTTGGTTCTATTTTGCTTCCAAAAGCATCAGGAATCATCATTCTGAGAGATATCTGATGATCTCATCTTGTAGTACTCATTGTAAATATTTGCTTTTGTTTCATTATTTTTCCATTTGCATCTGTATTTTTCCATTCCGGTTCTATCATGCTATTTTTTTTTCAGAGAATTTATTGTTATCAGGAATGCCTCTCTCTTTTTATATTTTCTGCACTCTTGTTAGACTTGCTTATTTCTTACTTCATTCTTCTCATTCCTGGCCTTATTCCTTTGAAAATTCCACTTGGAAAAATCCACTCTTGGATTGCTGTTTTGAAGCACTGTGGATGTGTTTGAGGAAGTTGCTCCATTACTGGAAGCCTGACTGAATTTGTTAATTTGTTCACTGTCCTCCCGAAATTTGATTCAATGAAAAAAAATTACTTTTCCAAAAGAATGGTTCTTTTCTTCCAAAGTACATACATGTCTCCTTAAAAACTGCTTTTGTTTGGCTTTATCACTCATACTGTCGATTTCTCTAATTACTGGACCCCTCGCTATCCATGGCTACCAATTCTTGGCTCCCATACCCTAATCAAGGCACCAGGTTTGGGCAGATATTTTTGTTTGTATAGGTATGTGACTAAAAGCATCATTTCTTCAGGGTCTATGGCCACGGTAGGAGGGCCAATTTTTCACTCTCAGGGCCACACTTGTGAGAAACAAACTCTTCTCTCCCACTGATTTTCTTTGGTGCTTAGAATTATCCTTCATGGGGGGCGGAGCCAAGATGGCAGCTGGTAAGCAGGGAATAGCGTGAGCTCTGTACCGAGTCCCTACAAAAACCTATAAAAAATGGCTCTGAAACAATCCTATAACGGCAGAACCCACAAAACAGCAGAGGGAAGCAGGGCTCCAGCCCAGGACAGCTTTGATGGTCTCTGGGTGAGGTCTATCCCACACGGACCTGGGAGCTGGGAGCTGGGAACGGAGTGGAGCAGATCCCAGCCTGAGCGGCGTGGACCATCCAGACCAGAAGCTGGGCAGAAGGGGCCCTAGCGCCCTGAATCAGTGAGCTGTGGTGGTTACCAGACTCTTCAATCCACAAACACCAAAGACTGCGGAGAAGGTTAGTGGGAAAAGCTGCGGGAGTGGAAGGAGGGAGTGGAAGGAGTTCGCGGTTCGGCTTCCAGCCCCGGGGCAGCGGAGGTGGGGCAGCCAAGGCTGTTGTTACTTCCGATCCCAGGCCCACCTGGTGGGAGGAATTAAGTGGCAGATTAGAGCAGGAGTGCACAGCCTGCTGAAGATCTAAGCCCCGTCCGGGTTGGGGGTTGAGGAAGGAGCAGTGCTGGCGTGGCAGAGCTGGCACCTCCCCCCCAAACGTGGAACATAGAACTCTCTAGTCTACAAGCAGTCATACCCTGCTGAAAAACTCAAAGGTCAAGTTAGTTGGCTGGGAATATGGCCAGGCAGCAAAAATGCACAGAGATTCAGTCTCAGACTTTGCATTCTTTCTTTGCTGACAAAGAAGACCAAAACATACAGCCTAAAGAAGTCAATAAAGTGCAAGAGCCTACACCAAAAGCCTCCAAGAAAACCACGAACTGGTCCCAGGCCATGGAAGAGCTCAAAAAGGATTTGGAAAAGCAAGTTAGAGAAGTAGAGGAAAAATTGGGAAGAGAAATGAGAAGGATGCGAGAAAACCATGAAAAACAAATCAATGACTTGCTAAAGGAGACCCAAAAAAATACTGAAAAATACACTGAAGAAAACAACACCTTAAAAAACAGACTAACTCAAATGGCAAAAGAGCTCCAAAAAGCTAATGAGGAGAAGAATGCCTTGAAAGGCAGAATTAGCCCAATGGAAAAGGAGGTCCAATGGACCACTGAAGAAAATACTACCTTAAAAATTAGATTGGAGCAAGTGGAAGCTAGTGACTTAATGAGAAATCAAGATATTATAAAACAGAACCAAAGGAATGAAAAAATGGAAGACAATGTGAAATATCTCCTTGGAAAAACCACTGACCTGGAAAATAGATCCAGGAGAGATACTTTAAAAATTATTGGACTACCTGAAAGCCATGATCAAAAAAAGAGCCTAGATATCATCTTTCAAGAAATTATCAAGGAGAACTGCCCTGATATTCTAGAGCCACAGGGCAAAATAGAAATTGAAAGAATCCATCGATCACCTCCTCAAATAGATCCCAAAAAGAAATTTCCTAGGAATATTGTTGCCAAATTCCAGAGCTCCCAGATCAAGGAGAAAATACTGCAAGCAGCCAGAAAGAAACAATTTGAGTATTGTGGAAACCCAATCAGAATAACCCAAGATCTGGCAGCTTCTACATTAAGAGATCGAAGGGCTTGGAATATGATATTCCGGAGGTCAATGGAGCTAGGATTAAAACCTAGAATCACCTACCCAGCAAAACTGAGTATCATGCTCCAAGGCAAAATATGGATTTTCAATAAAATAGAGGACTTTCAAGCTTTCTCAGTGAAAAGACCAGAACTGAATAGAAAATTTGACTTTCAAACACAAGAATCAAGAGAAGCATGAAAAGGTAATCAAGAAAAAGAACAAGAAAAAGAAATTGCAAGGGACTTACTAAAGTTGAACTGTTTTGTTGACACTCCTACATGGAAAGATGACAAGTATGATTCATGAGACCTCAGTATTAGGGTAGCTGAAAGGAATATGCATACATATATGTTTATGTATATATATGGGTGAATGTGTATGTATGTATATATCTATGTGTATATATATATATGGAGAGAGAGAGAGAGAGAGAGAGAGAGAGAGAGAGAGAGAGAGAGAGAGAGAGAGAGGACACAGGGTGAGTTGAAGATGAAGGGAAGATATCTAAAAGAAATAAAATCAAATTAAGGGTTGAGATAGGAACATACTTAGAGAGGGAGATAAGGAGAGATAGAATGGGATGGATTATGTCCCATAAAGGTGGTAAGAGGAAACAGTTCTTTGGGAGGAGGGGAGAGGGCAGGTGAGGGGGGAATGAGTGAACCTTGCTCTCATCAGATTTGGCCTGAGGAGGGAATACCATACATACCCAATTGGGAATCTTACCCCATAGGAAAGAAGAGGGAAGAAGATAAAAAAAATGGGGGGGATGATGGAGGGGAGGGCTGATGGGGGTGGAGGTAGTCAAAAACAAACACTTTTGAAAGGGCACAGGGTCAAGGGAGAAAATTTAATAAAAGGGGATGGGTTGGGAAGGAGCAAAATATAGTAAGTCTTTCACAACATGAGTATGGTGGAAGAGTTATACATAATGATACACATGTGGCCTATGTTGAATTGCTTGACTTCTTAGGGAGGGTGGGTGGGAAGGGAAGAGGGGAGAGAATTTGGAACTCAAAGTTTTAAAAACAGATGTTCAAAAACAAAAAAAAATGTTTTTACATGAAACTAGAAAATAAGATACACAGGCAATGGGGCGTAGAAATTTATCTTGCCCTACAAGAAAGGAAGGGAAAAGGGGATGGGAAGGGAGTGGGGTGACAGAGGGGAGGGCTGACTGGGGAACAGGGCAACCAGAATATACGCCATCTTGGAGTGGGGGGAGGGTAGTAATGGGGAGAAAATTTGTAATTCAAAGTTTTGTGAAAATCAATGCTGAAAACTAAATATGTTAAATAAATTTAAAAAAAAAGAAAAAAAATTGTCCTTCATGGTAGGGGTGGGGGTTTTGGGAGGGGGTTGGCAAATAATAAAAGGTTAAGGGAAGTAAAAATATGCCAGGACCTTTCTAATGCAGATCTTATTTTTAAAAAATAATCATATATATATATATATATATATATATATATATATATATATACACATACACACACATATATTTTTCCAATTATATATAAAGATAGTTTTCAATATTCATTTTCATAAGATTTCGAGTTTCAAATTTTTCTCCTTCCCTCTCTCCCCTTCCCCTTCTCCAAGATGGCAAGCAATTTGATATAGGTTCTACAGGTATAATCATGTTAAAGATTTTTCTACATTAGTCATATTGTGAAAGCAGAAACAGATGAAAAGTGAAAAAGTAAAAATAGTATGCTTCAATGTGATGCATATACTCTTAAAAGCCTTTGTGCTTACATCTTTTTTCATCTTTCCTTCTGGCGTTAGATTTTTTTTTTTCTTCTGTGAATCTTTTTTGTTTTGTTTTGTTTTGTTTTATTCAAACTATTAATGAACTTGTGATATAATTGCTGTAGGGAATTTCCAAGGAGGAAACTACCTCTAGGAATGCACGCCTACACCTCAACTATAACTTATCCTCTTTGAGAGCTGCAAAGATATGTCTAAACTCTACATTCATTGGCAGCAGAGATTCCAGCTAACCATGTCTCTGACGGGACTATTTCTCCCTCAAAGACATATAAGATAGACCCAGGAGCTCACAACTCTTTCTTCATTGTTTGGGGGTTTTGCTTCCATTTCTCAGTTTTCCAAAGCTGGACTTTACAAATGTCCTGAACCATTGGGATTTCACAAGTGTGGTCTTAGTTTTGAGGTTTGTGTAATTCTTTCCTCAGCATCAAAAACACCTGACAGAGCTCTTTTTAGAAATGAAGGATTAGTGTTTCCTCACCATGCCTGCAAACCTATTCATAAGAGGTGTTTGAGGGTAGAAATCTATGGATATTCCACTACTAACTATTGAGGGTGAGGGCAATCCCAAGAGTTTTGGTAAACTGAACAGAACAGCTGCCAGATGTAAGAAGGCTACCAGTGTGAAGTGCAGTAATGGAGAAAGACTGTTTGGTGGTCCAGAAAGGGAAAGGATTTTGTCTCTGTTATTTGACTCTTAATCTAAGAACCCCCAAAATAAGTGGTAATGTATAACTTGAAGAGGGTTCTATATTTCTCATTCAAAAGATTTTATTCAATCAACATATGACTAAATTGTGATATGAGTGCATGATGAAGTTTTTGCACCAAGAGCTTAGGGGTTATGCCTCCTATTCATAATAAAAAGCAATTATTTATTTATTTATTTATTTATTTATTTATTTTTTTGCTTTTTGGCAGGGCAATTGGGGTTAAGTGACTTGCCCAAGGTCACACAGCTAGTACATGTGTCAAGTGTCTGAGGCCGGATTTGAACTCAGGTCCTCCTGACTCCAGGGCCGGTGCTCTACTCACTGCGCCACCTAGCTGCCCCAAAGCAATTATTTATTTACTCTAAAATGGCTTCTTTATGGAGACTGATTGCAAGTTGATTTGTTTCAAAGGTTCTCTATATGTTATTAATGCTTGGCTAGAGAAAATCTGAAGAAGTTTCTCAAGAGGAAGGGAATGGCTGAAAACTCGATATCTAACCCACTATCTGAAATTAATAGGAAGGGCCCCTTCTGTGATGACATGATGCTTCCTGTAGCTCAGTGTGTTTCCAGGTGGATTCCTATTGAATGCTTAATTGGGACCAGAGCAGGTTGTTGTGATGGGTGGATAATAGATGTATACAGTCAGCCAGGGCACTGCTGTCTAGGATGGCCTAACTATGCTGCATCTATGGAAATCCATGACAGCTCTAGGAAAATCAAAATCCCCTAAGTGCTGAACCTTTTCTTGTATTTGAGTCACAAAATCAATGTGCTGAATATAACAGAAGACATTGTCTATTTTGTGGTAGCATCCCTGAATAAGATTTACAACTCCATAAAACCCCAGATGGTCACCCACAACCAATTTATCACTTTAGACCCCAAATTGTGGTAGGCTTTAAGCAAAGTAGTACTTTTGATAGACTGCAGGGATCTCATGAATGATCAATATAAAGCTGTAAACATATACAACCATTCAATGCCTCTTCTCTCATGACAAAAGATAACATAAAAGAGACTTGTTTTGCTCTCTCTGTCTTCATATATTTTGTGTAGTTCTATCATGTCAGGTGCTCATAGCAAAAGCTTTGTTAGAAATGATAAATTGTACTCTGGAAGTATTGGGAAGCTCAAAGGGTGTGCAATCTCTTTCTTTGGAGCCTTAAGAAGTTCTGGAAGGGTGAGCAGGAGACAGGTGGTACATCACCTAAGAGGAGGAAATGGTTCCATACTACACACACCCATGTGGGTCAACTTTCCAATGCACAAAATGGTAGTTCTGGCTCTGGATTCTCCATAGAAGGTAGATCTGGTGGATGTGAGCCAATTTTATGAGCACAACTATGGTTTTAACTTTATACCTGAGTAGTGGATGTAAAAGACAAGATGGGTCCAGAGGTGTCTAAAATTGTTAAATCAATGCTTACCACAGGTAGAGTGGCTCAGGATTTCCAGACATAGTCATTTAAAAATCATTTTGTTTAGTCTATTAAGAAGCTTTTAAGCTAATATAATGTCTTCCATTTTGTCAGCAATGATAATGTTAGGTAAAGGTGTGCTTAAATGGTTCAGCCAGACATCGAAATCAACATGATGTTTAGTTTTGTTTTGTTCTTAGATCCAAAAACTTTTCAATACAGTAACATGTTTTGGTACTTTTAGATATTTACAACCATTTTCCATCGCCAGTTAGTTCATAATTGATTTATATATGTCATTCTTGAAAATCCTTTGTTGGAATGGAAAACTCTGTATTACAAAAGTGCCTAAAGGGAAAAACAAACAAACAAACAAAACCCAGCAGCCCCATTTATACCAAAAGCAACCACAGGGGACTATTTAAGATAAAGCACAGACTTAATGGGTACAAGCAGGTTTTCGTGTTTGAAATATTTAGTGATCAGTGTTGTGATGCTGGTCATTGGTCTGTGTTTAAGCCAAAAGACCACGATGAAACTACAAGCACCTTTATGAAGAGAAGCTACAAAAAGGATAAACTTAGATCAGGAGCCTGTTTACAAAAGACGGGGGGAAAAAGGAATCCTTCAGACAATGCTGGCAATGGCAAAATGAGAATATTCCAGTCAAATTGATGCAGTGACCAAATAGGTTTGATCAGTCTATCAACCATACAGGATATTTAGATTTGGAGCACCCTACTGAGAAACTAACTTTGATTTCATGTTCACCAGCTATGTTCATTTAGAGTCATTTTCACCCAGAAAGTGAATATTCACTGTGCAACTTGCTTGATTACTGAATTTTTCGAATTCAAGGAAGTTATGCTTTGTGAAAATGCAATGCCCGGGGGGCGGAGCCAAGATGGCGGCTGGTAAGCACGGACTAGAGTGAGCTCCGTACCCAAGTCCCTCCAAAAACCTATAAAAATGGCTCTGAACCAATTCTAGAATGGCAGAACTCACAGAACAGCAGAGGGAAGCAGGGCTCCAGCCCAGGACAGCCCGGATGGTCTCTGGGTGAGCTCTATTCCGCACGGAGCTGGGAGCTGGGAGCTGGGAGCTGGGAGCTGGGAGCTGCGAACGGAGTGGAGCAGAGCCCAGCCTGAGCGGCGTGGACGATCCAGACCAGAAGCCGGGCGGAGGGGGCCCTAGCGCCCTGAATATGTGAGCTGCGGCAGTTACCAGACCCCTCGACCCACAAACACCAAAGACTGCGGAGAAGGTTAGTGGGAAAAGCTGCGGGAGTGGAAGGAGTTCGTGGTTCGGCTTCCAGCCCCGGGGGCAGCGGAGGTGGGGCAGCTACAGCTGTTGTTACTTCCGGCTCCAGGCCCACCTGGTGGGAGGAATTAAGTGGCAGATCACAGCAGGGGTGCACAGCCTGCCAAAGATCTGAGCCCAGTCTGGACTGGGGGTCCTTGGGGAAGGAGGAGTGCGGCTCTGACAGAGCTGGCACCTCCCCCCCAAACGTAGAACATAGAACTCTGTAATCTACAAGCAGTCATACCCCACTGAAAAACTCAAGGGTCAAGTTAGTTGGTTAGGAATATGGCCAGGCAGCGAAAACGCGCCCAGATTCAGTCTCAGACTTTGCATTCTTTCTTTGGTGACAAAGAAGACCAAAACATACAGCCTAAAAAAGACAACAAAGTCATAGAGCCTACAACAAAAGCCTCCAAGAAAAACATGAACTGGCCCCAGGCCATAGAAGAACTCAAAAAGGATTTGGAAAAGCAAGTTAGAGAAGTAGAGGAAAAATTGGGAAGAGAAATGAGAAAGATGAGAGAAAACCATGAAAAACAAGTCAATGACTTGCTAAAGGAGACCCAAAAAAATACTGAAAAATACACTGAAGAAAACAACACCTTAAAAAATAGACTAACTCAAATGGCAAAAGAGCTCCAAAAAGCCAATGAGGAGAAGAATGCCTTGAAAGGCAGAATTAGCCAAATGGAAAAGGAGGTCCAAAAGACCACTGAAGAAAATACTACTTTAAAAATTAGATTGGAGCAAGTGGAAGCTAGTGACTTTATGAGAAATCAGGATATTATAAAACAGAACCAGAGGAATGAAAAAATGCAAGACAATGTGAAATATCTCCTTGGAAAAACCACTGACCTGGAAAATAGATCCAGGAGAGATAATTTAAAAATTATTGGACTACCTGAAAGGCATGATCAAAAAAAGAGCCTAGATACCATCTTTCAGGAAATTATCAAGGAGAACTGCCCTGATATTCTAGAGCCACAGGGCAAAATAGAAATTGAAAGAATCCATCGATCGCCTCCGCAAATAGATCCCAAAAAGAAATCTCCTAGGAATATTGTTGCCAAATTCCAGAGCTCCCAGATCAAGGAGAAAATACTGCAAGCAGCCAGAAAGAAACAATTTGAGTATTGTGGAAACCCAATCAGAATAACCCAAGATCTGGCAGCTTCTACATTAAGAGATCGAAGGGCTTGGAATGCGATATTCCGGAGGTCAATGGAGCTAGGATTAAAACCTAGAATCACCTACCCAGCAAAACTGAGTATCATGTTCCAAGACAAAATATGGATTTTCAATAAAATAGAGGACTTTCAAGCTTTCTCAGTGAAAAGACCAGAACTGAATAGAAAATTTGACTTTCAAACACAAGAATCAAGAGAAGCATGAAAAGGTAATCAAGAAACGGAAATTGCAAGGGACTTACTAAAGTTGAACTGTTTTGTTTACATTCCTACATGGAAAGATGATGAGTATGATTCATGAGACCGCAGTATTAGGGTAGTTGAAGGGAATATGCATATATATATATATATATATGCATATATATATGTTTAAGTATATATATAAGTGAATGTGTATGTATGTATGTATCTATGTGTATATGTATGTATGTGTATGTATGTGTATATATATATATATGTAAAAGAGAGAGAGCAGACACAGGGTGAGTTGAGGATGAAGGGAAGATAGCTAAAAGAAATAAAATGAAATTAAGGGATGAGAGAGTAACATACTGAGAGAGGGAGATAGGGAGAGATAGAATGGGGTGGATTATCTTGTATAAAGGTGGCAAGAGGAAGCAGTTCTATGGGAGGAGGGGAGAGGGCAGGTGAGGGGGGAATGAGTGAACCTTGCTCTCATCAGATTTGGCCTGAGGGGGAATACCATACATACTCAGTTGGGTATCTTACCCCACAGGAAAGAAGAGGGAGGAAGATAAAAAAAAAAAATAAAAGGCGGGGGGATGATGGAGTGGAGGGCAGATGGGGGTGGAGGTAATCAAAACAAACACTTTGGAAAGGGGACAGGGTCAAGGGAGAAAATTCAATAAAGCGGGATGGGTTGGGAAGGAGCAAAACGTAGTTAGCCTTTCACAACATGAGTATTGTGGAAGGGTTATACATAATAATACATGTGTGGCCTAGGTTGAATTGCTCGACTTCTTAGGGAGGGTGGGTGGGAAGGGAAGAGGGAAGGGAATTTGGAACTCACAGTTTTAAAATCAGATGTTCAAAAACAAAAAAACTTTTTGTATGCAACTAAAAAATAAGATACACAGGCAATGGGGCGTAGAAATTTATCTTGCCCTACAAGAAAGGAAGGGAAAAGGGGATGAGAGGGGAGGGGGGTGATAGAGGGGAGGGCTGACTGGGGAACAGGGCAACCAGAATATACGCCATCTTGGAGTGGGGGGGGAGGGCAGAAATGGGGAGAAAATTTGTAATTCAAACTGTTGTGAAAATCAATGCTGAAAACCAAATATGTTAAATAAATAAATTGCATTTAAAAAAAAAAAAAAAAAAAAAAAAAAGAAAATGCAATGCCCAAGTGGAAGAACCAAGATGGTAGAGTTATTAGGAAATGATGTATTAAATTCCCCTCCTCAAGCTCCTTCAAACATGTCTAGAAAATGTGCCAAACTAAATCTTAATGGGCAAATCCATAAAAAAAAATCACAATGAGTTATTTGTCCAGTCCAGCTAGGCATAGGAAGAGAGACAGGGATGTCTACAGGAATTGGGGATAGAATAAGCCAAGAGTACACCAGCAAGAAGTGTTCCAGCACTCAATGGAGGTCCCAGATTCATACTGGTCTACCCTAGACCCATACTGGGGAACTGTAATGAGGAAGGATGAACTGGCAGCTCTGTCTCCAATTACCTTGTTCTGGGTCATATTTCCAGGATGGAATGAGAAGGGGACCTATGCAAAGGAGTGACATTCCTGGCTAGGGAGGTCTTGGATAAAGTAAGGAGAAAGGAAGAAGTTCTGAGGCCAGCAGCAGCAACAGTGGTGTGGCTCAGGCCCTAAGTCCAGCACAATTTCACTTCCAGTGTCTAGCTTTCCAGCTGGTTGATAGGGGAGAACTCCAACAATAGTATACTCTTGCACAAACACAAAACCAGGACAGGAACTTACAGAGCTCAGATGGGTATGTGGTGTTGGGCTAGCTCTTAGCAAGGCCCCAGACTGTCCCTGAGATGCTTGAATAATAAAATATTCTGTTTCCCCAAGAAAGTAGAAATAGGTCCTGCAAAACTTTCACTTCAGGAGTCTGGCAGAGTTCAGCCCTAACATCAAATCCAAAGTCAACATGTAGGCTAGAAGGATGGGCAAAATAAGAAAAAAAAAGCAAAAAGGAAAGAAAGGAAGGAGGGAGGGAAGGAAGGAAGGAAGAAAATAACAAAACAAGAAAAAAGAAACCTATCATAAAGAATTGTTATGGTGGCAGGGACACACAAGAAAGAAATTCAGAAGAAAATATTTCTAAAATTTCTTCAAACAAAGCCTTAGAGAAAAACACAGCTTGAGTAAAAAGTCAACTAGTATCCTTCAAAGAGATGAAGCAACAGTTTTGTTTTTTAAATGGGGGGGGATAAATTTTTTTTATAAAAACATAAGAAGAAGAAATTGGAAAAGATATGAGAGCTATAGAGGAATGAATTGGAAAGGGAATTAACAATTTCACACAAAAGGGACAAAATATTGCCTAATCAAAAAATACCCTGAAATTTAGAATTGACCCACTAGAAGCCAGTGACTTCATGAGGCAACAAGAAATATTAAAATAAAATCAAAATGCTAAAAAATAGAAGAAAATTTTAGATATCTCATAGCAAAAAACGACTGACCTGGAAAACAAATCGAGGTGAAAACAATTAAGACTGAACAATCTGAACGACAAGATTCCCCCAAGAAAAGAGCTTATGCAGCATATTTAAAGAAATCTGTCCAGATCTCTTAGAAACAGAGGGCAAAGTGAAAATAGAAGTAATCCACTGGTCAACTAATATGAAAACTCCCGAGAACATCATAACCCAACCCAGGGCTTCTAGGTAAAAAAATAAAATAAAATAAAATAAAATAAAACAAAAAAAAACACAAACAAAAACTCCAAAGCAACCAAAACACTGCAAGCAGTATAAAAGAAATAATTGAAATACCAAGGACTCACAGGCAGGATCTCACATACTTTCACTACAAAGAAGCAGAGGGAAAATGATATGGGCTTACAGCCATGGACATCTTACAAAACAAAACTCAGTATAATGCTTTGGGGGTTAAGGGGTGGTGGTGGAATGCACCTTTAAAGAAATTAAACACTTCCAATCATACCCTATGAAAAGACCACAGCTGCCGAGAAATTATAAAATTCAAAGGAGGGAAGAGAAACAAAGAAATATAAACATAGTGGACAATGACAAAGGACTGAACAAGGATAAAATGATTACATTCAAAGAGAGGGAGGTATATGGGTCCACCCTGAATGCTATCATCATCAGAATTCATAGAGGGAATTAGTTAGACAAGGCCTGGGAGTAGTTCTGTTACATCTTGAGGGTCTTAAGAAAAGGATGGAAAGAAAGGGAAGTGAAATACCTTGAGTTTGTATGTTAGGTGTGGGGAGCAGAAGAAGTGAAAGGAAGGTTGTTATCTTACATAATCAAGGTGGACATGTAAACATCTATACAAACTAGAATGATGGGGTGGCAAGAACAGCTGACTCCCGAACTTCATTCTCATCTGATTGTTGTTGTTTGTCTTTCCTTCTTGAAGAGGATCAATGACATCAGGAAGGTGATGTCTTGACGTACTAATGAATTGGATTTAAGTGAGGCAGGGCTGTGCAAAGTCACCAGCCTCACTTTCTCCTCCAGAGCCATCTGGATCCAGTGGCAAGACATAGATCAGGATAACTGGTGATGGCCCAAGATGCAGTGTGGGATCTTGGCCTTTTTAAGCTAAGGGACAAAAGCTAAGGTCTTTAACAGGTCTCAGTTTGAGAGAGGCAGCACCCATTCAGTGATTAAGGCTTAGTAAAAATGAGGCAAAGAATGGCCTCTTTAAAAAAACATAGATCTGGAAGGGGAAGACCCTCAGGATTTCTGGCCAAAACAGAAACAATTGCTATTTACATTCATTCTGAGCCAATCAGGGCCCAAACTGTGACCAGGTAGAGCTTGGTCTGAGGCCAGAGTGATTTGGGGTTAAGGCTGGTCTTTAAGAGAAAACAAAACAAAACAAAACAAGAAGAGGAAAAAAAAAGTTTCAGAGATTAAAATAGGAGCTGGTAAAAGAAGGAAGAATATACACACACACAGTTGGCTACAGAAAATACATTTCACTTAACAGGGAAATTGGGAGGGAAAATAGAAAAAGGAGAGAGGGGAAAAGGAGAATATAATAAAGGAGGATTAGTTCTAAACAACACACATTCTATGTAAAAAATATAACTCTTTTTGAGGTGCCAAAAATGGAAAAATGGAAACCCGAGGGGCTCCCCATAAATTGGGGAGCGGGTGGACAAATTATGGCATATAAAATGTAATGGAGTACTATTGGGCTGAATTCTTATTAGCATAATGATCAACCAGGATTCCAGAGGACTAGTGATGAAACACTACTTTCTGATAGAGAGGCGAAGGACTCAGAATGCAGAATTTTTTTTTCACATTGCCAATGTGGGAATTTGTTTTAATTGACTATATGTTTTTTAATGAATTTTGTTTTCTTGTGTTCTAAATAGGAAAGGTGGCAACAAGAGGGTGAGACAGAGGATATTCATAACTCAAACAAATAAAAGATTTTTTAAAAAGAAATACAAGCCTCAAAGGCATGTCATATTCTCCTGAAAGATGTGATGATTGAGATAGAAAACCATATAAAATCTGAACTCTATACAGTGAGAAGAAGTAACATCAAATCACCACAGCCTGGCGCAAACTCAATAATTCCATAAGCTCATACAATAAGCATTACATATAGAAGTAAAGCTCGGCTATGAATTTTTTCAAGAGTCTGTCAAATCTTTCATAGGATTCTCACAGTTCACTGTGGGAGAAGATCCTAGGGTCATCTTTTGATGTACCAATCAGTGAGGCTCCACTTTTCACTCATGTGGTGGTGGGGGGGGGTGATGGTGAGTAAGGAGGGGGTAATTCTCTGTACTTTATGCAGAAATGACAGAACATTAACAAGTTCAACCAATCCATCCATCAACTATGTGCCAGGCACAGTACTGATCACTTAACTCTGGGTGTTCCCCCAAGTTTTGTGCTGAACCCTTTTTCTCTTTATTTATATTATCTCCCTACTCCATATCCCCTCTTTCTAATCCATACTCCACAAAGGTACGAAAATGATTTTCCTACAGCATAGGTCTAACCACATAAAGTCTAATGGTTATACTATATGCCAAAACAAACTCTATGCTACATATTGCTGATGCCAAAATACCTCCAGTGGCTGACCAATCATATTATTCTCCCCTTTAACCATTTCAAACTGAATAATATCCAACTCTATACAAATGGTAAAATTATAAAGGAAAATTATATAACCACTTCAATAACTCTATCACTTCTATCTTCACCAAACTCATTATGAACCTGAATGATGTTGCCTTATCAGCCAAAATCACAACTG
The DNA here is from genome assembly GCF_011100635.1 of Trichosurus vulpecula. Lineage (NCBI taxonomy): Eukaryota > Metazoa > Chordata > Mammalia > Diprotodontia > Phalangeridae > Trichosurus > Trichosurus vulpecula. Next base: position 61,720,008 of record NC_050578.1, read on the forward strand.
CTACCTGTAAAAAGGCTTTATCAAGTCCCTCTAATGAATGGCACTAAATGGGGAATTTTACAAAGATAAAGCATCTGGCATCTTGTATGCCTTCTGTTTGAATTAATTGAATGATTATTAATGGGGAACACACTGTTGAGGGCTCAAAAGCATCAATACTGAAAACATGTGGCCCTTTGCAAGAGTATGTCAAACCTCTTATAGAATTCTCCTTCTCCTCTCTCCTCTCTCTTCTCTCCTCTCTCCCTCTCCCCCACTGTTTCTAGTGTTAATGGTCCTGAGGCCCCATCAGTGTGTTTCCCATTATTAATCAATCAGTTAATTCAAATAGAGGGCATACCCTTCCCTTGCACACCCAAAACTCCAAGGGAGAGTAGGCTCAAAATTAAAGTACAGAGGCATTAAGGAACATGTATAGAGAACACATGGTACAGTGGTGTACCATGGATACATTTCTGTCTTTCATGGAGTCCTCAACAAGTTCCCTTTAAAAGATCCTGCTGGTTAGGCAGCCCACCTAGGCTTCGAGGGACTTAACCTCTGTTGAGTCCATACTTGGACACATTTTAAGAAGTCCTGCTTCTTGAAGCTTTCTTCCTGCAATTGCTTATCTCTGTCACACTGAAGCCACTTGTAGCACCATTAAGTACTCCACTGGCCTCTCCACCATTGACCACTACAGTGGCCAATGCCATTCAGTTCCAATGAGACTTCTGAAGAGACCTCTGAATATTTTTTTTTTTTTTTTGCTTTTTGGCAGGGCAATTGGGGTTAAGTGACTTGCCCAAGGTCACACAGCTAGTACTTGTGTCAAGTGTCTGAGGCCAGATTTGAACTCAGGTCCTCCTGACTCCAGGGCCGGTGCTCTACTGACTGCGCCACCTAGCTGCCCCAACCTCTGAATATTTTAAACTCACAAGGTTGCTTTGGCTTATGCATTTTAGAACACTCATTCACCTATGATCAAGAAAGAATGAATACAAAGAGACAGAGGTGACCAATCATATGCTCACAGGCTCATTCATCATGTGGGAGACAGGACTATCTGACATCCTTCTGCTACCAACTTTCAGGATTAGATCAAAGTATTTCTGCCCTGTATAAAGCCCTAAATGGAATACATCCACTCATTTCTAGCTCAACATCCCCTGAGTCATCAGTTATTCAAGGTCCACAGTCAATTAAAAATTGTGTGTGTGTGTGTGTGTGTGTGTGTGTGTGTGTGTGTGTGTGTTGTCTTCCTATAGTACAAGCCCCTTATTAATGCTTGGCCTGAAAGCAGTCCTCTGGATTTCCACAAGGTAGATTAAAAAAAGTTCAGAACACCTACATGTGGGTACTTCAAAAACTGGTTCCCATTTTTCCCTCCCTCAAGTCATATATATTATAAGTATATACAGAATAAATGAAAGGTAATTAGAGAAAAGGACACTAGTGATTGGGGAGAGGGATCAGGAAAGGCTTCATAAAGAAAGGTTCTGTGATGCTTGAGCTATGCTTACCCTTGATTGAAGAGAGTTTGACCCTATTCAAGACTTCCTGGGAGAAACTCAGTCATTTCAGGTATCATCTGTACAGGGTTGGATCACTGGTCCCTGTGGCCATAGGGAAGATATCTCTGAAGCCGTGATGTCCAACACCTCACCTTTTTCATTACCACAGTAGTATGTATTTTGTATCAGCATTTAGCTAGGGATTTCGAAATGATGATCATGCTTTCCTCATTGAGTGCTGGCTTGTTCCTCAGTTTATTCCCAATGATCTCTTGGCATCAGATATGGCTTTTTTTTGATTATTCCATCAACAGGTAATCAAGAAACTCATGACCCAAAGAATGGCAAAATTCAGCAGTAGTCTCAGGAGTCCTTCTAATTGTTTTACCAGCTGTTTCTTGCTTCTTGCAGTCATTTAGGCTTTTGGTTATCTTGCATGTTCTTTTGAAAGCATGTCTGGCTGGGTGTATTGGCACACTTGCAGTCTGAGCTACCAATGAGACTGAGCCGAATGGATCACTTGAGTTGAGGAGGTCTGAGCTTCGGTGGGCTAAGCTGATTTGGGGCAGCTAGCAGAACAGTTGATAGATGGCTAGGTCTGTAGTCAGGAAGACTCTTTTCCCTGAATTCAAATCTAGCCTCAAACTCTTACCAGCTGTGTGATCCTGGGCAAGTCACTTAACCCTGTTTTTCTCAGTTTCGTCATCTGCAAAATGAACTGGAGAGGGAAATGGCAAAACACTCCAAGAAAACTCCAAATGAGATCATCAAGTGTCAGACACGACTGAAAATGACTGAACAGCAAGCTAATTGGGTGTCTATGATAAGGTCTAATTAATAAAGTAAACCCCCAGCATTTGGAAGTCAACAGGCTGCCTAGGGAGGGGTAAACCAGCCCAGGTCATGGTTACTTTTGTTGTTATATCTTCCAAGGACTCTTACATTATTTTGATATGCCATGTATACTAAAATCATAGTGCAGATTAAACTATTAAAGCTTTAAAAATCTATAATGTAGCATTTCTTACCTTATTATTTTTTATGTTCAACAAACATTTAACAGTGTGATCATTTATTCTCTACATATTTCAGTTAATTATGATTGTTCCATTGTTGAATATTACTTAAAAACTTGCTTATTTCTGACTAATACTATCATTTTGAATGCCCTGTACAAGTGAATCATAAGGATTTTTAGCAGCATTGCTAATAAATCACTGGTTATTCTTTTTTCTCTCAATATTCTGTTTTTAGGAACTAATAAAGTCCAAGATTTTTTTCAATGACTTTGATACTGTCCCCTCCTTGAGATACCTTGTGTATCATTACCTCAGCACCCTCATAATTGTGTTGCCTTTGACACAGATTTCTTCCATATACATTTTATTTAATCAGGCAACCTTTCCATTGCTGTTCTCTTTGCTGTCATTCCTCCTCATTATCACACCTGGGACTATGCAATTAGGGTCCAAATGTGTTCCATTATCCTTGATAGAGTATGATTTTTGCAAATATTTTCTCTTATTTTTCCATTTGTAGTCCTTTAATTTTTGTCTTTGAAAGTGGCCTTGGGATAACCTTGCTTATTTGGATATCTTGACAAGCTTTCTGCAAACTGGTTTTACTCTCCGCTGTTTCCCTTTACTTGATGAGATGATATGGGTTGTAATTGTCCAGCATCCTTTTTCATAACATTTTATAGAAATGTTTATATTCTAATCCACTATAGTCTTTGGCAGTGATCTCTCTCCATTTGGCAAGGAAATTAGGAATTTGCTGACTATAACACTTTCTGCACTTTTTTGGTCCTGCTGTAGCAATTAATTTACTCTAACTTTGGGTAAAATTATTATATTCAGTGTCAATGTCATTTCTGTTGTTCATTTCCTAGCTTTGGCTTCCAATTACTTGACTCAGTAGTTCAGGATAAGCTGTTTCATCTGTGCCTCATCTATTTTCTTACTATTATTCATTCTGCCTATTTTTAACAATTGAAATCTAATATATGAAGAGTTGATAGCACATTACACAGACAGTTGTTGCACAGATGACTCCCAAACCAAGAACAAGTCCTTTCCTGTCTGTTTATATGTAATCTCTTTCTTTATAGTTCAATTTGATGACTTTCATATCCATTATCCACCAATTCTTTTCTTGAAGAAACCATTCATGATATACAAGTCTGAGGCTTCAGGAAAATCTCCAAGCCTTTTACCTCTCTCATTTTTTTCTTCTTGAATCATGCATTCCCCCAAACTCCTCCTCATCCTCACCTTTACCCCTATATTTGCATTGTAATTACCAAATATCAGAGTGCATATTGATTTGTAGTAGTTGGTATAATCAGGTTTTTCACAGGATTTCTCAACAGCGTCATCCTCAGTAAACAAAGTTATTATATAAGCTGTAATTATTTGAATGGGTGTCTTTCTGCAAATGTCATATTCCAAGTAGACAAAAAATATGCTTCTGGTTCAGCTCACAGGTCTGCTTTAGGATCTAAACATCCTTCTTACTGGAAATACCATAACTCTCATTGGAGAATGAATATGTTATCTTTCTTTTATTCATACTATTGCACAACTTCAGGCTGCTCACCAGGCATCAGCTGATCAGGGTCATGATGCTGTTGACCTAACAGGACTCTGCATAATCCTGGTGCTAGACTATAGGGAAGAAGTATGAGAAAATGGCGCCAATTCCCAGAAGCCCAACAGACTGAAAACACTTGTTCAGTTTAATCAGTAGAAAGTTTAAAGAATTGGCGAAAGGAATATTCTCTCTCTCTCAATATTTATAAATATATACATGTACATATATATGTGGGTATGTGTTCATGTATATGTATGTGTGTATGTATGTATATATGTGGGTGTGCATATATATAATATAATGCAATATATGTATGTATGTATATACATACATGCATACATATACATACACATGCACACACAGAGACATATATGTAATATACATATACACATGTGTGTATGCATGTATGTGTATATATACATATATATACACATATACATATACATATACATACACACACACACACACACACACACACATATATATCTATCACAGTTTCCTACCCTGTGGATGGAGCTCTGATCCTGTTTTCTTAAGCAGCATCTATCAACACACTGGGTACCCATAAAAAGATTTTGAATTATGTTCAATGAACATACATATTTGCACACTATTCCATGACTACAGTATCTCTCAATCCCTCCTCCTGGTCAGATGAGGACTGTAAGTATTCGCAGTATAAACAAAATGTGGGATGTGAGCACCTGTTTATTTCCTGCATTCAAAACCATACACATTATATTTCTCAGTGGTTTCTGACTCTGGAACTGGTCCCAGGTTATAAATATGTTGACCATCCTTTAGGAAACAAGTAGAACAGATTTTACTCTCTCTAGTCTTATGGTCAAAGCAGCTAGATAGCTCAGTGGATAGAGCACTGGGCCTGGAGTCAGGAAGACCTGAGTTCCAATCTGTTCTCAGACATTTACTAGCTGTGTGACCTTGGATAAGTCACTGAATCGCTATTTGTCTTAATCTACTGGAGAACGAAATGGCAAACTATTCTAGTATCTTTGCAAAGAAAAGTCAGAGTCAGACATGACTGAACAACAAAATCATGTAGTCACCACCTCCAGAAGATAAACATATGTTTTTACAGAATTTCTGATCCTTGTAGCATATTTCTTAACCCTCTACTAGAATCTTGTACCATGTCAAACAGATCTGAATGATCAAAGTCTTATAATAGGGACATCTGAAGGACATATTTCTTTTGGCATGTTTTCTAGTGACAGCTAAATAAATATAGACAACTGATGATGTCCAAAAGCTGTGTGGCACCTGTCTCAGGTGTAATCTGCACCCAGAAGCACCCTCAATGGGGTAGGACCTTGATCATTGTTCCCAAATGTTCTTCAAAGTGAGTTACATGATTGAAAATTCTTGCAGAGCCCAAAGCAATACATCCTCTTCCAGCAATTCAGATCCTGTTTCACATTTGAGGATGCCCAAGGGTGGCTCAGACAAACATGAGTACCGACAGAACAAAATCCCATAAGACAGTGTTGTCTGGTATCAACCACCTTGCAAAACATAATCAGTTTCAACTTTTTATGTGCAACACCTCCTGTATCCTGCATCAGAGTGTGAAAAGATGATTTGCATATTCAGTGGAAACAATATCAACTTTGTAAAATCCTCTAGAAACAATGCCAGGTTTGCAAAGTTCCAGGGGATAGAGTGTTTTATACATCCCAGGGAAATTTCTACCATTGACCACAAAATCCAAAGAGCTAGAGATGTTTGAAAATTAGTGGGAGCCACCAGCAACAGAAGCAGAAACAACACAGCCAAACCAGGGGCATCCACAGTAGCCAGCTTTCACTTACTTTTCTGTACACATAAAGGAGAATTACAGCCCCCAAGAGGATAGGAAAATTATCTAATGTCACTGAGCTGTAGATACAGGAAATATTTCCATGAGATGTCGCAGTGGGGGTGGGGGGACGGTGATAGGGGAAAAGATGAATAAGTCACGGGTCGGGGGATGTTAATGATATCCAAAAGAAGGGGTAAGTGACATCACAATGGGGAGGCAAGCCTCACAATTTCTCAATGATCTCACAGTGGGAAATTCTCCTACTCTGTGTCAATAAGAGGGCAGTAGGGCCAAAGAAGTTTGAATGATCATGTGAAAGCTTACTGTTATGATCTGAGATTCAGAGAAGTATTACTTATTTTTCTTGGTTGTGCTGGAAAGCAGGATAGCCCAAAAGCCAAAATCTACTAATGTTCAAATGGCATTCTTATAGTATTACACACGCATTGTATATGTGAGCTGATGGGGGTAAGAATCCTTGAATTTCATATCAGAGTTCATATTTACACTGGCAAGATTATTTTATGCACAAATGCTTACATGCCCATTTGCTATGATTTTTCTCTCTAAAAATTTTTACTTCTGTTTGCAACATAAGCAACTAAAGGCAGTGCATATACATTTATGCATATGTACATATATACTACATATATAAACACATTTACATATATATATATTTCTAAATTCAAGAATGTGGTTCATAAGGAAGTTTATTCAAAATTGTGTAAATGTCATATATATATACATACATATATATATATATATAATACGTGTGTATATTTATCTAATGATAAATAACATTGCTATGCACTTAGAGCCTCTCAGTCAACAGCTGTAACATTTCTTGCAAACATTACTTTCAATCCTAGCATAGAATAGAGAGTAAATTGCTCACCTTCAGGGAGGTGCATTAACTCTTTCAATTCCCTAGGGCACCATTTAGAAAATGACTTCTCTAGTGCTCTAAATGGTACCTTGTTGCCCTGAAAGAGACACATAAATCTTCACAACATCCCCAAGAGTATGTAGATCAGGAAACAGCATTTCTTTTGCCATTTCCCAGGCTCTCGGAAGTTTACTGTCTTGCTCAGATTATCCAGCTGACTTCAACTCTCCTTAGTTCATAAACCACTGTACACTCCCTCTCCCCCCCACACACCAAAAAATAATTTAGTTAAGCATTAATAACTTGAAAGCATTAACCTACTGGTGACTGTGCCTAACTTACCTATCCCATTTGTAAGACATCATAGGTCATATGATTCATTAATGGCCTCTGCCATCGTAGATTCATAACTTAAGGCCAAATCTACCCTTCTCATTCTACAAATGAGGTAAATGCCCCATAATGAGGTCATGTGACTTTTCCAGACTCCTACACCTAGTGAATGTCTGAGGACAGACTTGAACCTACGTCTTCCTCACTCTATCTCCAGAGCCCTATCTCTGACACATGCTGCCTCTCAAGGGCTGGATCAAGACATTCAGTTTAGGAATTTATTACTCAGTGATTCATTTGTAAGAGACAATAATTTTTCTTCTACCCAATTTCTCAGAATGAAGAAAACAAATATTCTCTTTGGGTCATCTTCTAATACCCTTATGTCATTTAAACCATAGGTAGAAATTCAATTATGGGCAATAGATTTGTCAGTGATAATGTTTCAGTTCCAGGGGAGTTTATTTGTTTAATTCTGAAGGATAATTTGGATTCTGCATTTTCAACTTGGGGATTTATCATGTGCTAATTTTTGAAGGACAGTTAACTTCTGATGTATAATTTTAGATTTTAGTCCAATGTTTTTCTAGGTATTTGGTAGGTTCTAAATGTTTACAACCTGAAGTGATGCTGTTTGTTGTTGTTGTACAGATATGTCTCCATGAGCTTATTAGATTGTGAGCTCCTTGAGATCAGGAACAATTTTTGTTTTTGGTGTGGGGGTGTGTTTGTGTGTGCGCGCGCGTGTGTGTGTGTGTGTGTGTGTGCGCGCGCGTACGCGCGCACCTTTCTTTGTGTTCCCAGAACTTAGCACAATACCTGGGATCTACTAGGGGCTTAATAAATGTTCTTGGACTTGATTTGACTTGAAGATGGTTCCTGTGCTTCAGGCATTCTGTGGAGAGTATAAACCACCAGTGCCTCTGGAGTTCTTAGATGAATTTGGGAGAAGGTGAATAAAATTTTATCCTTTGGCAGCATGTTGCATAAACAAAGAAAAGGAACCATTTTAACTTGATTTTCTTCTGCTTGTGTCCCAAATGGCCCTTATTTTTAAATGTTCACTTGGAAGACAGTGCAAATTTGCCATGGTCCCATTCTAAAGACTCCTCAAAATAGTACTGAAGTACTAACTGTCACAAGGCACTTACAAAAAGCTATTTATTTGTTTGTTTATTTTTTAAAAGACATCCTAAAAAAGGCTGGCAGATTAGGACTGGGAAAGTCATTATCCCTAATTCCATCTCTGGTTCCTGACATCAGACATTATCCAAATCAAGTCTCCACTGATGTCTCAACATGTGTGTGTCTATCTAGCCCATTCACAGCAAAATCCAATGTCACCTCTCTGGCTGATCTCTGCTTGTACTTTTCTCAAAATAAGTAGCCTTGTCCTCTGTTTCCCAAGCACCTTTATTGCCCCACCCCCCTCCCCAGGAGTGGTTCTGCCCACCTCTCCAACTCCTAGGAGAATTATCCTGTACTTCTGCTGAGTAATCTGCTGTGACCCCTCTTGTGACCTCATTCACACTCTGACCTACCTGGCTCTCTGACTACTCTCCTTTTTTATTTTATTTTTAATAGTATTTCATTTTTTTTCCAGATTATAAGTAAAGGCAATTTTTAGCATTGAATTTTACAATATTTTGAATTCCAAATTTTTCTCCCTCACTCCCATTCCCTCTTCCTAACATGGTAAGCAATTTGCTGTCAGTTATATATGTGCAATATTTTCACATTGGTCACAGCTGTGAAAGAAGAAATTACTCAAAAAGAAAGAAACATAAAAAAGTAAGTGAAAATAATATGCTTCAATCTGGATTCAGAGTCCATCAGTTCTTTATCTGGGTATGGATAGCACTTTCCATCATCAGTCCTTTGTAATTGTCTTGGATCATTGTATTGCTCAGAAGAGCTAAGCCTGTAGTTGATCACCACACAATGTTGCTGTTACTGCGTACAATGTTTTCCTGGTTCTGCTCATTTCACTTTGCAACAGTTTATACAAGTCCGACTACTCTTTTTGCCTCACATCTCTTCTCCGACTCTAATATCTTTATTTATTAAGTTCTCTCTATTTAGGCATTGACAGGTATCCACTGTGAAGGGATAGCTGCGTTGTGAGTCTTATTCCCAAGGCAGCTCTTGAGAAATCTAAATTATTAGTATATTCATTACATGTATCATGTTGATTAATATAAAAATCATAATTTCCTTCACACCACTTATTTCTGAAGCTTCCCTAATCTAGGGAGCTTGAACCAACATGATATTCACCATCTATTCCTTATTCATTGACACTTGGACTACTTTCATGTGTAAAATAAAGTCTAAGGGTAGTCAGTCAACATTTATCATGCACTTGCTATGTGTCAGGCATTATGTTAAGCACCCAACCCCTGCCTCAAAGGGTGCTCACATTCACTTTTTAAAATAAATTTAATTTGATTTTATATTCAGCACTGAAATCTCTTCCTTCCACCTCATCTTCTCCCCTTATTGAGAAATCAATGAACATTGCATCAATGAACATGTATATTTGAGCAAAACAAATTTCCACACAACCATATCAAAAGGGGGGATGGGCTCAATTTTCACTCTCAGTGTATGACTTTTCTATAATGCCTCTTCGATTGTGGTTGGTTGGTGATTTTGTTGATCAGATTAAAGCTTTCAAAATTCTTTGTCTTTATAGTATTTTTGTTATTGTATACATTGTTCTTTTGGTTCTGTTCCTTTCACTTTGCATCAGTTCACATAAATCTTCCTAGGTTTTCACTGAACCCTGCTCCCTTCATTATTTCTTACAGTACAATAATATTCCATCACATTCATGAAACATGTTTAGCCATTCCCCAACTGAAGGAAATACCTTCAGTTTCAAATACTTTGCCACCACAAAAGAGCTACTATAAATATTTTTGTATATATGGGGTCTTTTCTTCCTTATTTTATCTCTTTGGAAATAAACCTTGTAGCAGTATTGCTGAGTCAAAGGATATGCCCAATTTAATACCTTTGGAGGCATGATTCCATTTGTTTTTCCAGAATGATTGGACCACAGCTCCACCAATAGTTGATTAATATACTTGTTTTCTCACAGGCCTTTCAGCGTTTGTCATTTTCCATTTTTGTCAAGTTTGCAAATCTGATTGATATGAGGTGGTATGTCAGAATTGTTTTAATTGGCATTTATAGTAATTATTAGTGGTGAAAGATGAAATGACTGAGGAAACAAAGGTTCAAGCTTTTGAGCATATTGATTTATTGAGTAATGCTTCCCAATTGCATACCAAATCTGGGCCAGTCACTTTTCTCAGCTTTGACACTGGACCCCAAATACAGGAGGAGACATTAACAATAATTAATCAAATAAGACCAAGTAATTAAAAGAAAATATTTAACCAGGATGCAAAATTAAGTAATCTGATTTCTAATTGGAGGAAAGATTAGGGACTTTCAAAGTTGGGAGGGAGAGAGTGAACAGGTGCAATTCTCTGAAATCAAAAAAATAAATGTCCCATTGTCCTTCACCAGCTGTCTGTGTTCAATCAAAGAAAGATGGAAACAATAACTGATTGACTAGTACAAACCAGTTTTCAGATAAGACATATGGGTTGCTTGAGATGTATAATTGTAAGAAAACTTCAGTCTTCAGATCAGACTGGTCAGCATAAACTTGATCCTTAGTTAAAGTTATCTATGTACCAGATAGAGGTAGGGCAACTTCCCAGCTTGAAATAAGGTTTTCTCCCAATTCTCACAATTGAATAGTTTTCACACAAGATGGAAATTGGACTACCCAGGGGTGGGGAACCTGTGGCCCTCCGGGTCCTCAAGTGTGGCCCTTTGACTGAGTCCAAGTTTTACAGAACAAATCCTTTTATTAAGGGAATACAGTCAAAGGGCCACACTTGAGGACCTAGAGGGCCACATGTGGTCTCAAGGGTGCAGTTTTCTCACCCCTGGACTAGACACATAAATCAATAGAAAAGGAACTGAACTAGGTCCAGAATTGAATCACAAGATGGCATCAGGGTGGTTTTCTCAATTCCCACTACTGCTTGCTGTTCTAATGCCTTGATGGCTATTCATACCTCTATTTCTCCCTCTGAAAATTGTCTGTTATTATCCTTGACTATATATCAATTGAGGAATGGCATATATTTTTATAAATTTGCCTCAGCTCCCTACGTATCAAGAGACTCATCAGAGAAACTTACTACAAAGAGTTTTGCTAAAAGTTTTTTACAAAAACTTTCAATTTTATGTAATCAAAATTGTCCATTTCACCTCCTGTGAACTTCTTTGTCTCTTTTCTGGTTATGAATTCTTCCCTTAGACATAGAACCGGCAGGTAATTTCTTCCATTGTCCTCCAATTTATGGTATTACCTTTTATGTTTATATTATGTATTCATTTGGAGCTTGCCTCGCTAAACAATATGTAATATTAGTCTATACCTAGTTTCTGCCAGATTGATTTCCAGTTTTCACAACTTTTTTTGTCAAATAAGGAGTTCTTGTCCCAATAGCCAGGATCCTTGGATTTATCAAACTCTAGGCTAGTGTGCTCCTTTGTTTCTGTATTTTATATACTTAATCTGTTCCACTGATAAACCTCTCTATTTCTTACTCAATACCAAATTATTTTAAGGATTATGACCTTATATTATCATTTTACAATTTATATTAGTAGATCTGTACTTTTAAATCCACTTTCTTCCTATTCTCCTCCTCATTAATTCCCTTGTTATTTTTGACTTTTTGTTCCTCCAGATGAATGTTGTTATTATTTTTTCTAACTCTGTAAAGTAATACTTGGTATTTTTATTGGTATGTCTCTGAATAAGTCAATTAATTGAGGAAGTATTATCATTTTATTAAACTGCCTCAGCCTATTCATGAGCAATTAATATTTCTTCCAATTATTTGAATGTCTTTTTATTTGTGTAAAAAGCATTTTATAATTGCATTTATATCATTCCTGGGTGTGTCTTGGCAGACAGACTCCCAAGTATTTTATATGATCTGAAGTTACTTGAGTGAAATTTCTCCTATTTCTGCCTGTGGATGTTGGCAACATACAGAATTGCCGATGATTTGTATGGGTTTTTTTATATCTTGTAAATTTGCTAAAGTTATTAATTGTTTTAATTAGTTTTTTTATTTGACACTTTGGGGTTCCCTAAGTAAATCACCATATTATTTGCCAAAAAAAATGGTATTTTTGTTTCATCTTTGCCTATGCTTATTCCTTCAATTTCTTTTTCTCATCATTACTATCGCTGTCATTCCTAATACTTGCTATATTGGAAAGAACTCACATTCTAATTAAAGAGAGGGACAAAATGCAAATAACTAGGTACACACAAGATACATACAGTATAAATGGAAGGCAATCTCAGACGAAAATCACTAGCAGCTGAGGGTGAGGTGGGGTGGTTAGTGTTTCCCTCAGTACTGAGAAACTGAATCATCCTGCATGTTTACTTTTCCACTTTACTTTTCCAAATTACCCATCCACACTCATCATACTCAGGGACTTCTGATATCCAAACCAAGTTGACTAGAGTTGTCCTCCTTGATTTGTCTTTATCAGTTCCCTCAACGAGAATTCAGATGAGATCATGTATGCAAGGCACTACTTTAAAACACTATATACATGTCAGGGGTTCTAATTGTTATACCATTTCTCTGTTATTATAGTAGCATTTCTTGGGGGAAATTAATGGATTTTTCATTGGATGAATGAAGATTTTTTTCGTGTGTGTGTGTGTGTGTGTGTGTAAAATCTTCACTCATTGAGTTCCTTTTTCTTATAATGGAAGGCTTATAGCCCATTTTCCAACTCCAACTAATGCTACTAACAGCTGATGCTGTTCTCCTAGCTATCTGCCATGTCTGGCTTTGATTTCAGGATGACGTTTTCTGTTTGTAACTGTTTTCACCCATCTCACAATTTTTATCTCTATGGGAGTGGGTGGGGGAGCAGGTGAAGACATCAGAGAAGGGGAAAAATGGTTAACACCTAGATGACAGATAAGTTCATCAACTTTTATCTCCTTAGGTATTCTAGAATCTACCACCATTTACTTCAGATGGTGAACACCATATAGACCATGCTTTGTCTCTATATGCTTTAGATAGAGGTTGACAAGCCCCCCAAATTATTCATACCACTATGTAAGATCTACATAATGCCTTTAATCTAATAGCCAGCAAGCGACCCCAAAACTAATGGTTCTTGACAAAGGTCCAATTTCACTATTATATGATAATTTTCTAATAACTGGATAGCTCAGTATTTAATTACAATAGCAATAAAAAAATTACCACAATGTCACCTTGATACACAATGGTACAATAGTCATTTTAAAGGAACTCCTCTGGCTTGTAAAAATCACACCAGAAAACCTTGCTGCCTAGAGGGGAGAACAATATAAAAAGAAAATGTTCAGTGGAACCCTATAATTCCAGAATGTCCATAACAATATATATCCTAGACAAGACCTTATAAAATATAGTACCTACCTCCCCCTGCCCCCCACTCACAAATGAGCTCCATGAACACTATACTGGTTTCAAGGCACATTATGGGTCAGAATTCACTTGAAATCATATCTCACAAAGTCCCCACTGAGATGTTTCCTTATGTTTCACTTATGTGCCAATTAGATAGCACAAAATTAAAAGCAAATGAATGACTACAAAAATTATTGAGTACTTACTATGGGCAAAAACCTGTGTTTTATATTTATCATTATATAATTAAATAGTTTAGCAAAGCAAATGACTAGAAAAATATAGTCCACTCCACTCTAGCCCTGCCTGTTGTAGGCCAGGCATGACTATCAGCTATGTGGGCTGCCTCAGATTAGAAAATGTCTGACATCTAACAGTTAACAAGAGGAAATCCAGATGTAGCCTTTGTTCAGCTGAGTATTGTTTTCCTTGCCAGAACCTGAGGGAGACGCTCCAGTTCCTCATGTCCTGACCATTTTTGAACTCAGATGAACACAAAGCTATGTCAATGATTCAAGCCTTTGGCCTCTGAACCAATTAAATCTTTTTTTTTTTGCTTTCTCTCTCTTCTTTATTTTTTGACAATTTTTAACATTCATTTTTATATAAAATTTTGGTGATCCAATTAAAGACAATTTCAGCACTCTTTCAGGAAAAACTGCTCTGAATGGCACGAAGTAGGGACTTAGCATATTGCTCTCACCAACCCCCATGCACACAGGGCCATATTTTCTCAGTGGTTACAATAATAATAATAATATTCACATAGCACTTACCATGTGTCAGGCACTATGGCTCAATATTCAATTACAATTTTATAATTTTTACAATAATTTACAATTATTATCTCATTTGATCCTTACAACCACCTTAAGAGGTTGGTGCTATTATTATCCTCATTTTACAGATGAGAAAACTGAGGTGAATAACGTTTAAGTGACTTGGCCATGGTCATGCAGCCTGTAAATGTCTGAGGCTGGATTTGAACTCGAGTCTTCTCAGCTCCAGGTACAATATTCTAGTCACCATGCCATCTATCTGCCCCATCAAAATGCCAGTGAAGACACACACACGGGCAACATGTGTGGCCAAAGAACATCTGCTTCTGTGAAACATGCACAAAGGGACACACACAGAGAACACGGGTCTTAGAAACATCTTGGCTAAGGAATATTCATGAAGGGCACATGTATATAGAACATACAGAGAACATGTGCATCTGGGTAACATCCCTATGTTACTGAGAGGTGCCCAACAAAAGGCCGATTGAGCAAGATACTTGCTCTGCTGACTGGAAGTCCTTACTTACCTAATTTCTCTACTTTTGATATCGTCACTATTGCTGGTACTGACTTCTGCTGGGCATCTCCACTGAACCACAATGGGGGGAAGAAGGAAGTATTCAAGGTTAAATGACTTGCCCAGGATCACAGAGCTAGTAAGTATCTGAGGTTCGATTTGAACTCAGGTCCTCCTGACTCCAGGGCCAGTACTCTATCCGCTGTGCCACCGAGCTGCCCCTGGAACCACATTTTTTAACAATTAGTTTTATTGATATTTTGTTTTTTTTTTTTTTTTGGTTTTTTTTTTTAATGCAATTTATTTATTTAACATATTTGGTTTTCAGCATTGATTTTCACAACAGTTTGAATTACAAATTTTCTCCCCATTTCTGCCCTCCCCTCCACTCCAAGATGGCTTATATTCTGGTTGCCCTGTTCCCCAGTCAGCCCTCCCCTCTATCACCCCCCTCCCCTCTCATCCCCTTTTCCCTTCCTTTCTTGTAGCGCAAGATAAATTTCTACGCCCCATTGCCTGTGTATCTTATTTTTTAGTTGCATACAAAAACTTTTTTTGTTTTTGAACATCTGATTTTAAAACTTTGAGTTCCAAATTCCCTTCCCTCTTCCCTTCCCACCCACCCTCCCTAAGAAGTTGAGCAATTCAACCTAGGCCACACATGTATTATTATGTATAACCCTTCCACAATACTCATGTTGTGAAAGGCTAACTACATTTTGCTCCTTCCCAACCCAGCCCGCTTTATTGAATTTTCTCCCTTGACCCTGTCCCCTTTTGAAAGTCTTTGTTTTGATTACCTCCACCCCCATCTGCCCTCCACTCCATCATCCCCCCCCCCCCCCCGCCTTTTATTTTTTTTTTTATCTTCCTCCCTCTTCTTTCCTGTGGGGTAAGATACCCAACTGAGTATGTATGGTATTCCCCCTCAGGCCAAATCTGATGAGAGCAAGGTTCACTCATTCCCCCCTCACCTGCCCTCTCCCCTCCTCCCATAGAACTGCTTCCTCTATGCGAGATAATCCACCCCATTCTATCTCTCCCTATCTCCCTCTCTCAGTATGTTACTCTCTCATCCCTTAATTTCATTTTATTTCTTTTAGCTATCTTCCCTTCATCCTCAACTCACCCTGTGTCTGCTCTCTCTCTTTTACATATATATATATATACACATACATACACATACATACATATACACATAGATACATGCATACATACACATTCACTTATATATATACATAAACATATATATATATGCATATATATATATATATATATATATATATATATATATATATATATATATATATACATGCATATTCCCTTCAACTACCCTAATACTGAGGTCTCATGAATCATACTCATCATCTTTCCATGTAGGAATGTAAACAAAACAGTTCAACTTTAGTAAGTCCCTTGCAATTTCCGTTTCTTGATTACCTTTTCATGCTTCTCTTGATTCTTGTGTTTGAAAGTCAAATTTTCTATTCAGTTCTGGTCTTTTCACTGAGAAAGCTTGAAAGTCCTCTATTTTATTGAAAATCCATATTTTGCCTTGGAACATGATACTCAGTTTTGCTGGGTAGGTGATTCTAGGTTTTAATCCTAGCTCCATTGACCTCCGGAATATCGCATTCCAAGCCCTTCGATCTCTTAATGTAGAAGCTGCCAGATCTTGGGTTATTCTGATTGGGTTTCCACAATACTCAAATTGTTTCTTTCTGTCTGCTTGCAGTATTTTCTCCTTGATCTGGGAGCTCTGGAATTTGGCAACAATATTCCTAGGAGATTTCTTTTTGGGATCTATTTGCGGAGGCGATCGATGGATTCTTTCAATTTCTATTTTGCCCTGTGGCTCTAGAATATCAGGGCAGTTCTCCTTGATAATTTCCTGAAAGATGGTATCTAGGCTCTTTTTTTGATCATGGCTTTCAGGTAGTCCAATAATTTTTAAATTATCTCTCCTGGATCTATTTTCCAGGTCAGTGGTTTTTCCAAGGAGATATTTCACATTGTCTTCCATTTTTTCATTCCTCTGGTTCTGTTTTATAATATCCTGATTTCTCATAAAGTCACTAGCTTCCACTTGCTCCAATCTAATTTTTAAAGTAGTATTTTCTTCAGTGGTCTTTTGGACCTCCTTTTCCATTTGGCTAATTCTGCCTTTCAAGGAATTCTTCTCCTCATTGGCTTTTTGGAGCTCTTTTGCCATTTGAGTTAGTCTATTTTGTAAGGTGTTGTTTTCTTCAGTGTATTTTTCAGTATTTTTTTGGGTCTCCTTTAGCAAGTCATTGACTTGTTTTTCATGGTTTTCTCGCATCCTTCTTATTTCTCTTCCCAATTTTTCCTCTACTTCTCTAATTTGCTTTTCCAAATCCTTTTTGAGTTCTTCTATGGTCTGGGGCCAGTTCATGTTTTTCTTGGAGGCTTTGGTTGTAGGCTCTATGACTTTGTTGTCTTCTTTAGGCTGTATGTTTTGGTCTTCTTTGTCACCAAAGAAAGAATCCAAAGTCTGAGACTGAATCTGGGCGCGTTTTCGCTGCCTGGCCATATTCCCAACCAACTAACTTGACCCTTGAGTTTTTCAGTGGGGTATGACTGCTTGTAGACTAACGAGTTCTATGTTCTACGTTTGGGGGGGAGGTGCCAGCTCTGTCAGAGCCGCACTCCTCCTTCCCCAAGGACCCCCAGTCCAGACTGGGCTCAGATCTTCGGCAGGCTGTGC
Organism: Trichosurus vulpecula; assembly: GCF_011100635.1. Lineage (NCBI taxonomy): Eukaryota > Metazoa > Chordata > Mammalia > Diprotodontia > Phalangeridae > Trichosurus > Trichosurus vulpecula. The sequence goes on from NC_050578.1 coordinate 61,737,679, forward strand.
ACCCCTGCTGTGATCCGCCACTTAATTCCTCCCACCAGGTGGGCCTGGAGCTGGAAGTAACAACAGCTGTAGCTGCCCCACCTCCGCTGCCCCCGGGGCTGGAAGCCGAACCGCGAACTCCTTCCACTCCCGCAGCTTTTCTCACTAACCTTCTCCGCAGTCTTTGGTGTTTGTGGGTCGAGGGGTCTGGTAACTGCCGCAGCTCACATATTCAGGGCGCTAGGGCCCCCTCCGCCCGGCTTCTGGTCTGGATCGTCCACGCCGCTCAGGCTGGGCTCTGCTCCACTCCATTCCCAGCTCCCAGCTCCCAGCTCCCAGCTCCGTGTGGAATAGAGCTCACCCAGAGACCATCCGGGCTGTCCTGGGCTGGAGCCCTGCTTCCCTCTGCTGTTCTGTGGGTTCTGCCGTTCTAGAATTGGTTCAGAGCCATTTTTATAGGTTTTTGGAGGGACTCGGGTACGGAGCTCACTCTAGTCCGTGCTTACCAGCCGCCATCTTGGCTCCCTGATATTTTGTTTTTAAATCAAGTACATTACCCAATCTATTCCCCCATGCCTCCCAGAGAGCACCCCTTTTAACAAAGAACAGAATTGGGGAACCAAAGAGTTCAGCAAAACAAGCTAACACATCAAAACAGCCTGACATTATACACAATGTTCTGCAACCATAGTCCCCCTACTCTGCTAGAAAGCAGGGAAAAGTGCCTTCACATATACCCGCATGTATATGTATAAATGTATGCATGTATGTATATATTTATATGTGCGTATATGTATATGTGTATGTATATCTGTGTGTATACATGTCTATGTTTATGCATACGTGTGTATGTATATGCATGTATTTGTATATGTATATACACATGTGTATGTGTATATGCATATATGTGGGTATATGCATGCAGTGTGCATATGCATTTGCATATATGTATATACGTGTAAGTATGTAACAAGGTACCTTCGTACACACATTTATATATATATATATGTCTGTATATACATCCATATACACACACATATATGCATGTGTACATGTGTGTGTACATATGTGCATACATACAAATACATATTTTAAAATCACACGTCCCAAAGGTCCAACCCTTCATGACACCACTTGGGGTTTTCTTGCAAAGGTACTGGAGTGGTTTCCCATTTCCTTTTCCAGCTCATTTTATAGTTGAGGAAGCTGAGGCAAAGATGGTTAAGTGACTTGCCCAGGGTTATACAACTAGCAAGTGTCTGAGGCCAGATTTGAACTCACAAAGAGCAGTCTTCCTAACTCCAGGCCCTAACTCCTAACTCTATGCACTGCACCACCTAGCTGCCCCCAGTTTTAAACTATTAAGTCTTAAAACTTCACTAAGAGTTTTGGGCTTGTACACACACATACGGACATGTCTGTATATTATAGACATCAAATCTTTATTAAAGATATTTAATAGAAAAAAAGATTTTCCCCCTAGGCAACATTTCTCCTTTTTGTCATAGTTGTGTTCATTTTGTGCATAAAAAAGCTTTTCAATGTTTTCAGTATCTCCACTGAATCCCTGCTGTTTGTTGTTATGTTCCAGCCAACTGCTGGAATTGTACATGCTATTTGGCATTTTCTGCAAGGGAGAGGGTTCAGCTCTTTTAGCCATTGATTTGAATCTCCAAACTCAAGAGTTTAGGACACAGTTAAATTTGCCTTGGCTCCATTGACTATTCCAGAGAGGAGTTTTAATATGCATTTGAGGTACCCAGACTCAGGTGCTCCCACACTAGTTCTATACCCTAACACAAGAGTCAATCAGACCTCTCCAAGAAAAGCAAACTTCCCCATGCATCCAATGTTACTCTAGAGATAACCATTAATTCTTGCACAGTTTGGGTTCTGGCCATTGGTATCTGTTTCGGCCTTGCCAGGTCCTTAGGCCGGTGCTTTTCCAACTGGTATCCTACAGTTGGCAGAATCCTCTAGCTGATTCTCATATGGTTGCTATGTCACCCATGGAGAAAGGGACATGGCTTCCAGGACAGACACTGGTTTGGAAAGCTGGTTCTTTCTTCAGAATTCCACCTGCACCTTTCTGACCATGAAATCCCTCTGACTCTTTATTTCCACTTCATACTCGTTCTCTTGCTGCCCAACAGAGAGCTGAAGCCTGTTCACTCCCATCTGAGTGGGAAGGCTGAAGAAGGATAAAAACAATTTTAATAATTTATGCCTTATCTGTTTCTAAACTGGAGATCTCTGCTCCCTACCCACATAGCCTTCTCATCCTGGGTTAGTCTTTTCCATATTTTACCACAAATCCTCTATGTGGGTTATTTAAAAAAAAGCACACATCTTAGAATATAGGTAACAATAAAAGTCTAATGTTTTTAAACAGTTTTCCTTAAAGGATATATGGGAGAGAAGCCCAGAAAGTCATGGAAAACCAAAAGGGATAGATATTACATATGGAATGATATAACAAGAAACAATCCAATAAAGGAAGAGACAAAGTGATATGGGGACCATTTTCCTTTGCATTATTGTAAATAGACACCTGTTCTTTGAATTTAAATTCACTAGAACTCAATAGAGTCCCAGACATCCAGAAGATGTTTACATGTGCGTGGCAGCCATAATGATGGTATAATAGTGTCACCAGGAATTGGCTTATCTAAGAGGAATTACTGCTGCTGTTCAGTCTTGTATGACCCTCAGTGACCCCAGTTTGGTTTTTCTTGGCAAAGAAAACACTGCAGTGGTTTGCCATTTCCTTCTCCAGCTCATTTTACAGATGAGTAACTGAGGCAAACAGGGTTATTAAATGACTTGCCCAGGGTCACACATCTAGCAAGTGTCTGAGGTCAGATTTGAACTCACGAAGATGAGTTTTCTTGATTCCAAGCTCAGTGTTCTATCCACTGTGCCACCTAGCTGCCCAAGGAGAAATTACAACCAACTTAAAAGGAAAGTACAAATTCAAAGAAACTGAACAGTACAGAGTATCACTTCTCCTTGTGTTTCCTTAGTAAGTGATCCCAGTCAAAGTGTGGATTCAAGGCCTGGAACCATAATAATACATTTTTGTTTATGTATATTTTCTACATTTTTACTGTAAGTGATCTTAAAATGTACACAAATTAGATTGAGTCCATTGTGTGCTTTCATTTACACTGAGCTAAATAAATCTGAAATACCTTGAGTACTAAATGCCAAAAATGATTGAAATCCATATGGACTATAAATTTAAAATGCTGTATATTTTTTGATGGTTTGGTTTTTGCATTATGCAAAGGACATAATTGGAGACTGTACCGTGACAGAAAGATGTTCAGGTGATAAATTGCATTATGAAAATCTTCTATGTGCTTAAATATAGAACATTCTTTCCTTTAAAAAGACATAAATTGTATCAGTTCACATGGAAGCAAAAAATGAAATGAGATGACACAAGACAGCATCCATTTTGCTGTTCCCCAGATTTAGCTCTACCCAAATTCAAAGACATGAGCCCAGGTTCATGTAAAGTCAATATGCATTGTTACTGAGTTAATAAGGCTGTTCATCCTGATGAGGGCAGTAACAGATACTCTGAATTCAAAAGGATTGGCCAGACCAAGAAGCTTTGGACAATGAGTCTGGAACCAGAAGATCCAGATTCAAGGCTTGATTCTCATGCTAGTTGTTGACCTTTCCAAAACCCTTCATGTTTTTGGTCCTCATTGTCTTAAGAAGGAAGTTAGACCAGATGATCCCTAAGGCCTCTTTCTGGCATCTCTACATGCCATAAGGCTCAATTGTGATTTATTCTTCAACTTTTAGACCAACCTACTCCATCACATAACTGGATTCTGTCATTTAGAGCAAGCCAAATGAGTACAACACGGGCTGCCATTTTGGCATTAAGAAATTCTGCTGCTCATAAGCATCTTCCCCACGGCAAATTATAATGTCTAAAATTCCCATAAATGGAGTTACTTCTTATGATTCCTTTCATTGTCATATAAATAGTGACAGAGCTGGAATCTAGTTTTTCTGACTCTAAATTTTCTGTATCATCATAATTAATCAAAATTAATGCAACAATTGTAGCCCACTATTACCTGGTTCACCAATTGCAAAGTATGACTCTGAAAAAATGAGACACTGGGCCGGAACATTTAAATGGAACATGGTGCCATCCTAACACGGGGCTTTGCCTGGCCTGGGTAAAGGAGAGCTATAGTAACAACCAGTAGGTATAAATAATAAATAAATTCAGAGTGCTGGTGAGGGCGTGTGTATATGTAAACATTTATTACACATCTACTATGTGCCATCCACTGTGCTAACCCTAGAGATATAAGGAAGATCAATAATATAAGGAAGACAGTCCCTGCCCTCAAGCAGCTTACTATCACACATGGAAACAATTATGTATAAGCAAGTTATATGCATGATCAATAAGAAATAATCAACAGAGGAATGGTACTAGAATTAAGGGAGATCAGGAAAGTCTTCCTGTAAAGGATGATATTTTAGCTAGCACTTAGATGAAGCTGGGAAAGCTAGGAGGTGAAGATGAGGAGAAGAGCATTCTGGATATGGAGGATGGGCAGGAAAAATGTTCAGAGTTGGGAGATGGAGTATCTTGTGTGAAGAAAGGCCAGGAGGCCAGTGTAACTGGGTCCAAGAGCACGTTGTGGGGCAGAGGGTGGAAGAAGACTGGAGAGGTGGAGGCAATAGTTATGAAGGGCTTAGAATGCTATATAGAGATTTTTTTATATTCTATCCAGAGGTAATAGGGGGCCACTGGAGTTTATTGGGGGGAAGAGGTTAGGTGGTCAAATCTGCACTTTAGGAAGTTCACTTTGACAGTTGAGTAGAGAATGAACTGGAGTAAGGAGAGACTTACGACAGGCAGACCAAACAGTAGACCATTGCAATCGTCCAAGTGGGAGGTAATGAGAGCCTCCACCAGTATAGTGGTAGTTTCAGAGAATGTGCACGTGCAAGAAATGTTGCCAGAGTCAAATTAACAGGCCATTGCAATAATTTAAATTGAGCAGCCAAGGGTGACAATTTGCTAGCAAGTAAGAGAGGATGGCAGTGTCTCTATGTAATAGAGAAGTTTGGAAGGAGCGGTGGGATTTGGGGAATGATAACCTTCCATTTTAGACATATTGAGTTTAAGATGTCTAAAAGATGGTAGAGAGGGGGTCAGCAGAGAGATTAGGGGTTAGAGAGATTATTAGAGATCTAATAAACATCACCATAGGTCTTCTCACTGGACCCACTGGAGCAGGTCACAAATGAAATTGTATAGAAGGAAAGAATAAGAGGAACAAGGACAGAGACCTTTAGGATACCCACAGTGGGCATGTGTTTCCTAGATGAAGATTCAAGAAAGAGTGAGGAATGGCCAGAGAGATGGGAGGAGAACCAGGAGAAAACAATTTTCTAAAAACCTAAAAAGATGAGAATATCAAGTAAAATAGGGACATTGACAGTTTCAAAGGGTGTAGAGGTCAAGAAGGATGAGGAACGTGTGTGTGTGTGTGTGTGTGTGTGTGTGTGTGTGTGTGTCTGTGTCTGTGTCTGTGTGTCTGTGTCTGTGTGTACTTGGAATTAGGTTTATAAAGAGTGGTGGACATCTAGCAGGTGTCCAAGAAAATAAAACTAACCCAATTTTGCCTAATATGAGACTTATTACCAGAAAAATAAAACTTCATGTATTTCTCTGAGGAACAGAAAGCATATTGAATAGGATCCATTTCTATGTCAATCCCAGGAAAAGATGACAATTTTCCTCTTGCCATGTAGGGGACCTGACCTCCAATCATTGATAGGCATTTAGGATATCAATTCTGCTACCATCAAATCACCTGCCATAGGTGTCTATCTGTTGTTCTCTAAAGGTGAATGAGAATCCGAGTTCCCCACTTAATTGGTATTTTAAAATTTAAACTTTTATGAGAATAATCTATATATCCTTGAAGTTGGTATTGGTAGGGAATAAGTGGGTTTTCACAAAAGATATTTCCCATTAGATCTGATCTTTACTGTCACACAGTTGACTGAAAGATGTAGAGAATTCAAGATTTCTCTGTGCTTATCATTTGTTGACTTTTTAATTCTGAAAAGCATTTGATTTAGTAGTGGGAAATGATAAGTTAAAGGCGCTCATCCAACAAGGCATCACTCGTGTATGTGCCACAATTACACAAAACTGCCTGAGAGATACAGCAACAGAGATAACCTTGTTCACTTTGCATTAATGTCAAATGAAGTATAAAAAAAGGAATATGCATGCTCTGTATTATCAGTATATTTACTGTGGAAAGACATAGTGAATAAGCAGTGTTAGGCACAGAACTGAAATGGAAGAGGAGAGTGGGCTGGATTGCTTTTGGGAAGTTGCAAGGTTATTTTAATGACCCCCATGCTTCTCTTTGAAAGAAAGATCCATATTTTAATATCAAAATCCTTCCAATGATGTTTTGTGTTGCATGTTGTGAAACTACATTCTCTGAAGAAATGAAATTGAGGATTGCTCACAGGAGAAATAGATGCTGACTAGCTGGATGAGATGCTTAAAAAGGAGGAATTATGAAGGAGAAGTCATATAAAGGGTGTCATTAAACACAAGTATGCATCTTTAAAAAGATGGATTGGTAATATAATAATATTAATTATGGCAATTATGATGGTGGCATTTAATAACTTTATAACGTATGGAAAACACCTTAAAATACTGTCTCCTTCTATACTCATAACCATCCCATGGGATAGATGCTATTATTATCCCCACTTACGTTGAGGAAACTAAAGCAGAAAGAAGTTAAGTTATTTGCCCAGGGTCACATAGTGGTATATGTCTGAGGTCAAATTTTAATTCGAGTCTTCCTGACTCTAGGTCCAGGACTCCATACACTGTGTGATCTAGGTCTCATGATGCCTGATGATATCTATGCTAAACTGCTATCCTTACCATGTAAAAATATCTTGATGAAGGCCCTCAGCCTATTGAGTTGATCTATGGTAAAAGACTTATGGGAAGACATGAGGCTGGGCAGGAATCAATGCATTTCAATATGCATTGTTGGAAAGGAATAACCACATCTGTGAGCGTAATGGATCACTGGTCCATTAGTGTACCAGAGAGTGTTGGGAAATCTCCATTTCTAACAAATTTGTGTTTAACATTAGATACACTTGCCATTTTCGGTGGAAAATATTTGCCAATTAGGAAAATGGAAACAAAGATTGATAGGAGCCTAAATGTCTTTGAACTCTTGGTGGCCTTCAAGCTAATCTACTTAATCAACTTCACCAAAGTGTTGTGAATATTTCAAAAGACATTTCAGAGATACAAACATCTAGGCACTAGAATCAATGCATTCTACATTGGCTCAGTCACATTTCACTGGAAACCATTCCTATTAATACCCAGACATCACTTAGAATACATATTTGTAAGAAAGGAAAAATTTCACCTAGATATCAAAGAAAATAAAACACCTCTCAATATAGAAGAAATGGATCATTTTGTTATAGCTCTTTTCTACAAGACAGTGTTCCTCTTCATCAGCAGAAGTTGCTAGTGATCTACAAAGAGATCTTGTCCCTATGGAGAGTTAAAGTCATCCCAGAACCTCCTACCACTCCATAGTCTGAATGGCTAAACTCATAGTGGCAAGAGTTTCTAAAATGAACACAGGGAAACAAAAAGGTGAAGGAGGAAGAAGAATCAGGGCAAAGAAAAAACAGAATATGTAACCTACATAGTCAAGGTTTTAAGAGGTTTGTAGATTTTCCCCTCTTACTGAGACTGAATGTGGAATTTCAATGTAGACACGCTCACGTGAAAACCAAGAAATTCTATCACTGTAACTGTTGCCTGATTTGGAGAATAGTAGGTACTCTATTCTTCTAGACCCTTGGAAAACCTCGACTCTTTTATGGGGACAAGGTTTCTATATAGAACAGTTGCAGCTTCTGATCGTGAGGGGATCACTGTTCTGTAAAAGTGATGGACAACTTTTATAACAAGGTGATTCATTTCATCTAGATCTTGAGTTACTAAATTTTCTCTTTAAATTAAAAATTTCCTTTCTTAAAAATATGTGGTCTAAGTAAATATTAATGGCTAGATTTAAATAGGTAAGCAAGATGGTGCTGAGCCAATGGACGACTTACTGGCTCTGGTCCCTGTGTAGACTCTTGGGGAGAACCAGGAAAAATATAACAAATTCCGATTAGGAATCTAGTAAGTTTGTATAACCAGGCTTCCAAACAAGCCTGGGGTATTTCATGGATAGCTGGTATATAGAAGGAGGCATGATTTCATATTGATAGAGAGAATGCTGGGGATGAGAAGGACCCATATAAAGAGGAGAGTTACTACCAGAGCTGCCTCAGAGAGAGAAACATGTAGTTCCAGAGACTTTGGGAAGACTTGGACAGAGATTCTGCAGTCATCTCCTCAATTTAGCTCTGACTTCTAGCTTGCACCCCAGTGACTTCAGAGAGATCATTTTTTTCCTCAAGGGAAATGAGGTTCTCTCTCTTCTGTGGAGCCAAAGTCATATCTTGCTCTTATCCAAAGCGTTAATCCTCTGTTGTATGTTCTAATCTGTGTATCTTGTCCAACTTCTGTTTGCTGTTTATTTGGATCATTGGAGTTATTCTTCTTCCATATTTGTAATGATCTTTTGTTTAATCAGCATTTGGTGTGAAGGAGGAGATAATTTGACAAAAATGAGTTAAAAATTAGCCCTCCCTGTTAAAAGTGACAAAGGCAGCAATTATTCTATCCAATAATAGTCCAATTCTATCCAACAATAATTCTATCCAATATACATTTGGAGAATGGAGAAAAGAGTATGTGGCCTCATGGTGTTCCCTTTTCTAGCTAATGTTCTACAAGTATAATAATGTCCTCTTCCTCTGCTGTTTTCAAAGATAAGCTAGAATCCAGAAATAAATGAATTCTCCATGTCACCCAGAAGCTAGGTTTCTACGTTTAGACAACCCATGTGGTTATATACATGTATATGTGTATGCATGTGTATATGTATGCATGTTTCTTACATGAATACATATCACATATCTAAAACTCATTTTTATTAAATTCTAACTGGAAAAAAAAAACATTGGAAATCAGAATCTTGTTCATGCAAGCTTTGGGGCCTGTCTTTGTTCTATCACATTAAGCTTTCTCCTAGCCATTATAGAATTCTGTATGCTTTTTGAATTGCAGCCCAGTACCTTCAAAACCACCCTATTCCTTTTATGCTGAATATAAATTGAAAGACACATGATTTTAAAAGCACACTCCAGAGTCAATTTTCAAAAGACCTTGGAAAATGCCTTACATTGATTATACCACCAACACACATGCTACTATTAAGAACCAGCCACAGGTGGTATTTTGACATTATTTCAGCATATTTCAAATATTATAAGTCTTGCTTAGTTACTTAAATGAATGATTTAAAAAGCACAACGTACTAATGGAAAGCTGGAATACACAGATGTTGTAGAAATATGTATTCTGTTTTTTTTAAATGCATAGTATTTACTCAGAATACAAATGCTCTCTCATATTGCTTTTTTAAAATCATGTCACTGAACAAAGTCCAATATCATCACAGCAATTATTATGAAGTTTACAATATATTAACTATTAATAAAAATAACATATATGAAGAATGAGAGAAATTATGGTTATAATTCAGCTGATTTTTTTTTGGAGGGGAGGGTGAAGCAATCAGGGTTAAGTGATTTGCCCAAAGCCACACGGCTAGTAAGTGCCAAATATCTGATCTCATATTTGAACTCAGGTCCTCCTGACTCCAGGGCCAATGCTATATCCACTGCACCACCTAGCTGCCTTGAATTTAGCTGATTTTGCAACTTCAGTTCCACTGTCATCTTGACAAAAATAAACTGTAAAGCATAACCAAATTAAAGGCTACCAGTGCATAATAAAAGGTCAAAGTTTATTTGAAAATGGAATGCAGGTGGGGTGGGGTGGGGCATGGGTGGGAAGCAGAGACAGAAAATTTTAAACAAAATTCCAAGAATTCATTTGTTAAAATGACATCTTGAGAAATCAAATCATGAGATTTCATATGCTTAGATTCTGATGCCATTACATTTCAGTTGTTATTATAAACCCCTGAAACACAAGGATATCAATCCTTTTAACGATTGCCACTAACTAAAACTGCATCTTGGAACTCATTAATGTGATACAGGGCCTGGGCCAAATTACAGAGTCAGAGCAACATATATTTCCAATTTTTTTCCCCTAAGGGGAAAAATGGTTAAAACAATGATCTGTGACAGCCTTCCAGGGAAAAACTAAGGTATAAGTCATAAGTTCCCTGAAATGAGAGAGATACATGTAAAAGTCAAGAAGAGAAAGCTCTCTTGCCAAGCTGCCATCCCAGTCCCAAGGAGAGATGAGCACTCACTCAACACCTTAGGATTGTTCTTTATCTTTTGTTTGGTTTTGGTTTTCTCGGCACCAACTATTGACGTGACCTCCTTTTGCCCTTCCTATGTTGTTCTTAGCTTTACCACTGCTGAATGGGGCTTGTAACAACAATGCTACTTGCTGCTACTGTGGCTGTGCAAGGCCAATAACACAAGCACACAGGAGGGCTGCTAGCACAGGTTCTTTGATTTCCTTTTCTAAGGAAAGCAACTTTAAGGGGTTTACAATCTCACTTTAATCAAACATGCATATATCATTCACTTAGTTCAGGGGGAAAAGCCAACACCCTGAACTTCAGAGCTAATACAAACAGAAATTACTAAAAGAGAAAATGTAAACAGAGCAAATAACACGAATCAAGAGACAGACAGGCTTCTAACTGTCTGACCGTATTTACCAGAGAGAGAAGCACCAACATCTGGGTTTTCAAAGCCAGGGGGCTCCTTAATGGCTACCCAGAGTCTCCACACTGACACTCTTCCAAAGAGTGAGCCTCAAAAAAAATGCTAACCTCAGAGTATATGTATACTTCTTCAGGGTCAGAGAGTTTCACACCTCTAGAGGGTTTTATACCTCTCCTGACTTAATTAGCAAAAGGGTGTGGGCCTTCCTACAAAGGCAAGACGCAGTCCAAGTGCTGAGAAGCATTCCAAAACAAAAGACAACAGAAAGTCCCACTTTGTTTGCCATTACAGGCCTCCGAAGTGCAAGACTGAGGATGGACTCCCCAGGACATCGTGCCATAGGGACAACTTTGACTCCGCTGATATTAAAAGATGGCTGACAGTCTAGGAAATAACTCCATTTAAAGGTATCATTAATTCAAAGGTTGTCAATAATAACAACAACCAAAAAAAACCCAAAGCTATAGGAAGAAAAACATTTAAGGGTTTTCTGTCTGTTTTTTTCTGAAAGAAACTTTTATGACTCTAGATACATAGACAGATACATATATATATATACATATACATATATATATACACATATATACATATATATGTATATATATACACACAATATGCATACACAATGTATGCATCTGCATATATGTATGTGTGCATCTATACATTGTATATATACATACATGGATGATATATATCTTTGTATATTTATTTATTAATTTAATAATCAAATAATTAATTATTTAATATTTAGTTCAGACCTGTAATTTTATCACTATGGGGAAATTCAAAATGTTGTGATCATTATACAACATGTCCCAAAAGTCTTAGGGCAGTCTTAATCAATTAAGGCTAAGTGTGTGTGTGTGTGTGTGTGTGCGTATACACATACACAGATCTATACACATACAAACATACATACGTACACACTTATACATATGTCCATATATAACTGTAATACATAGTATATATATTTATATGTGCTCATATGTACACATACACATATTATTCCGCACAATTTTACATAAGACTTCACATTCTTTGAATTCTACATGGTGAAATAATTTTCCATAGCATCTAAATACTGTAATTCTTCCAGTCATCCCCCAATTGCTGAGCACATACTGTGTTTCCAGTTTTTTTATCGCTAATAATGATGCCCTGAACATTTGGGTGCGTATGGGTCTTTTCGTGCCATCAACAACTTCCTAGGGATATCCTTCCATTAGGGAAATCTCTGAGTAAAAAGGCCTGAACAATTTATTAACTTTTCTTGTATAATTGCAAATTGTTTTCCGTAAGAATCCAGCCAATCCGGAGCTACACCTGCAATGAATTACTATTCCTGTTTTCTCACAGCTCCTTCAACAATGAATTTTCCCGTCTTTGCTAACTTGATGGATGGGAAGGGACAGTTCAGGGTTGTTTAATTTGTATTGCTCTGAAAATTAGTAACTAAACCACAGCAAATCATATACATATATTTTAAATGGTTTTAATTATGACCAAGTTGAATTTATATCAGGGATAGAAGGATGGAAAGCATTAGGAAAATGACTAATATAATTAATCATATACACAATAGAAATGATGTATGCTATAATATTATATAAACAGATGCAATGAAAGCCTCTGACAAAATATAAACCCATTTAAATGTTAGGTATGATGTCTCTTTGAGACCCTTTTCATAAGGAATAGTTAATGATGAAAAGAACAGGAAAAAAACTGTTTTGTATAGAAGAGATTTATGTTAACTATTGAAGCATCTGGGCTAAACATTTTGATACCTAATATAAATAGAAAAATCTATTTTAATATATACTGCTAAACTATGTGCATGAGGAAACATAGCTTTCAGATGGGATTTGCAGAGCTTTGTTTTAGGATATCCATTTCAAAGATATACTGAGGATAGATATAAAAACATTTCCATCAACACCTCGGTGAAATTTCTCCTCGTATACCATTTCGTTTTCTGGTGAGAGTAGTCTGATAATTTAGCTCAATTCCTATAGATGTTGACATCCAAAGATGTTATCTCTGATGCATGAATCCTTGTCTCAGCTATTACTGCATGAGGTCTAAAAGGTGTCACCTTATTCGGAGGGGGGTGGCATTGATATTGTATTGACTCTGGAATGATAAGATGTGGTTGGAACTCACAGAGTCGGAGGCTTCAATCTCCTTCACCTAAAAGGGAACAAAACTGTTGTAGAAATCCAGGCCTTTCCCCAGGTTGATAGGTCTTCAGAGGGGAGAAGTCAACTTCTCTCCTTACACCATTTTTTTTCTCACCACGTGGTGAGAATGAAGGAAACACAAAATGAGGCAAAAAAAAAATGATTTGCAGAGTTTGGGAGAGAAAAGGATCTGTGGTATAGATATAGATTAGAAGCCTCATATATCTGTTAACATTGTGTCTCACTTCTGTAGGATGAGTTCATCATAAAAAGTCAGATAAAGATCTTTTATTTATTAAAACCATAAAAATGTGATGGAAAATAATCACAGTTTCAAGTGCACCAGAGACCCTCCACTTTGTTGGAGATTTCAGATCCAAGGCATTACGGATGTCTCTCCTCATTTCTCTATACAAGTTTTATAACTGAAAAGGGTAAAACTAAGGAAACAAGAAATCATATAAACATTTGGAGATTGAGGTGTTATTTTAAAATCACTATCAATTTGATATGGGAAATTTGGGTAGTTGTGACTTTTTAAGAGAAAAATAAGCTACTGACAGAAGCTATTGGAGAGAGAAGCATCTTGCAAAACAGCGGTAGGAAAGGAATACACCTGGGACTGAAAAGTGGCTCATTGGAGCTGTTGCAATTAGAAGCAGACAGTTGAGAAAAGTCTAGCTGAGTATGATTGCTGATCTGTTAAGATCTACAGCAAAGGTGACATTCTTGTAGTTCAGTTGTGTCTGATTCTTCATGACCCCAATTTGGGGTTTTCCTGGCAAAGATACTGAAATGGTTTGCCCTTTTCTTCTCCAGCTCATTTTACACATGAGGAAATTGAGGCAAACAGAGTGAAGTTACTTGTCCAGGGTAAATGTCTGAAGCTAGATTTGAACTCACAAACATGAGTCTTCATGAGTCCAGGCATAGCACTCTCCACTGTGCCACCTAGCTGCCCTCCTGTAAATGAGCATAACAACCCTTCAGCAAAACAAAGAATTGGAGAAAAAGTAAAGCTTGTACTGAATTCTGGCTGCTCTCTGCTGCCACCTCTGGTTTGAGAAGTAAAAGCAGAGGGAGTTTTGTGGGGATGGTACCCTGAAGAATGAAACTAAATCATATCGCTGTGGGATTCTGATTGGACAGCATAGCATCTGATTGAACGAATAATTGTCTGGTCTGGTCTGCGTCCCCAAAGATAGTCATTCTGAATAAGCTTGGCTTGTGTCTGGCTTAAATTATTATTCAAATTAATTGGTAACACTTTCTAAATGTCCTTTCAAGGGGGATATTAATTAAAAAGATCTTGTAAAGGCTATGCTGGAGGAGAGAAAAGGAAAGCTAGATGTTCCCCTTGCTGAAGAGTAGTGAGGAGCAACAGTCAAGCAGTGAGTTGAGAAGGCCTTTTGTGTGATGCAGACATTCCTGGATGAACCAATAACAATGAAGCCTGGAATCTGAGCTGCATTTCCCTAGGTACATGAATTTTCCTCCACGGAATGCATTGATAAAAGACTGTGATACAGGTTTATATATGCATTGTGACATATTTTATTATTTATATATTTGTTTTACTGTATTAATAACTATAACATTCCTTTTTTTACTTTATTGTTGATAGTTGTCTTTAAGATCTAAAAGTTAATTTATTGTTAATGGCAGGTTGTATAAATATCACACACTGTGTAGATATGTTACTTTATGAGTGGCTGGTTATATAGGTAAAATAAACATCAATTGGGACTCAAGAGCCAGCATAGAGAAAAGAGGAAGACTATTTTCCCTATACTAGGGAAACCCTAGCACCCTAAAAGAGTTCCATTGTAACTGTGTGTTGGCATTCTAGATCTGGGAACTCTGATCTGCTTGTGTAAAAACAAGTTGAAATGAGCAAACTAATCCCAGCAAAAGGGTGTAAATGTCTAATAATACTCTGGTGAGAAGTGTGAGGCCCTCAGATATGACACTGTGGCCTCCATAGATATCTCCATAGTGGTACAGTGATGTTCTTACTGTAACATACTTTCTGGGTGATATCATGGCGGGGGGCATTGGAATAGGTCGCATGCATTTTTGGGTATGCATTTAAAAAACAAAAACAACTCTAAAATTCAAAGACTTGGAAAGGTCCTTTCAATTTTGTTTTTGTTGTCAGGCCTTTTCTTTTCACATCACATTCATTTCCAAACATTTTCCTTCTCCTGCTAATGCAGCAATCCTTTCATTGTGATTTTTTTTAAATAAAAAGAAAAATTAGTTATTTTTGCAAAAAAAAAATCAACAGATGTTACCTTCCTATATATATGTATATATATACACACACACACGCACACACACATATACACACACAGGAGCATATATATGTATGGATATGTATATATGTATGTGTATATATATTATATATATCAATATCAATATGTATATATAAGCAAATGGATTAATATCACCATCTCTGAGTTACCCTGCAATTTGTACATATAGAATGGATCCCCAGTAGGATAACTAACCCAGTTTCAAGGTAATTTGTGGGTCCATACTCCTAAAACTGTATCTCAGAAGCTCTTACCTATGCATTTACCTTTAATAGTCAGCTAGAGGAGACAATTGACTCAAAGTAAAAACATTTACTGATATGGTATTGTAAGGACACCAGCTGTAAAACATTTCTCCCATAAACTTGGAGCACATTCTCCCGCTAATACACAGCATCACTGAAAAGAATTGTCATATATATATACTGTGGGCTAGTAGAGATGCACATATTTAGGGAGCACACGTGGCTGAGGAGACTCACTTCCATGACTATAAGGTCCCAGCATTCTTTCTTTGTTTGTGGTATCTTCATGCTGCTCCCTTCTCTTCTAGGCATATCATTACATTGAGCTGTAATGGGCTGGTTCCCTGATTCCTGGTTACTTTCGTGCCTTCTTCCTGTGTTCCAGGCTCTATCTCCAACCCCAATATTAAAGCTCACTTTCCTATAGAAATTGTTTTTCCCTATTAGGATGTAAACTCTTCAGTAGCAGAGACTATCTTGGTTTTTGTTTTTTTTTTTTTTGGTGTGTGTATCTGCCATGATTATCGTAGTGCCTGACACATGATAATCATTTAATAAATGCTTTTTCATTAATTGATTTAGTTGCTCCTCTGCATGATAGTATAACTGATATGAAAAAGAAGGAAATAAGCATTTACTAACTGCACTTTACAAATAATATCTCATTTTATCCTCACAAAAATTCTGGGAGGTAGGCACTATTTTTATCCCCATTATACAGCACAGTGAATTAGACTGCTGGTCCCGAAGTCAGGAAGATTCATATTTCTGAGTTCAGATCTAACCTCAGATGCTTACTAGCTGTATGACCCTGGGCAAGTCACTTAACCCTGTTTGCCTTAGTTCCACAGCTGTTAAATGAGCTGGAGAAGGAGATGGTAAACCACTCCAGTATCTTTGCCAAAAAAACCCAAGTGGGATCCCAAAAAGGGTGTAACAACAATGTTGCTACTTGCCACTACTGTGGCTGTGTAAGGCCAATAAAAGCAGCACACAGGAAGGCTGCTAGCACAGGTTCTTTGATCTGCTTTTTTAAAGAAAGCAACTTCAAGGAGTTAACAATCTTACTTTAATCAAACATACATCTATCATTCACTTAGTTCAGGGGAAAATGTCAGTACCCTAAACTTCAGAGCACATACAAACAAAAATTACAAAAACTATAAACAGAGCAAATAACACAAATCAACAAACAGGCTTCTAGCTGTCTGACCAAAGCTATACATACATAGTTACCAGAGAGAGAAACACAAACATCTGGGTTTTCAAAGCCAGGGGCTCCTTAACAGCTACTCAGAGTCTCCACACCAACACTCTTCCAATGAGTGAGCCCCAAACAAAATGCTAGCCTCAAGTACATATACCCTTTTTCAGGGCCTGAGAGCTCACACCTCTCGAGGTTTTCACACCTTTCCTGACCTAAATAGCAAAAGGTTGTGCGTCTTCCTACAAACAGAGGCAAGATTCAATCAAAGGCACTTGATTGCCTTGGTGCTGAGAGGCACTCCAAAAGGAAAAAAAAACAGTAAAAAGTCCCATTTTGCTTGCCCTTACAAAGGGATAGGACAAAAATGATTGAACAATGACAACATACAATTGAGAAAACTTAGAGAAACAGAAATTAAGTGACATGCCCTGGGTAACACAGCTAGTAAGTCTGAGGTTAGATTTCCACTCAGGATGACTTTGCTAGATTTGAATTCTGGTCTATCCTGACTCTTGACCCAGCACTCTATCCACTGTGCCACCTAGCAGCTTTCTAAAAGGGAAATAGAGAGACCTCCTTTCCATAGGCAATGAGTAATTCTCTCTGCACAGCTGAGTTTTTCTTCTATAGCTGAATCTCACATGTTGCCCAGATGTCTCCTGCTTTGACCACATTCTTAGAAAGCTTGTCTTACTTTTTAACCTCTTGCCCTTTTGCCCCAGCCAGCCAATGGCTAGTCATCTTATAATTCCAGCACAATTGAACAAATAACTTCTTCAACCATTATAAAGGGTAATAGAGTGAGAACACTTCCTCATACTTCCTTTTGGATCTCAACACCTCATTGGTTTTATTTGCCCCCTGTGTCCAGTAATTTTGTCAAAAAGGCTATGGGAAAAACTGATTTATCACTTCTCTACATCTACTATAGGTCCAAAATCAGTGGAACTTTTCATTTGGAAGATTTTTATACTTGTTAGAAAAGTATGTATAGTTGAAGTTTTTTAAAGCTAATAATACATTTAAATCATTTTCAGCAACAATCACATAACAATGAAAACATTTCCAAGCATCCATTTGCAAGAGTCTCTCTCCAGAGTCTGAATTTCTTTCAAAAAGCAATAACTTTCTCACTCACTTTTAAAATGTCACCTTTACCTTTAAGGGACAGAGTGTGTGTCTTTTTTTTCAAAAATATATGCTAGGCAACATACTACCAGCAGCCACTTGTCATCAAAGAAAAGGTCAGTAAATTTGGAACACAGCTTTTTGTTAAAAGAAATATGTGTAATTCATCTTAAAGTTCAACTCTTTTAAATATTTTGCCATGAGACAAGCAGCAAACCTCCATGTGCTACAAAGGATTTCCTTGATCCTCCTCATTTCATTGTCTAGCAAAATTCTACTATTTAAGGGTCTTGTTAAAAAATTAGTCACATTGAAGACACACTGAGGCATTTTGTGCACTTCTGGCAGAGAATCCTTTGTAGAAATGATTACCTATAAATGATGATGAATTAATGGATCATGGAGTGTTCTCTCTGTAAATTTGCACTGGAATCCCTGTTTTATTCCAAAGATGTCACTCCATCAGTGAATACACTGAAACATTTCTTCCATAAAACATTGCTATTTTTAAAAGTATTATTATTGAAAATATATCTATCTTCTGTGATACTTTTTTTGCCTTTCATTGTCTCATAAAAAAGGAATTATTTTCATATTTCATTGTGGAAACAAACTTTAGCAAGTAGCAAAAGCTGAGATAGAAACACTTTCATTTATTTCAGAAACTTCCAGAAAGCTTAATCTACCCTAATACTGGTTTCTTCAAATCTTCAGCAACATTTTCTTGGAATCTTCTGGAAAGGCAATGCATTGGTCTGAGACCACATTTTTTATCATAGCAGGAAAAGCCAGTGTTTCCACAAACATTTGTGACTTTCTGTATTTCTCCATTAAGAAATCTCCAAAGGTGTTTCTAAAAGCTTCTCATTAAGTTTAGTGAAAATTGTTAAGTATTAACTAGATTGACTATAGCAGGGCTTTGAACATTGAGCACACCTAGGTCCTTCCATCCACCTTCCAGCTAAATTCTGATTAGAGTGGAAGCATCTAAAGAGAAGACTCTCCCTCTTCCTTGTCTTCTCTACCTTCCCTCCTTTCCCCCTCCCCTCCCCCCTTTCTTTCTCTCTGTTTCTTCGGCTCCCTCCCTTTCTGTCTCCCTGTTGCTCTGTCTCTCTCTCCTCCTCCTTCCTCTCCACTCCCTCTTTGTCTGTCTGTCTCCCTGTCTCTCTCTTTCCCCCTTTACCCTTTCTGCCTTCCTTTCTCTTCTCCCTCCCTCCCTCCCTTCCTTTCTGCCTGTCTGTTTCTCTGTCTCTTTCTCTGTGTTTCTGTCTCTCCCTCTCCTTCTTTCCCTCCTTTGCCATCTAGTTCAGTCTGCCTCTGTCTCTCTCTGTCTCTGTCTTTCTCTGTGTATTTCTATCTCTCCCTCTCCTTCCTTCCCTCCCTTTCTGTCTACTTCTGTCTCCCTCTGTCTCTGTCTCTCTTTGTCTCTCTCTCTGTTTCTATCTCTCCCTCTCCTTCCTTCACTCACTTTCTATTTCTCTCTCTCTGTCTCTGTCTCTGTCTGTCTCTTTCTCTGTCTCTCTCTCTCTCTCTCTCTTTCCCCCTCCCCAGCCGCCTTTCTCTAAATACATTTCTCTCATTTCCTATCCATACCCCCAGCACTTAACACAGTGTTCAGTACATAGTAAGTACTTCATGATTTTCTTTTATTCATTCATCATTGAAAAAAAATTATATTAGTTTGTCTGCCTGTTAATTTTTAAACATCTTGCTCATAATCATCATGGCCTCATGCTATCATTAACTAATTATTCAAGGGTAGGACAAATTGCAAATTTACTGATAATGATCGTAAATCCATATCTCAAACTATCTCCGGCCAATTCTCAATTTTTTTAGCCAGTTTCTTGTCAAATCGGATTCAGCTAACACTATTTTTATCTTAAAATGTGACTGGAAAACTTAAAGTTGTCGTAGAAGTGGCAAGTCTTTTTACTCACTTGTGCTCACATTTATTAGTGTTATCTTAGATTTGTGATTTCTCCATCAGAACTTTTTGAAGCCTCTTGTCTTTTTTCGAGAGATATAATTGAGTTAAAATTTGATGATATAATCTGTAATTCCACTTAATAAGACACACATAAACTCTAATTCATCACAATGTGGTGAAAGTGAACCAACAAATAGGGTAGCCACTGTCAACCCATCCTTCCTGAAGGATGTGACACATGGTACTACATGTAACACCTGATGGTCCAACATGATGGTATAAAACTCAAATAAAAAAATAAGCCTCTAATCCATAATAAGGATCCATGAGGGCTATATACCAACAGTTTTAAAATGCAATGTTATCTATATTTTATTGCATTTTAAATCTATTTCCCAATTACATTTTAATCTGCTTCAGAACACACTTGGGAGTATTGCATTGGGAGTCACACAAAGCCAGAAGGTTGCTTGTTGGACACCTCTGGCCTAATATACAAACCTAGTGAGAGCTCTAGTGACAATTCATATATTAATTAGTAAAGCTTAATTTATTTCTTATTCTTTAGATAAAACCTTAAATAAATATTCTAATATTTTCCCCCATATACCAATGGATTATCTTGTGCATTCCCTGGGTTGTACAGACCTGTCTTTAGAGACAACTAAAAGAGGAGAATGGAAGGGACTGTCCAAGTTAAGTTTTGCCTCCCTCCTTTTTTCCTGCCCAATAAATAAAGTCTAAACTTCTTAGTTTAGCGCTTGAGGTCCTCCAAATCTAGCACCAAATATTTTTCCTACTTTACGTTTTACTTTCTGTAAGGACACCCTTTGTGACCTCGGGCCTAATCACCACTTACCAAATACATCAGGTCATTTCTCCTTCTATACCTTTACTCCCAATATCTCCTCAGAATAGAATGTTTACTATCCAAATTCTTCTAGCTTCGACTTAAGTCTTTCCTCTTCTATGAAACTGTTACTGTCTATTATAGACCACAATTTTCTCTGTCTGTTCCACTCGCATGTCCTGTGTCACTCAGCCAACCACAAGTCCCCAACTTAAATAATAACTATAGAAGGTATCAGATGCTACCAAGAGTGTAAGACCGTTGAGGACTGGAAACTTGTCTCATATCTCTTTGTATCTCCAGTTTAGAGCATGTCTTCCAATCCAATCCAATTGATATTTATTAAGTGCCTTCAATGTGCCAAACACTGTGCTAAGTAAGTGCTGGGAATATAATTGATAAAAAGAAAGCTCCTACCCTCAAAGAGTTTATAATCTAATGGGAGAAGACAACATCAAAGGAGGGGAGGGGGTTGGGATGGGATACCAGTGGGGACCTAGAACAAGGGCATCTGTAATGGCATGCAGGGTGGGACTTTTTGCCTTTGTTTTTTCTTCAGGAGTGCTTCTCAACACTAAGGCAGTCAAGTACCTTTGATGAGTATTGCCTTTCAAATGTAATGGCAAGCAAAGTAGACTTTTTGTTGTCTTTTGTTCCAGAGTGCCTCTCAGCACTGAGGTAATCAAGTGCCTTTGCTGAACCTTGCCTTTGCTTCAATCAGGAGTCTTTGATTGAATCAAGAGTCTTTGATGACCTGTTTAAGTCACAAGAAAGCCTAAGTAACATGAGTTTAAATCACATGGTAGTGATATCCTCTGACCCTGAAAAAGGGCATATATACTCTGAGGTTAGCATTTTGCTTGGGTCTCTCACTCACTGGAAGAATGTCCTATGATTTTACCAGATGAGACTCTGGGTAGCTGGCACAGAGCCCCCCGGCTTTGAAAACCCAGATGTTGATGCCTCTCTCTGGTAACTATGTATGTAATGTCCTGGTCAGGCAGCTAGTGGCCTGTCTGTTTATTTCCATGTATTATTTGCTCTGTTTATAAAATTTCTGCTTGTAATTTCTGTTTGTGCTTTCCCTGAAGCTCAGGGTGCTGACTTTTCGCCTGAACTGAGTGAATGATATATGTATGTTTAATTAAAGTGAGATTGTAACACCTTAAAGTTGCTTTCCTTAGAAAAGCAGATCAAAGAACTTGTGCTAGTAGCCCTCCTGTGTACTGGTGTTGTTGTTCTTACACAGCCACAGTAGGGGCAAGTGGCGGCATTGTTGTTACAAAATCTTGTTGTGGAAAGTTAAAACTAGGCAGGACAGCTGAGGCAATGTGGATGCAGGCTGCTGAAATCCTGCCCTCTATGAAGGAAAGCACTGGAAAGAGTTTGGCACTTTGCCCTTCTCCACTTTAATCGGAGGAGAGAAAAGAAAAAGGGAGGTGGCATGAATTAGGGCTCGAGTCAGCAGCATGGTGGTGAGTTTAGAAGTGATGAGCTCACTCTGGGAGGGGCATCTTGTTTATAGCAGATACGAAATGGATTAGCATTAATAATCAGACATTTATACACAATAGCAACAACAAAATACTGAGTGTCTGGGAGAGGTGTTTGCAGGCCACATGTGGCCCTCTAGGTCTTCAAGCACAATTATGGCCCTTTGACTGAATCCATAGGCAGCACTTGAGGACCTAGAGGGCCACATGTGTCCTTGAGGTCACAGGCTCCCCACCCCTGATTTAGAGTACACAGAAAATAAGCTAGACAGTGGGCAAGACACAAATTTAGGGACAAAGCCCTTGCCTTCAGGGAACTTAACAGTCTATAACAGAGGTCTCCAAAGTGTGTGATGGCTCTTAGGGCCATGGGTTAGTTCCAACCATTTGAATGGAAGATAAATCAAGTGCTACCTTCTTTTCAACACTTAATCATGGTTTCCAATAAAATGATATCATCATACCATCCACTTTACCCATACTGTCTCCATACTCTTGAACTCTTCCATCTTCTCTCTATCTCCAAGCTTCCCATGCCTTTGCAGGATATTTATAGCCTATAACTAAGGTACCTGCAATAATTTCTTAGGCAAAAATACCCTCTTTTGATTTCCCATAGCTTCCTCCCCTCCCCCCTTGTCCAAGTTAATTACATGGCTATGGAAGATAACCCCTGACAGGTGCGTTCCACATTTCAGTGCAGTAAACAGTAAGATCCCTCCCCTCTTCTCTTTTTATTTTCAGTGGGAAGCAGTAAAAAGCACAAGATAAACAGGTTTAGATGGGTTATGATCTGAATTACAAGTCTTGGTATGGTTGGAAAACCACTGGCTTGAACTTAAAATCTCACCTTTAGTGCTAAGTATGTGACAAGGCATTTTTTCCCCCAAATGTTAGTCATTAAAATGAACTACTGAAAAAAAAAATCTTAACTTAAGACAGACATTTGCATCACTGTATCACAAAATATTAAACCAAGATTTTAGAAAATGAATCATATTCAATAATAATGCCCTCAGTAAATTAACATTATTAATAATATTTTAGAGCAAACATAAGATAAATAAAATATATTCAAAATATTAATTAACTTTCTTATTTCTATTTTCTGTAATCTTTAAAATGTATAGAAACTATTAGTATAGTAGGATATTTATATGTTATAGATAAATAAATATACATATCTTATAGTATATGCTCAAAATATTTACTCAGAGAAGTATGCAATCAAAAAATTTTGATGATGTTGGCAGGCAAGAATGTCATTCATTGTCTAATAGCCCAGCATGCATCAGCAGGAATATGTGCACGTAATGGCTTGTTTACAATATGATATTACACAGTTACATAACATAATATTGCATCATCAAAATTTCAATGCAAGAAAAAAACACAAATTTACAATAAATTATTAAATTTAACATGCATCGTTTAAAAAATTATATATTTTTTTGAAATGACGCAAATTTCAAGAAAAAAACTGTCAAAGGATTAAAGAAAGTTGATTTCTGGGGAGAGCTATGAGTAATTTTTTTTTTGAAAAGGGGGTTAAGCCAAATAAGTTTAGCAACCTCCGTGTAAAATTGAATATTTCTAGGATTTTGAGGGTGTGGTTAAAGTTATGAAGGATTATTATTACGAAGGATTGTTAAATTGAAAGTCAATTTGTCATTCTATGTTTTCTTCAGTCTGAACCTCCTGGCTTCTTTCTCCATTCTACCTCTGTGATCCCTTGCTACTATTGGTCAATTTCTGCTGGACCATTCATTTAAAGTAAAGTTCCCAGGTCACCCATGTTTACTTCTGCATTCCTATTTGGGCTCTTCATTCTCCAGACATCTTTCTAGCACACTCCTATGCATGTACCCCCCTTCGAGGTTTTTCAGCTCCCTTTTATGTTTTGCCTTCTCCCAATAAAACATAAGCTCTTTGAGGGCGGAGGTCTTGTTTCTTTTTCCTTGTATATGTATTCACAGCACTTAGTACAGTGACTGGCACGTAGTAAGCATTTAACAAATGCACGTTGACTTGATTCTAAAACCAACTCTATTGTAAACTAGTTGGGGGCAAAGATCTTCAGTTTGTTTCACTTTTTTGTCTTTGATACAAGTTTTTGTAATATAATTGTTTCAGTTGTGTCTGACTCTTCATGATATCATTTGGAATTTTCTTAGCTAAGATACTGGAGTGATTTGCTAGTTCCTTTTCCAGCTCATTTTACAGATGAGGAACTGAGGCAAACAGGGTCTAAGTAAGGTGGATTTTAGTGCGTAAGGTGGATTTTAGTGCATAAGGTGGATTTTTAGAATCTCTTTTTCCCAGGCTCGTGACTTGTAAACATCTCCACCATGCTTGAGTAGCATTATATGATGATAAAAAATATACACATTTGTGCTTAAATTGTAAATATCTGCTGTGACTTCTCAGTGAGATATAGGGATAAGGTAACATAAAATTGGAGGCTATTGCTGTCAATATGCCTTCTTTGTCTGTTGCCCTATAAAGCAGGTGGGCACTGGTCAGTGAGTGGGGAACCCTTAGAGTTGAATATACAAGTTGGAATGTTGTGGGTGCCTTGATTGGCCCCATCAAGGCTTGGGGGTAATCTGTGTGTGCCTCAACTGGCCTGCATTGAGGCTTGAGGGGATTTAGAGGAGTGCATAAGCTGTGTCTGTCTCAATTGACCCCATTGAGACAAAAAGGGTGATTAGGGAACGCTGTAGGAGTTGGCGCTCCCATTATCAGCAACTTCCTTTTGAGAAGACTAGACTAGAATAAAGTAAGATTATTAACCCCTCTGAAGCTGCCTTCCTGTCTGACCAGATCAAGAGTGAACCTGTGCTAGCAGCCCTTCTGTGTGCTAGTGTTGCTTGTCTTACACAGGGATAAGTGGCTTGCCCAGGGTTGTACAGCTAGTAAGCATCTGAGGTCAGATTTGAACTTAGGTCTTCCTGACTCCAGGTTCAGCACTCCATCCACTATGCTGATAGCTGCCTTTTGGTATGAGTTAGCATAAGGCAATAGCACCATATACTTCTGCAGAAACTCAACTGTAAGCCCTGTGTTCCTGTTTTCACTCATTTTTATTTCATTTTCTTCTGATAGTTCCATTTTGGTAATCTTAGCCCTACTACAAAATTCAGCCAGTACTAAAACAACAGTTTATAAACTAAAAATAAACCTATAATGATTTTTCCCCCTTGAAATCTCATACATCAATGTTTTCCAATGAATTAAAGGATATCCAATGTATTTCTGCTCTATCCAAAAAATCACATAGTTACATAATCTATACAATAAAAGAAATAATTCTATATTACAAACAAAGCCTTTGTGAACTTCCTTGATCAATAAGCAACCTGTAGTTATCACTATGGAGGGCAGAATTTGTCTATAGGATTTTCCTTCTTTTCTTTAAAGAGGAGGAACTTATACCTCCCAGACTTTGCCTATTTCCTTCCATGGAACTTGGCTTTGGGCATACCTTTCTCTTTTGGTCACTGAGCTAAATTGGCACTCTCTCCTCCCCCTTCCTTTCTTGTTCCAAAGGGTAAAGATCTTTCCAGTGGTGTTCTCATCAACCACATTGGACCCAAGAATGAACTCATTTAGTCTAAGATAAATGACATCCCATAAATCTAATTCAAACTCTGCTGTCATGAAGTTTATAAAATTAGTCTTTAGTAATAAAAAGAAAAGAAAACATGTAATGGGTGGAGGACATGGTTCCCTACACACACACAGACACACACAGACACACACACACACACACACACACCACACACACACAAATTCACATATAAGTTGATGTAGTTACAAAAAGCCCAGAATGTGATCATAAAGTGATAATGAAAAAATGAAATAACTGTAAATATCTATCAGGTGAGAACTCTTCTCTAACTATGCCATTAGAAAACAGTGGGGAATGAGAGAAAATTCCCTCCCCCTTTTGCTACCCTCATGTGTAGACATACTAAAATCTTCCAAAATTACATCCAGGTCTTAAATTTGAACATTTAGTATTTGTTTCTTTACAGCTTGTATATTTAAAGCTTCCCAGAGGAATGACCATCCTGTTTGTTCAGCCATCTGCATTTCTTCTTTTTTTTGTCATCGCAGCTACTGAACCAACAGAAGATACTGAATTCATTGGGGAGCACAGAGGCATACTCACCTAGGGGAACGAGCAGCTTTAAGGCACATGAACCCTAGAAACAGAGAAGAAAGTAGGACTCTGAATCCTGGGAACCCAGCTAGGCAATCAACCCAGAAAATATCCCACACCTAAGGAAAGCTGTGTGAGAACTTTGAGAAGAGAAACACTCACATGTGCTCCAGCACATGGAGATACCTTTGCCATATATGAATGCTAAATATGTTCCCCATTTAAATGTTGATCCCACTCTTTCCATGGATGTATGCATTTGTGGGGAATGAACCCCAGGTCTATGTGTGAGAATGTTTTACCTACCGCCTTTACTAAGCCATCTTAATAAATCTTAGCCTTTGCTAAGAGCTAATTGTTAAAGGGAAGGTGGGGGCTTGTGAGCTCAAATGTTAAAATTACACAACCACAGGGTTACCCTGTGGTTGAACACTCCTTTGGATACCAACCTAGTTAGGGTAGTTGTACCAAGGAAGATAGTATAACTCTATCATTTAGCCTTCCAAACAATATTATGATCTTGGCTGTTAGCTTAAAAGTGATATCCACCACCCCTTCAATTTTCAATATAATTGTGTATGTGTGTATATGTGGTGTATGTGTGTGTGTTTTAGCTAACTGCTGACTTCCAAAATTTCCCCTGCATGCAAGAAATTCGCATTGTGTCCCCAAAATCTTAGTGCAGTTTTAAACTATTAAAACTTAAAACTACACTAAAACTTTTAGGATACCGGTATAGATAATGTGATATTCATATTCTACCATAAATTTCTATAAAGAGGAAGGTCTGGATAAAGCAACCGTTTAAAGAGATGAAAAGAACAAATGCACACAGCATCATTAGCACAGGAGAACAGCAGAAGAGAGAAAGACTATTCTGAGAAGTTTTCTTTTTTTTTTCTTTTTACTGTTAAGTCCTTTATTTTTGGTAAGAACTATTTTCGTATCTCGGAAACTACAGGCGCTTTTTATGATTTTGTTTGTTGTTTTGTTTGCTTGTTTCCATTTCAGCAATGAGATGCTGCATTTGTCCAAGCTTAAAGAGCCCTCTAGCTTTCCATGGGTTTGGGTCTTAGGACTTCACCTCTGTCCTCAGAGTCTGCATTTCATTTTGGTGCAGGAGCAGAGTGGTACGAGAAGCTTTATTTCTTAAAGCAGCAGACACCCAAAAGGCAAAGTATGAATTCTTCATTTCAAAATGTCTAGGTTGGCAAACATGCAATATTTATTCCACAGTCTTCATATCTGCATCACAAAACCTCTGTAGGGACACAATGCCCACCTCTGCCTGCTGCTCATCCCTTCTCCATTTCACTCATCTCTTCATCTTCTGTTATCTTTCAGAAAGATTTGCCAATTTCCTACTGAACTGCCCATTAGTTCAGCATTGTAATTGTTACCCAGTCCCTCCCTACATAGGTGAAACTACAAATCCCAAGATCCTTAGCTAGAACCTACTACTCCCTTCAAAAGAGCTGGACCTTCAAGACCAGGCTTATGAATAGGTGCAGTATTATATCAGAGGTGCCAGAAATGCCCCTGTTACAAAAAAGACATTGGGGGTTAAGGAAGCCCCAGATACTTTGATTTTTAAAATCAATTTCAAATCATTTAATAGCAGTCAGAAGGATTTTACACAAGAAAATCCACAAGCAGTAGAAAGCATGATGCCTAACATATATTGGCACTTACTAAATTCTTGCTGATTGACTGATTCTTCTCTTTGTTGGCAGGGAAGAGGAAAAGGCAACATCGTTCAAACCTGGCCTTCTTTTTGTTCAAAGTACTACGCTGATTTCAAATTTCAAATTCATTACTCTACAATACTAAGCCATTTTGCTAATTGTTGCAACGTACAAAAATTAAATTCTCCAGGTAAAGACTCCTGATTTGGGAATGTCAAAAAGAGAATGATATCAGACCCATCCAACAAACCCTGAATGAAATACACCAGATTTCCAATCAATTTAGTAAAGCATCTTACAATATGCCTGATGACCTGGGGGTCATTTATATTACATATAATATTTCATGGAAGAGATGGGTCCAGGAATATCCCCCATCCTTGCAAAAAGTTCTTCATGGCTTAGTAGCCTAGATATTTAGCTGGTTCAGTGGAGGAATTTATCATGACAGTGGGTATATAGAATTACTTTTTGGCAACTGATATTTTATGGCTCAGTTCATGTGGAAGGTATTTTTTTTCTTTCCTACAGCAGAGGATGACATTTACCTATAAGAACTTCTGACTGTATTATTTCCTGCCCAAGTGGAACGAGCTATCTCCTGTAGCATTTCAAAAATCATAGCAAAATAGTCCCCTCTCTCCCCACCGTGAAAGACAGCATGTACCTCTTCTTCCCTGTCAACTTTTTTCCACCCACATATGAAGAGAAATTTATTTTTAACATATTATTCATAAACAGAGCATGAACTCATAAGCAATTTGGCAGGCAGCATGGTGTAGTGGAATGAAGACTGTTTGGCCTGGAGACCCAGTTTCAAATGACAATTCTGCCTCTTAATCACCTGTATGATATTGGGTGGGTCACTGCAAGCCACTTGACTTCTGAATCTCAGTTTCCTCAAATGTTAAATGAGACAAATGTACTAAATGACCTAGACCTAAAATGACTTTTAGCTCTAAATCTATATGCCTATAGTCCTAAAATATCTATGAGAGTATATCAAAGAGCACCTCAATCTTAAATAAACAATAGCAAAGCATTAATGATGGTTTTTAAAATTGCATTCAAAAATTCTCTGCAATAGAACTCATTCCGGATTCCCACTTCCCCAGTATCCATGATCCATTTCAGAAGTAATCAGCATTCTGTATACTGATCTTCGGTTCCAGTGGTAAAGGAGAGGGAGAGGGAGAGAGGGAAAAAGGGAAAGAGGGGGAGAGAGAGAGAGAAGAAGGACAAGGAGGAAAACAAGGGAAGGGAAAGAGAAGGAGAAGAAGAAAACAAGAGTACATAAGAGGAAGAGAAAGAAGAGAAGAAGAAGAGAGAAGAGAAAAGGAAGAAAAGAAGGGGGGAGAGAGGGAGACACACACACACACACACACAGAGAGAGAGAGAGAGAGAGAGAGAGAGAGAGAGAGAGAGAGAGAGAGAGAGAGAGAAACCCCAAACTAAAATGTCAAGCTAGGCTTTTTATTTTTTCCCCTAAGCTTATTGGCCCATTAATGACAATAGTTTAAAGAGAAAACCATTGCTACAGGCAATATTTAGGGAAGGCAATTCTGTGATGACTGACAGAAGAACATTAAAGCGAATGCCATAAGAGAATCCTTTTTGAGGCCTTGATCAGAGGGGAACATAAATTACACACAACTGCATGAGAGATCTTGGCCTTGACCAGAAGGCCACCCACACTAATCATTTCCCATTACAATGTTACAAGAGGGAACCCCTTCCTTGTTCATTTGCATCTACTTTGGTCCCATTTTGGGGAGTAATGTGATTTAGCACCAGTGTCTACTGGATAAAAAGACCCTGATTAATGGGCAGCAGCTGACATTATAGTACGTACAACCACACGAGTGATGGAATGCCTCCCATAATTGGATCAGAAATTGAATAAAATGATGAAAAATTTAACACAGTCTTTGTCTTTCTATGTTACAGTGGGGACAGCAGAGGGGTCAGGGAACTGGGAAACAACTAGGGGCATTTTACAGTGTCTGCTGGTAGGAAAAAAATTGTTTAACACAGTCTCATGATTAAAAGGAATGTGTATCCTGCTGTGGCACCATGATACAAGAGAGGGAATAATAAATTGGTGCCATTGACAAGATGTTATTTGTTATCTGCTTGAAAATGTCAGGTCATGTCATTGTGGTGAAACATTTTCTCTCTTGATGAATGTCTTACAAAGCAGGTTCAATGTTTGGCACTCTTCGATTTCAATAAAAGAAAACAGCTTTTAATCTAGAAAGCACTGTCACTAGGAGGCAAATAAGGCCATTGAAGACCCCCCCCATTTGACCATTTTCCCACAGCCTGCCACTAGCAGTAGACTTCAATGGCCCAGTTGGTCCCAAATTCTTTCTTTAATTCCTCTTTTGAACACTATAATTATCCTTCTGCTCTCTCGGCCAAAAGCAGAGAGAAAAAAAAGGGCTTTAGAGGCTATAAGCTAATGAAAGGGCAAAAGGCTAGGGATTGAAGATTCCTGTACTTATATAGCACCTTCCCTCTAACAAGCTGGAGCGGGTCTGAAATGATGTTCATGTCAAAAACAAGCCAGGGGATTTACAAGGAGGAAATGGAGGGGAAAGAAAAGCATTTCATTTGCCCGTTGTGACATTGTTTTACAATGGTGTAATTTAAATGTTTTGTTACAAGCTCACATTTCATCTTTAAGTGAGAATGCAAAAATCATGTTTCTTAGAAAGTTAAAGGACACAGCAAGTTTCCCCAATTTTTCAGGTGTCTACACTGTAATACAAGCTCTCTGTGATGACCTTGAATAGAATATGAACGCCTTGTAAACACTAGACAAAGTATGCATCTTGAATTATGGGCCAATGCTGGGTTCTGGCTGGAAGAGCAAAATCTGTTTTGGTAACAAATGACAGAATCTGTAAGGAAAAGCACATATTGGTTTTTTGAGTTCGACATATATTAGCACAATATTTTGCCCAGAAGTCAAAATTATAAGGGATAAATTGAAAAAGGAAATGGGAGAGTAGGAGAAAAAAGGAGATGAGGGGAATCCTATCCTATTTATAGAGAGAAGCTAGAGAAATCCATCGAGAAAATGCACCCAGATGCGTACAGACAGGACTATGAGGGATATTATGAGGCAAAGACATCCAAGTCAGGAAGAAAACATAGCTGAGGCCTTCTTGGGTCATCTTATCAGAACAATGGGGAAAAGCAAGTTAGTGGTAAGAAAGAAGAGTATCTACATATATGACAGAAAAGAAAATAATTAGTGGAGCATGTGGAGAATTAACTTTTTGATCAAAAATGAAATTAGATAAATGCCCATTAAATAGATAAAGGCCTATTACCTTCTTACAAATTGGGAAGAATTTATTAAAAAAAACAACTTGCCATATAAACAGGACCAGCTGAGGTTGTGACACAAAATCACAATTAGGAACTTAAAAGAGAATAAAGAAATGGACAATATCAGAAAAGCCATTTTTAAAAATGTAGGACAGTGTTAAGAATACTATTGGTATAAAGAGCAAGTCCCAGAGAGCTGACTAATATTTTTAAACACTTCTTCAGGCATAATTACTACCTTTGTACAAATGAAACCCTTAGTGATCTACAGACCATACTTGAAGTCGAGGGGCGAAAAATAGCCATTAAATTAAGATAGAGGCTCCTACAATGCATTTCCATTAAACTTTTCTTTAAAAGGATTTCTGTTCCATGGAGTGCTGCATTTATTTCTAAGCTGGATATCACCAGTGGTAACAGCTACTTTTTTCACATAGAGACACAAAAATGCAGTTAAAAGAATAATAAAGGACTGTATTGTAATTCTCCTTTAACTAAGAGCCTTAAATATTGTCTTATTTCAGTTTCTACATCTGAAGGGAGATGGAGAGAAATTAGAGAGGATGGAGCTTAGAGCAATGCAAATTACTAAAAGGGAAGGAAATTGACTCTATATGAGATTAAAGGAACTTAGCCTGGAAGAGAGAAGACTGAGTGTTCTCAGTGGAATTATTATTTCTAAGACCTGTTTTTAAAGGAGAGTGCTTGACAGTGTTCAAGCTCCACAGAGAATGGGAAGATTGAAGAAAGAATAAAAATACTTTAACCTGAGAAAGAACATGGAGATTATGATAGCAATTTGATTCAGAGGCATAATACCAATGATGGTTGTTAAGAGGTCTTTAACAAGAGAAAGGATAAACATCTGTCTCATTTTTATATCTATATGTTTGAGGCAAAGCGTCGAGTTAGATGAAGTCATGCTGCTTTCCGGCTCTGAGTTTCACATGTTGCCAGGGATCTAAAAGCTATGAGAGAGAGAGAGAGAGAGAGAGAGAGAGAGAGAGAGAGAGAGAAAGAGAGAGAGAGAGAGATTGAGAGAGATTGAGAGAAACCCCAAACTAAAATCTCAGGCTAGGCTTTTTATTTTTTCCCCTAAGCTTGTTGACCCATTAGTGACAATAGTTTAAAGAGAAAACCATTGCTACAGGCAACATTTGGGCAAGTCGATTCTGTGATGACTGACAGAAGAACATTAAGGCGAATGCAATAAGAGAATCCTTTTTGAGGCCAAATCACTCATTTAACAAAAAAGGAAACTGAGGAATGAGCTAATAGGTGTCTGATGGAGGATTAAAATCTAGGTCTTTCTGATCCCAAGTCCAGTGTCCTATCCACTAAGACACTATCTCAGTTATTTTGTACTTTAAAACATTGGATGGTTTGTATGAAATGGCTTTCCAAGTATTGAATGTCAGCAGCAGCCCTGGCATTTTGGGAGGATTACAATGCAGGAGGAAGAGCCCTGGAATGGCTGTCAGGAAACTTTAGTTCTCATCCTTTCTAGCTATGAGTCATGGGGCCAATTGCACAATCTCTTTGATCTCATCCTAACACTTGTACAATAATGGGGTAACGTTAAATAATAGCAAAGTTTCAGCTCTAATGACATCATTTTGTGTATGTGACTTTTGAGCGTAACCACTGGGAATCAAGAAAGCCTGTGTTAAGGTCCTGCCTCTGGCATACTTGAGCTGTGCTACCATATACAAATCATATATGTTTAACAGATGATATATGTTAAATATATAATTGAACCTCTCAGGGACCCCAGTAAATTCTCCATAATTTCTCTAATTCTCTATGTTAGGCTTGTCAAAAGAATTTCCAAACTGATGAATCTTAAGTACTACCTTCACCCTTTAAAAAGAATGTGAATAAATGTGTATAGTGCTACAAAATTGGACAAAGCATGGTGTGTTATTTAGAAAAAAATTAGCTAGTCATACCAAAAATTCAGAAAAACTCTGCTATATAGGAAATAAACATGAAGAACAATAAAAAGGATGAGAATAAACATTATTTTTCAAAATTACTTTTCATATGTTTTTGCCTTTCTTGATATTACTATATGACAACTGTATTTTGATATACAATGAAAAAATCAGCATATTTCAAAGAAAATGATGATGTGAAACCAAAATACAACCAATTACATGTTAAGACATTTATATGTTTATGTGTCTTTATGAGTATGTATTTATATTTTCACTTTCAGTGCACACACAGTTCTAAATAATGGCTTGTGAATTTATGTAGTGAACCAGAGAACTCTGAGTATCTCCCTTCTGTACTTAGACACTCTAACAGTATGGTCATATTTCAATGTGGACAACTAAGTGACACAATGTATAGAGAGTGGGGCCTGGAATCACAAAGACTCATCTTCCTGAGTTCAAAGTTGGCTTCAGACATTTACTAGCTTAGTGACTCTGGGCAAGTCACTTAACAATGTTTGCCTCAGCTTCCCCGTCTGTAACTGAGCTGAAGGAAATGACAAAACACTCCATTGTCTCTGCCAAGAAAACTCCAAATGAAGTCACAAAAAGTCAGATATGACTGAAAAGTGACTGAAAAACATATCTCAATATACATAGTTGCAAGTATCATGAAACATTTCTTTTTAAAATATAGCATATTTTTAAAAATAATCTTTCAATTTGGTAATGTGGAGCACAATTTTATTATGATAAAGTACAGATTTAATTTTTTTAAAATTATTTAATTAAAAACTTTAAAGATCAAACCAAACCAAATTAAAAATTATTTTAATTATATTTTCTTACTTTTCAAATAAAGACCTAATAAGAAGTTAAAATTCAATATTCTAATTTTTAAAATGGTGGTTCTGAGTCACATGATCATCAAGTTGGTGAACTGATCCCTATGTCTTTTCAAACATTTTTAAACCAGAAATTATGCACCAAAGATAAAGCAATGTCAACTGTTTCCATGGTGCAGGACACCCAGAATTCAAAAGAAAGTGAAAAAAATACCCAGAAACTGATGCTCACTAAACCTGAGCTCACTCAGCACCCTGACCCAATCTCCCACATAACACTAAGGCTGTCCTAGCAGACCCAAGGACAAAACAGAGGTGTTCATCAAACACAACCCTATACCCTATTACCCACACTTCCTTTCCAGTGCTGCAGAAAGCCTGGCTTCAGACTGTGGAAGTCTGTTTGGGCCTCAAGAGCCAGTTTGGCCACAGCCCTTCAGGAGCACAAGCCTACCAAGAGATGCAATCTGGAAGTATGTGTTGCAAAACTTATCTGCCAGTGCCAGAGACAGCAAACTCTCAGCTGCTGGTGCCAAAACAGAAAAACAAGGATCTGAAGGAGTAGGACAGTTCACCAGGACATATCCTATTCTATCTAGCCTAAAGGAAAAAGCACAGTTTCCAGCTGAGACCATTTCTGACTATCCAAAAATCAGTTGGAGCAGAGACCTAGGATGGTAAAATAAGAATTGCCCAGGAAGAGGCCAAAACAATTTGAGATCCATTCCTCAAGAACACCACAGTGAGAGAAGAGGGAGTCAAAAAGTCAATGATGAGGGAAAGAGGAAGGCATTGCGGGGAGAGAGGAGATTGAAAGTAGCAAAGTTTTCTGGGAGAAAAAAGTCAAAGACCTTGAAGAGATGAATGAATAGGAAAAACAATGACAATGGAAGGAAATATGGCCTCCAGATCTAGTAAACAAGTTCAGTAGTCTATGAATAAATACTGTAAAATGAAGGAAAATTATCACATACCTGATGAGACAGAGGGTCCAGTGGAATCTGAGAACATGGAACAGCAAGACTCTGTTTCTGCCTGGCTTAAAATAGAAATGAGAATTGTGAGAGCAGAATTTAATAAGCAGAATAGAAAAATGTGAATCTGAGATGTCAAGACTCACCAAAGAAACAAAAGATGGAGTAGATTTGCAATGCAAATACATAGACATGAAGAATGACCTATAGGAAGAGACGGAAAAAAATTAAAAGAAAATATATTCACAATGCAAGCAAAACATACTGATCTTGAAAACAGGATGCACAGACACAACCATTGATCATTGGTATCTCAGAAGAACATTACAGAACCAAAAAAACCTTAATACCATAATGAAAGAAGTAATAGAAAAGAATTGCCCAGAAGTTCTGAACATAGAAAATGAAATCCCAATTGAAAGAATTCATAGTTCACTTCCAGGAAAATAAAACAAAACAAAACTAAGACTGCAAACTTCAAGACATACAATTGTTAAATGTAATAATTCAATTCTTTAACAAGTTCTGCAAGCCATCAGGGGAAAGACTATCTGATAAAAAATAAAGAACACTTAAATAATACAAGACTATTCATATCCAACTAGAAAAAGGAGAACGGAATGGAATGATATGTTTCAAATTAGAGTGCAGCTGAAGATACAGCCTAACATGACCTATCCTGAAATCTGAATGACATAAATGACAAAAGATAGACATTCAAGAATATAGAAGAATTTTAAACATTTTTAGAAAAAAAAGTAGAACTGAAGAGATAAGTTATTTCTTGAACATCCCAAACAACACAATTTCAGGAGGAGTGAATAAATGCAGAAAGCAACAGAGTGAAAACAGAAAGACTAGTAAGGGACTTCTTTCTAAAGGTATACAAGGAAACAATGGCAAAATTGGAAAACTGGTGAGGCAACAATTAAGAGGTGGAGTGGTGGTATTATAGACAGAGTTTGGAAATACCCTGCAAGGACAGCTTAATATTGGGGAAATGATCAACATGATTAAAGATATTAAAAATTAAAATGTCCAAAACCACATGATCATCTCAGCAGATACAGAAAAAGCTTTTGACAAAGTACAACACTCTTTCATGCTAAAAAACCTACAAAGTATAGGCATGGAGGGAACTTTTTTAACATCATAAAAAGTATCTCTAAAACCAGAATAAAGAGCCACATGCAATGGGGGTACTCTAGAATCTTCTTAAAACAAATATGAGAGTAAAACAATGATGTCTACACTCCCCACTATTATTTCACATAGTTCTCAATATGCAATCAATAGCAATAAGACAAGAGAAAAAAAATACAGGTTTAAAAAAAGAGATACAACTGCACCTGTTTGCTGATAACATGATGGTTTACATGGAAAGTCCCAGGGAATCAGCAAAGATACTAATTGTGACAATTAATGGCTTAAGCAAAGTTGCAAGATACAAAATAAATCCTAAAAAATCAACAGCACATCTATATAATAATAACAAAACACCAAAAAGAAAAAGAAAATCTTTTTTTCCAAAAACTACCAAATGGAAAAAAAAAATCTGGTGATTAACCTCTCAAGGCACACAAAAGACATGTATGGATTCATTTACAAAGCACTCTTTAAAAATAAAGAACAGCTTAAATAGCTAGAGGAATATTCAGTGCTCATGACTAGGTCATATCAATATAATAAAAATGACAACACTATCGAAAATTAGTTTATAATTTTAATGTTATACCAATCAAATTACCAAGGGAATACTTTACAGAGCTTGATAAAATAGTTACAAAATTCATTTGGAAAAACAAATGATCTATAATAGCAAGGAAAATCATGAAAAGAAGTAAAGGGGAAAGGAGAACAGCACTTCCAGACCTCAAACTATAGTATAAAACAGCAGTCATCAAAACCATGTGACACCGATTAAACAATAGAGATAGATTAATGGAACAAACTGGACAAGGGAGATTCAGAAACAATAGAACTCACTAACCCAGTGTTTGATAAAGTAGGAAATACTTATGGAAAGCGACTTAGAATATGAAAATAAGTGAATAAAATGCCCTTTGAACCAAAGACTCCATTACTGGATCTATACCCCAAAGAAGCCATATACTCCAAAACATATATAGCAGCTCTTTTTGTGATAGCTGAGAATTGGAAACAAAGTAGGTGACCATCATTTGCAGAATGAATAAATTGTGACATATGGATATAATGGAATACTACTATACTAAGAAGTGATGCGTGATGAATGCAGTGAAGCATGGAAAGATATATATGAACTGACACAAAGTGAAATAAGCAGAGTCAAGAAAACAATATAAACAGTAACTACAAAGTAGAAGAACAATGACAAACAAAATAATCAAAAGTAAAAGCAACATAATTATAAAAATCAGTGGGATTTGAAGAGATATGAGAAGACACCCCCCAACTGACCCCTTCATGGATGTAGGAGGTCCACAGGTGTTACACATCGCACATATTTTCAGATTTTTTCAATGTATGGATCAGCCAAGCTAACTTATTTTTTTATCTCTAAAGAAATACTATCCTATGAGATAGGTCTTGAGGAGACATAGGGGGAGATATCCATGGAATTCATGATGATATAAAAATATAAAAAAAACCTTAAACAACTTAAAAAAAAGAAAAGAAATGAAGGGAAAAAGAGGAGCTAAAGGTGAGGAGTGGGTCTCAATTTTCTCAGTAAAGTAAGATTGAGATCCTTAACTAAGAGGAGTGGAAGTGAGAGGCTTAAAGATGGAAAAGGAAGTCTGAGGAAATTCAATCTATAAAGTAAGGGAATCTGACCTGCATGACCTCTACAGGTTTCTTCTGACTTTAGGACTCCATGTTTCTAATAGTCAAAGCAGATGAGAAAGGACCTAGGAACATGATGTACATAAAGGGACCTATTTCTATCTGGTGCTTTC
The DNA here is from genome assembly GCF_011100635.1 of Trichosurus vulpecula. Classification (NCBI taxonomy): domain Eukaryota; kingdom Metazoa; phylum Chordata; class Mammalia; order Diprotodontia; family Phalangeridae; genus Trichosurus; species Trichosurus vulpecula. The sequence goes on from NC_050578.1 coordinate 61,775,765, forward strand.
TATTTCCTAAGATCTCAGCTAAGTTGAAACAGGCTAGAGATAAGACTTAGAAGAAGGAGAGGGAAGGAAACAGGGGGGAGAGGATTGGCTGGAAGCACAGTTGATTCTACCTTTTCTCAAGTAAGAAGTATTGTGTTAATAACGATTGTATATCCATATGTGTACGCTCAAATATCTTCCTGTCTATGTGTCAAAACAGCCTCATTTTCTAATGAATTTGTGCTAGAAGTTTAAATGAAATTGAATAGCTTATGGTGAGTAATTTGCCCTTCAAATAATACTTAGAGAATTACAAGTAGAAATAAGAAAACAGCCTTACCTCATATACTTTCCCCTCTACAGAATTCTTATTTGATGATCTCGTATTGCAGTAATACTCATTATATGTCTCCTTCTCCTCTCCCCCCAAAAAACCAATGAAAATAATTTCTGCTTTTCCCACAAAAAGGTGTAAAAATTCTTTGAAGAATTAATGAGATCCACCAAATTAAAACAAGAAATATTTTAATAAACGATGACTTCAGTGTAAGCATGGAAGTAGGCAAAGATGGTAGAAAATATGGATATGGCATATAAAATGAGAAAAGTCAAAGATTTTTAGATTACATAGAAGCTTTAAGCTTAAATATCATGAATATACTCTTTAAGAAAATAATCAAAAAAACACTGCATGTGATGAAAATGAAATTGATCACATATTAACAGATAGAAAATGATTCATTCATGTTTTGAGAATCATTCTCAAATCAGTAGTTGGCTCATTCTTTTGCTGGATAAAAGATAAAAATTAACACAGAAAGAAACAATAAAGTTGAGAAAATCACGTGGCATGTGTTTGAAACAACTCCAATCTAACCTATTCAGATGAGTTACTGGTATCCCCAAATGGGACATGAATATATGAAAGGACATCAATAACAACTACACTGATTTTGTGCATATATTTAACCAATGTAAATCAACTGCCATAATGAGGAGACCAAAAAAGCCCCAAAACCATCTTAGTCAGCAAACATTTGACTTTCTGCCAAGCAGAGGGATATGGCCGCCAAAAGCAACATTGGTTTGGAATATAAATTCATCTGTATAATCTTAAACTGAAAGATGATGGAAAATTTTGATCAGTATCACCTCATAAAATAGAGGAGAATAATTAAGGGCGAATCCAGCTTGGCAAGATACCCAACTAAGCAAGGTCATTCCAAGGGCATTTAAAGATGAGTCTGGAATGAGGACAACAAACAGATGAAATAATCAAAATGATGTATAAGTAATTCTTATAATTATTTTTTTCTTTATTATCAAGGATAGGGAGAGTCACCACTACTCTATCATAGTCACAAATGAGTTTAATAATGTGGCAGCTACCATAAGAGAAGATAAGCAACTGAACTACATCAAATAGATACAGAGAAGGTCCATACTAGAGGCATAAAAATGTTTAGGTTATCAATTCTCAAAGTATAGGAAAGAAGAAAGAATGCCAAATGTTTAAGAGAAAATACTTAGATCTTATTACTAAAAAAGAGCCCTGAAGAACATCAACAACTATTCATCTATGGATCAACTTCCTCATCCATTTTAAATTTTTATAAGATACATACATAAAGTACATTTTCAATAAAGCTATTGGAAGACAACAGGCAGGCTTTAGTGAGTAGTATTCCACAACAGATCTCAGCTTTGCTGTAATATAGTTAAGGAAAAGATATAGAGACTACAAGATCTCATTTAGCTTATTCTCATTTACTATGAAAATAAAAGTTTTCTAACAAAGTGTCTCCCATTCATATATTAAAACATATTCAGAATTCCTTGAAAGTTAACAAAGACAACCTTGTTCCATTCAATCATTAAAATCAGGTGATATATAATTCAAGGTGATGTATGCTTATCAGATTTATTTACCACTAGCACAGTTCTAATTCAGGAGGTTATTCTAACGTATGATGACTTCTACACTTTCCAGTAATGCCATTGTGCTGATTGTATCAAGCCTTGGAATTTTAGAGTGTCCTGAATGAGATTCTTAACCACTCAAAAGAATTTGAATTTGACTTAATTATCCATTCAGGAAAAATCAATAGATGACAACTAACTTTTATCCAGAAGCAACTTATGATCTTAGAGAATTTCCAGAAACACTAAAAGATTAAGTAACTTACCAAGGGTTAAAGGGACAGTTTGTATTATGGTTCTTGAAGGCAATTCTTCCTGGCTTTGAGACTGGTTTTCTATGTACTACTCCACACTCCCTGATAGATAGAGAGATAGATAGATAGATAGATAGATAGAGATATCTTGGCTAGAAATTTCAAATGAAGAATGAGTCTGGCTCAAAATTGAGCTAAAGAGGGAAAGGGAGATGGATTGGCCTTGGAAAACTACAGTTCTTTTAAAGACCCCAAACTTCTTCCTGAGCAAAGACACTTTATCATCATCATTATTATTATGGTTACTATATATTATATACTAATATTATCATTTATGTAGAATTTAAAATTTGCAAATACTTTATAAACATTATCTCATTTTATCCTCATAATAGTCCTGAGAGGTAGGTGCTATTATTATCTCAATTTTATAGATGTGGAAACTGAGATCGAGATGTTAATTAACATAGAGTACTACATCTAATAAGTGTCTGAGTCTGGATTTAATTTAGATTTTCCTGACTCTAGGTCCAAAGCTTTATCTACTGCCCCAATATTCCACTAATAATATATGGTTCTGAGTCATGAACATAGGTTACTGAAGAACTGAAATTGAGAACCACCCAAATTTTAATTGAGAACCACCCAAATTGGAATTGAGGGGCACAAACTTGGTGCAAGCAGGCTGAAACACACAACCAATAAGGAATGAATTGTGAACAAGTGAAGTAGAGGAAATGTGTGTGTGTGTGTGTGTGTGTGAAAAATAAGATAGGCTAGTCATATGGCAAGAGTAAATTATCTTCCCAAAGTCAAGAGAACCTGAGGAAAGCCCTGAAAATATCCCTGTGGAACTGAAAATTGACACCCCACTTTATTCTATATTATTTATTAGTTATTGATTGAGGATTGTATCTAATCATTGGAATCAGAACTTACGAATTAATTTGATTTAAAAAGATAATTGGAGTCCTTAACATTTGAGTCTATAAGATAATTAGACTTCTTTATAGGAGTTTAACTTCTGCATTTCTCTGGGCTATATTCTGGACTCTATCTATCTTATTCCCAAAGGGAAGAGAGAAGATGAGTCGATGTAGTCACAAGATGTTCCGCCTGGCCATTAGTCTAGCACCGGACCACTCAGGTGTAGGGAGTTACCTAACATAGGACTTTTGAGAAGATGTTGATCAAATCTGGGCTTTCCTCTTTCTGTTGTTGTTCAGTCTTGATCAACTCTTCCCTTACCATAGACTTTAGAAACTCCCTGTTGCAAAGAAGTCAGCATGATTATGCTGAACATAAGTACATGATACACCTTTGCAAACTGTATAAAAGACTGCTCTGAATGCTCTAATGCACCTCTGGTTACTGAGGGGTCACTGTTCGATATTATTGGTGACTACTAGCCTTGCCAATAAATTAATTTCACAAAGTTCGGAACTTTGTGCCTCTGTTTTCTCCATTGCAGATTTTTGTTGTGGCACCAGTGTGGTAAAAATGTAGGAAGACAAAATGTATTGAGCAGGCATGAGTAGAATTTCATCTGCATGTCTGAAGGGGATTCCAAAATGGATAAGATCCAAGATCCATGTGAGAATTGCTTATTTGAGAATATATTAATTTAAATGTAAGACAAAAGGCCTTCAGATCTCTCTCTCTCTCTCCCTCTCCCTCTCTCTCTCTCTCTCTCTCTCTCTCTCTCTCTCTCTCTCACACACACACACACACACACACACACTTATTCAGTCATGATGTCCCATTCATCTTAGCCTTATCTCCCCTAGTGCCTTGCAATATACTTTGCACGTAATAGGTTATCAAGGAAATATTTGCTGAATTACATATTAATTTTACATTTTCCCCTAGCAATCCCCTCTTAGTCATTACAAAAGAACAACAAATCTAAGAGCTTGCCCCAAGTTAAGTTTGCACCAATTTCATTTGGAACTGGTTAGCAATGGTTAACACTAAATAATTAAATATCTATTAATGCTCCATAATCCATGACTAGAAGAATATGAGTTCAATTTTAAAGACAACCAATATTTATGAAAAATATTTTTATGGTGATGACTTTGACATTGACTGGCTGAGTGACCTTGCAAAAAGTCACTTAACCTCTCTAGGGTTCATCTGTTCACTCCTGGTCCTCTTCATGCCAGTATCCTTCTTTAGCCTCTACCTTGGACCCAGAACTCTAGCTCCCCGTCTTAGGGCCCCTTCGTCTTCTGAATAGAGAATAATGACCATTTTTAGCCTGACCCATCCCTGCTTTGGTATGACTCCCTGCCAGCTTCACACCATGCTTGAAAAAATGCTACTCTTCTCTCTCCATTACACTTCTAATTCTGGACACAGTAATCAAGTCAGACTTAGCATTCTAAGAAAGGATGTGTCAATTAAATGCTCTATGACTTCACTCAGAATCCATGTAACTTTCTAGGCCAAAATGTCCCCAGCCTTCACTTCACTATATGTGGTGTTTTACTCTGCTAGAATATAAGTTCCTTGGGGGCAGGGATCATCTAGCTTAGATTTTGGATCCCCAATTCTATGTCTAGAGAATCCTCTAGATTAGAAGAGATTAGAATCCTCTAATCTGAGATTACAGATCCTTCACCTATACGATTCTCAGATGTGACTAATTTTAATTATTATTAACTGGAAGCATTGATTGAATAAATGAAAATATCTCAAATTCTTTCAGTAATAGATTCTATTAACCAAAAACCTGTTTTCAAATTTTTGAAATTGTAATACCCTAAACTGCTTTCTGAAGAAATGCTTAGAAGCCCAAACGTGACTAGTAATAGGTTTTTAAAATAAGACCACAGAGCAATATTACTTCCATTTTTACTTCTTTCAGCTCCTTTCCAGTTCAGATGGTCCTTTCTAGTCCTATTTTGAGTCTGGGTAACTTTTTGGCCCATTTAAGCTGAATGCTAAGAGTACCAGATTTCATTTTTTCTCATATAACCTGAAGGCCTTATTCTTATAATATTGCCAGGTATAAGGTAAACTCTTCACTTCTATACATATGAGAGATCCCCATTTGATAGTCCTTGGTCTAATATTTCAGTTTTGTAAAAGCCTTTTTCATTCATTTTTTTTCTTCTATCAGAATGTCACCTAATTTTGATCTTAAAAGAGTAGCTGGGGCTATGCTTTCTCCCCCTTTTCCCCTTCCTTCTCTCTAGATGAATTTCTTTTGGTAGAACTTGAGAATAGGCTAGATGTAATGGAGTGGGAACCTTTGAACAAGAACAAATAACCGGATCGGGGAAACAGAATTTTGTGCTTTGAAACCAAACTAAAAACAAAGAGAGTCAGGGGAGGAGAGAAAACATAAGGAAGGGAACAGAGCCCCAATAAGTTTAATGTTGACCTTAATGTCCATACACCTACATGCTTATTTCATGCCAACCAGTTGTCTAACTAGCTATTCAGGTCTCCTGATATCTCTGATTATGACAGATCACCTGAGGGATTTCTTGACATTAGTTCATAGTCTAGGACTGGATAACCTTCAGAGTCTATGTGTTTCATTTCTAAACATCATTATTTCATTGACACATTCTCAGATAGAAAAATAAAATCTCCTAATCCTAGTAGAAAGAGACTTTTAAATAATAAAGATATGCATACAGTAGAGTGCTTTTTTGACAGCAGAAGCAAGTCTTTCAAAAGTCTCTCTTTATTTCCTCCCAAATATTTAAAAATGAAAATAATGTATATTGCAATTATTTCAAGGAAATTAATTATTGCTTATTAAAAAGATCCTGTTTTTAGCAATAGTTTATCAGAAAACACCATCGGCCTTAGCATATTTAGCAAGGGATGACAGAACAAGCTAATCTGATAGCATTAATATTTCCATTTCCCTTCAACACAGGTCTCTCTGTGGTGTGGAGGTGGGAAACCTGAAGCCCCAAGGCCACATGTGGCCCTCTAGGTCCTCAAGTGCTACCCTTTGAATCCTGGATTTGTTCTGTGACGTTTGGATTCAATCAAAGGGCCACACTTGAGGACCTAGAGGGCCACATATGACCTTGAGGCCACAGGTTCTCCACCCCTGTTCTGCTGTCTTTGGTTTCAATGATTGCACAGCCTTGGATTTTTGATCTTCTTATCCAAGTCTAAGTGTGTATTCAAAGTTATTCTGTTTGTTGGGCTCTGATGACATGATTCCCCTGCTTGGATTTCTCTTGATCAGAAAGTCTGCAAGCTGGACTGGGCTTTCACAGAGACTTCAAATCAATTGCAGAGACTTCAACACCAAATATCCTTCATCATTTGTTTTCTCTAGCAAGTCTCTTGGGGCTGTAGGATAATGGAAGGGCACGGAAGATGTGTGATACTACCCTGTAAGGTATTTGAACTAGATATCGAAAAGTCCTTTCCTCTTTTCATAACCCTCTTTTCAAGTCCCTAGTCCCAAGCTCCAGCTCGGGGGCACCAAGGTGAGAGACATTGCCCTTGTTTTCTTGACAGGGTATTGAGAAAGCTACGCCACGTGCATATATTTTTCTAATAGCAGCAGCAACTTTGCTCTCTAATGCACTCATTCAACTTCAGAAATTGTCTAGATTTTCCGGTTTCCCAGATCATCCAAACTGGCAAATTGTACATGTGTCATTTAAAAGCAATCCTTCAAATAGACATGTGCTCAGGAAAACTAGAAGCACTGATGGTACTTGATTACCATCAAAAGTATTTGTATTGTCTATTTTGATAAGCCTAGAAGAGAGCAATTTCTAATTCCAAATTTATTTTATTAAATTTAAACCCAAATCTGGGGTGTTCCGACATTTTCCAGATTTTGGTTTTTCTGTGCAGTAAAATGTTTGTTGGAGTCAGGAACAGCTGAGTTCAGATCTAGCCTCAGAAACTTACTAGTTGACTTTGAATGAGTGACTTAACCTTTTAGCTATTTCTTCATCAGCATAATAGGGGTAATAATAGCATGGACCTCCCAGGATTGTTGTGAAGATAAAATGAGATGACATTCGTAAAGTGTTCTGAAAACCTCGAAATTAACACACACAAACACGCTGTCTCTCTTTCTGTTTCCCTCTCTCTCTCTGTCTCTGTCTCTCTGTTGCTCTCTCTGTATCTATCTAGAGCAGTTTTATATATACATATATAGTTTTTATATGCACAGTTTTATACATACCATGAACCCATACATATACACACATATGTGTCCATGTGTATATATATAAATATATTATTTTATTATATATTAATTTATTATAGTTGTGATTTTATATAATATAAAATAATATTATATAGTTGTATACTAATAAATATTATATATTATATGGTACAACTATTTTATATTATAATTTTGTATACATATATAAATGGTAGCTATTATGGTTCATTTCAGTGTTTAAAATATAAAACTAGTATCTTCCTTATAGTTACTTGTTGTATGTATGTCGTATGTGTTTCATACTACTGTGCACACAATAGCATTTTGGGATTCCTTCTTTGAGAAAACACAGGACTGTGGAAAATTAGAAAAATAATTTGTAAATTGGTTCTGCCCTAATGAACTCTCAAGAATACCTAGAATGGTAAAAAATTGATTATATTTATCTGAATTTGAAGCAGTCAGTTGAAAAATGAATATATGTTCAAACCAGGTGTTTCATGTCATGATTTTTTTAAATCATGTTAATTTAATTATTTAGATATTTTGTTGGTATAGTTAGTGAATTTAACCAAACCAGCTTGTTTAGATACAAGCTGTTGGAAGTTCCTTTTATCTTGGACAATACTGGATTTTTAAAAAAACATCTGAAACCCTATCAGGATTTGAAAAGCTGCAAGGACAATCTAGTTTATCAAAACCAGTAATCTTCTGCATAAAAGACCACTTTATTCAGAGATTTTAATGAAGTTCTCTTTTTGTACATACAACAGTTTTCTTCATGGCCAATATATGTGTTTAAATCAAATAGCAATTGAATGCTGACATAAAATGTACATTGAGAGGAAGGAGTGATGACTATCATCTTCACATGTGAGCTCTTTAAAAAATGTCCGAGTTATACAGAGATGTTACAGTGGAGGAGGCCTACAAAGAGTGACTTGTGTCTACTCAAGCAAAGACATCAAAGATGTGAGTAATCCAGTGAGTATAATTACCATAGACTGGTGATCTAAATCATCCAGACCCTAGTATTCTTCAGAAGACCATAGATATAAAACTGGGAGATTCTCAGAGATCAGTTAATCAATCAATTTGCAAGTATTTATTTTGTGCCACGCATAGATGATTGTAAATACTGCCTCTTACGCAAACTGGCTATGTGACCCTGAGCAAGACATTGTCCTCTTAGTATCCCCCAGGCAAATCTCTAGAAAGTTCTGCAGAGTTCTGCTGTTTCACATTTCAGTCGTGCCCCCTTTTGGGGTTTTCTTGGCAAAGATACCAGAGTGGTTTGCAATTTCCTTCTCTAGCTCATTTTACAGATGAGGAATTGAGGCAAACAGGGTCAAGTGATTTGTCTAGGATAACACAGCCAGAAAAGGTCTGAAGTCAGATTTGAACTCAGTAAGATGAGTCTTCCTGTCTTCAGGACCAGCCCCTCTATTCACTGCACCACTTAGTTGCCCTCTCAGTTCTATAATGGGGGTAAAAATAATGCCTACTTCTCAGAATTTTTGTGAGGATAAAATGAATTAGTATTTGTAAAATTCAGTTAATAAATGCTGATATTATCACACAGGGGAACAAATAAATCAATCAATGAAAAAAGCATTTATTAAATGCTTATTATGTGTCAAGCACTATGATAATCATTGCAGATACACATAACAAAAAAAAGACAATCCCTGCTCCTGAAGAGTTTACATCTTAATAGGGAAAGACAATATCTATAGGAAAGTGGTGGCCAGGGACCCTAGGCATGAGCTTTAATATTGGGGCTGGAGATAGAGCCTGCAACACAGGAAGAAGGCATGAAGGGAATCAGGAACCAGAGAATCAGCCCAGGAAGCTCAATGTAGTGATATGCCTAGAAGAGAAGGAAGCAGCATGAAGATACCACAAGCAAAGAAAAGAATGCTGGGGTCTTGTAGTCAAGGAAGTGAGTCTCTTTGGCTACATGTGCTCCCTAAGTATGTGCATCTCTACTAGCCCACTGTATATATGTGACCACTCTTTCCAATGATGCTATGTATTAGTGGGAGAATGTGCTCCAAGTTTATGGGAGAAATGTTTTATAGCTGGTGTCTTTATGATACCATATCAGTAAAGTTTTTACTTTGAGCTAATTGTATTCTCTAGCTGACTATTAAAGGTAAATGCATAGGTAAGGGCTTCTGAGATATAGTTTAAGAAATGTGGACACATAACATACTTTGAAGCTGGGCTAACCAGCCCCCTGGGAATCCAGTCTATATGTACAAGCTGCAGGATAACTCAGAGATAGTGATATGAACGCATTTGCTAATACACACACACACACACATATATATATATATATATATGTGTGTGTGTGTGTATATATACATATTATATATATATTATATATATATATATATGAAGGTAACACTTGATTTTTTTCAAAAATGACTGACCTTCCTTTTCTATTTAAAAACAATTATTACAATGTAAGGATTACTGCATAAGGCAGGAGAAGGGAAATGCTTGGGAATGAATGTGATATGCAAAGAAAAAGGCACCATCATTATTATTAATAACAAAAACAGAATTAAAAGATCCCTTTGCCTGGGAATAGAAGAATGAAAGGTAGGGGTTGCGTTCACTTTACTCCTAGCTATTCAGTGGTTAAGTGATAGAGCTGTACCCTAAATGTAATTAAATAAAGATAGGGAAAATAAGAGTTGGGTGGGAGTTTTTCATCATTAAGGTACATAGTGGATGAATCAGAATGCTCATTCTCCAATGGGTGGGGTTGGAGAACAAAACACAAGGTCACCAAGCTGTGGTCACGAGCCCTGTGATGGCAAAGAGAATAAGGTTGTATAGGTGGAAGAAGGCTTTGTATGCAGTCAAGAAGCATACTGGTCTTTGGTCTTCTTGTCTCCTTTTAAAAATAGAGAAACTCAGACACACCTATGATGGTAAATACTTTGCTTAAGGTCACTAAAAAAGTAAGCCTTAAAGGTGAAATTTAAATGGTGATCCTCTGACTTCAGAATACTATTTCCTTCCCTCCTCCCATTGCCCCATGTCCTCTTTTCCTCAGTTACTATTTTTGGTCTGAATTTTTTGAATCCTCATTTCATTGCTGACATTTTGTCATTCAGGATCTACAGGAGAATACATTCCTCTCTTGGGTCTGGTGGTACATAAGTTGGGTTTTCTTTTAAATGCAAATTTACCATTTTCCTCTTATTGATGCTTATGTAAAATGTTGTCATTTTGTTGGTATAACCTTTAGATAACAGTAGGTAATTTAACTATGATGAGGCCAAGAATATAATTTATGCTTCAGACATTTCTCAGCTGGCTCACCCAAACCAACTCTTGGCTGTCCTTCCTCATTCATCCATCATATGCTTAGAGTTAATCCAAATTTCTACATTGCATTTAATTTCTCCTCCTTCCTGCAGTTCTCATATTATTGCTCACCAAATTATCTGCACACCTGGTTTATAAAGTACGATAGTTTTTTTTTCCTTAATGAGGGCACCATTCAGTTTAATATACTACTGATTTTCTTCTGTATCCTCTGTTTAACCAATTATGATTCTGTACATCTTTTTCTACTCAGACTACTGTAATAATACTTAAGGTGGGACTTCTTGCTATTCTTCTCTTAAGTGTCTTTGATGATTCTGGCCTTTGTTTGAATGGGGCAGATAAAGTGGGATTTTGCCTTGGAGTGTTTCTCAGAATTAACACAATAGAGAGTCATTGTGTTGTATATGGTGTGATACTAGGGATGGGGAACTTTCACACACCCAGCCTGGGTGAGATCAGAGTTCTCAGGGCTCTGAACAGGATATAATTGAGGGCAACTTCATGTTTGACTTTTGGGGCACACTCATGGAAGGAGTGTTGAGACTCTGGGCAAGGCGTAACTGCCCCCTAGCTTTGTAACCCAGACTCATTGGTTCTTCTCTGGTAACTATGTATTGTGATTTGATCAGACAAGTTCTGTCTGTTGATGTTTGTATTTTCTGTTTGTATTTGCCCTGAAGTTCAAGGGGCTGATCTTTTCTCCGTGAACTAAGTGAATGATATACGTATGTTTGATTAAACTGAGATTGTTGATCCCTTAAAGTTGCTTTCCTTAGAAAAGCAGATCAAAAGAACCTGTGCTAGCGGCTTTCTGTGTGCTGGTTGTTGATGGGTCTTACACACCTACAGCAGCTGCTAGCAGATTGTTGCTACAACCACCTAACTAGAGAGGGCACATTAGGACAAATACTATTACATACTACAACAATTACTATGAGCAAATGGCCTTGCACATTTTCTAGTACCATTAATCAAAGGGCAATGCCAAGGAAATATGAGAGTCACAAAGCGATGGTAAGAAAAATTATAATATTGAATAATTGATCTATTTGGTAAATCTTTCAATCAAATATCAAAATATTTGAGAAATAGTTCACTGATAACCATTATACTGGGATGGAAGAGATCGGCAAGTATGGAATAGAACTTTATTAAGAATCCCCTGTTCGTTAGTGATTTTCTCTATTTGCTTTCATAGAAAACTATTTGTACTTACTTTGTTATACTTTATCATTGTATTGTTTTTATTTATTTGTGTGTGATCACACAAAAGAGCGTAATCTCTTCAGTGGCCAGGGCATTTTTTAAAAATTTTTTTCTATATTCTCTAGCACTTAGAACAATGCAATTCTGTATAGGTGTTCAGTAAAAGAAGGAGAGAGGGGAGGGGAGGAATGAAGAAGGGACAGAAAAAATAACAGGGGATAAGAAGGAAGCAAAGGAGAGAGAAGGCAGAGAAGAAAAGTGGAAAGGGAGGAAATATGGTACATTTTAGACTTTGGTCTTTAGACTAGCCATTAGATTAGTATCTTCAACTAAAGTTCCTATATGCTAAAAAAATTCTTTCATTGAAGATTTGTATTCCCTTTACTTCTTTGATCATGCACCTTGCACTGGGAAAAGGAGTTGAAAGGAGGACACTGTGATCCTCTCTGACTGAAGTCATTCAGTAGTTAGGTCCAAGGCATGGTCTGTCAATTTAGTGTCAAGTTTACCAGTCACCCCATACTAGAGGGTATTCTGGATGTGATCCAATATTTCTCTGGCTCTTAGAGAGCTGATGTCACTCATTCCTTGGCTCTTTCCCTCTGTGGATTTTCCTCCCATTGGTTTCACATTTGGTGTGCATTATCCAATCCAATGATGCATCAGCCCCCGTCTTATTTAGGGAAATTCTTCTCCTTTTACTTAATACCTTCTGCTTCCATATATTTATATGTGTGTGTGTGTGTATGCATGTGTGTATTTCTAGTCATACTTGTACACTGCTCTTTAATCATACTAAAGGAAACTAATAAAAGCAAACTATATTAGCATATCTAGCACACATATTATGCATACCTCCTATGATTTCAAATCAACCTTCTCATTGACAGGCACACCCTCACCCTGAAAATGTAGTTTGCCCTCACCACTCCCTGTGGGTGACTAGTAGGACATTCAATTTCTGCTTATCACATACTAAGCCTGTAGTGTTAGATCAGCTTCCCATTAATTAATTCAGCATACTTGCTGATCTCCCCCCAAAAGGAGAACCAGAATAAGGGTGTACCCTTGTTTCCAGGCAATTGTAGCTTCTCTTCGGTTTGGCTCCATGTGGCCTAGATTTCACTGCCCAGGTCCTATTCACCTTTTCACTCGCCCAGCATCTGAAACGCTACTGCATTGTCTGTCTTTGCAAATGCCCACACAGCACAGCCTGACAATCATAAATCTAATGCCCCTGCACCAAGGAGACTCCTAGAGCTTGGGCAACATTAATTCCCTTCTGTTTCACCTTCAATACTCAGCACAACCTCCAACTTAAAAACTACCAGGCATGCTATCAACCCCAGAAGGTGCATCACTGCTGCCCAGAACACATCTGCTATATGTATTTTCCACTGCCCATAAATCACTGCAATGATAATGGTTTGTTCATAGCATAAAATATTAAAGCTAGTCCGACACCTTTATTGTACTGCAGCCCAAAGAGGTTAGGTGATTTGCCAATGGTCATAGAGCTCATAGGGGAGGGATCTGAAACTAAATTTGATTCCAAATCCAGTGTTAGTTTCATTATGCCACCATGGTCCACCTGTTGCTGCTGTTATTGTTGAGAAAAGAAGGGCTATTTGTAGTTTAAAGGCAGGGTCCCAAAACAGTTAGAATGCCAGCAAAATTGTGGGCTTGAATCCTGCCTTACTGGCCTTACTACTAGTGTAGGCTATTGTTCTTTAAAGGACTTGGAGTCAGGAAGAGTTGGTTTCAAATCCTTTTTTCAGAGACTGTATAATCCTGGATAAATCTTGTAATCTTCTCTGTGCCTCAATTTCCTTAACTAATTAAAGCATTAGACTCGATGGCCTTTAGAATTCTTTTAAACTCTGATCTTATGATCCCCTCAGTTATTTACCCTCTATGATCCTCAATTTCCTCATCTGTAAAATGGAGATAGAAAACAGAATCCATCTCATAGGGTTACTTACTGTGAAGATCAATGAGATAAAATAATATGTTTTTAAAACAACAAGTATAAGCTGTTATTATCATAGCTACCTTAGCTACTTCTTCCTTGACAAATTGTAGGAATATCTCTGGGTTGGACACAAATTATAGGTGACTCGCAGCAGGTAATTTATCCAGACAACACTTCCTGTGACACCCGCAGAGTAAGAAATGCCATTTTTGCCTATAGGTATACTTCCTTTGTACTCATGGCTATTTCTGCTGTCAACAAGGTAATACTGAGGCCACTCTCTTTACCTTTCCACTCAACATCTCAATTAACTTTTAGCCCTTACTAAAAAGCATGGATTATATAAATTATTAAAGCAGGGGCAAAGCAGAAAGCAGCTGAATAGCCTGCCTGTCTAAATTAATGCAGGAACACTCAGAGATGGATAGTTGCTTCTTCATATACTGTTAGTAGTATGGAAAAAAAAATTCTGAGCTGGAAAGTCCTGGTCAAGAAGAGAGAAATCAAAATTTTTAAAGACTCCAGTTCAAAAACAGAAAGCTATAATTCACATGTTATAGTCCTATATAAGTGATGCTTTTCATTTCTATAGAGCATTTGCTACATATCTAACTATATATATATATATATATATATATATATATATACACATATATATATACACACACACACACACACACACACACAAATATGTGTGTACGTCTCCGTGTGTATTTATATGTGTGTGTGTGTGTGTGTGTGTGTGTGTATGTATATGTATACATTGGAATATATGTGTGTGTATACACTCAGGCTCCACTCAGGGCCAGGCAGGTGGTACTTGCCCCTAAGGGTTGTAGAATATGCTGAAGAGTTTGTGTTTCTCTACTTTTGTCATTGGCTTCAAATCCCACTGACTTGTGCTTCCCCTCTATATTTAGGTGATGAGTGACCATATCTCAATTCCACTTAACCCCTTAAGATCAGGATAGCTTTTACAAAGCAATATTTACCTCAGATATAGCCAAAACAAATATACATTTCCCCAAACACCTTGGAAGTATAATTCTCCTTTTATCACCTTGTTTCTTTTTTTTATTGGGGGGTGGTGGAGGATTTAGCTCATAATTTAGCTAAACTATTACATACGTTCATTTCCATAGTGATATAACTGCTAGATGAGTCCTTTTACTGGGTTATAGTCCCAAAAGTCATTCCTGAAGAACACTTCTTGCTTATGGCTCAGGACATCAGTGTTGTACTAAATGAAAAACTGGACCTGCATTCAGAATCCCAGATTCCTGTGGCTTGTTGTCCTGGCCTTTGAAATTCCTAAGTCAGACAATCTACTCAAAGCTCTTAGAAAGGAAAAGAATGAATAAAAAATCTGAATTCCCAATCTCATTTCTTGATCTCATTGGGGAAAGACCCATAGCCCTTCTCCTTATAGCATGTTTCTCTCATCAGAAGCTGTGAGTAAAGGAGTCCCATTATCCCCCGAGAGGTGAATGCAGACAAAGGACAACCTTACCTGAGGCTCTTTTGAAGGCACTGATAGTTCTAGTTATGCAGCCAATGGAAAATGACTCCTCCCAACCATGTAGCAGGTCAATTAGAATCAGTTAGAGAATGTCTAGACATGCTACAGCCTTTCAGAGGCACTTCCATCACATGTCATCATGAGTCTCCTAGAAATAGTTCCCTAGATTTCCGCATTCAAAGACACCATATTAGTAAACTAATGGGGTCTACATAGGTACCAGATGACTATTACAGCATAACTGATTATATTGCTTTACGATTGGTTCTCTGTGCTAATATTTTGAAAGCAATTTGCCAAATATGTTAGAGCTAGGAAGGATTTTAGAGCCAATGTTATATAATCCAATCATTTTATAGCATAAGAAGCTGAGATTAAGAAAGGCGAAGTCATCTAAAGTTTTAAGACCTAAATAAGTTTCACAAAAGGAATAAAATGAAGAGCAAATGCTTAAAGCATCAAGCCTTTATTATTACACTGTAGCTTACCTCCCATAAGGGAAAGGTTAAGGTTTAAGGCTACATGTAGGGGCAGGAGCACAGGGATGGGGCAACAAGGGAAAGACAGAATGAGGGAAGCAATCCAAGCATCCAAATCAGGATCAGAGAAGAGATATAACTGGAATGCCCAAGGGTGCAAATGAAGGACAGTTTTTATAGGACCAAATGGAGTGTCATTCAGGTCTGTCTGATTAATTTGCTATCTCTGATGTCACAAAAGAAAGTGGGAAGGCTTGTCTATGGCAAATCTCAATTGAATAACCAGGGATCATACATTTCTACTTATTTAACATTATTATTTATTATTTAACATTAATTTAACATTATTTATGTAACATTAATATTTAACATATTAAATTTCTATTTCCTAATTAGGATAAAAGGAGGTATGTCCCCAGGAGAGTTAGCAAGAGAAATTAGGTTCAAACACTCAGACAGAATTTTTTTTTCTTTGGATAATATCATAGGCTCAGGGTCACAAATATAATTAAGGACAGAACCAGAACTCATACCCAAGACTCCTAAACCCCAGTTCGTTTTACTATATCATACTGCCAGAATTAAAAAAATACTAATAGCAAGAAGAAAAATAAATATCACTTTTCAAAGTAAATTGCTAGCAATCTTCAACCAGTATCTTAATATATAAGAAATAGCTGTACGGCTTCAGTTCATTATAAATATGGGTCTAATTTAAACTAACTTATTTAATCCTTACAGAACATAATAGGTCATTTTCCATTTAAATACCTCCAGTTACTTTGGAGAGTTATCTTTCAGTAAAGGGAACAACCTTTAATCTGCAAAAGAAAAGCATTCTATAATAAATTTCATGCCATTTGTTCAGCCCTTAAATTCCCATTTGTAGGAGAACAGAAGTTCTTTTTCCTCCAAAAAAAAAATGAAATTTCAGTGACCAATGATAAAGAAATCACCTACGGACAAATGTGGAAAGCCAATCACTCAAAGATCATGGCAGCTTCAGGGAGTGTGACCCTTGAAGAAAAGAAGAGCCTAGAAGGGCATTTGATGAAACCCAGCAGAAAGTTTTACTCAAGGGGAACTTTAGGTACTAAAATTGAAGGTGGGCGGGAGAAGGGTTCCCAGGTCAGGGACACAAGGCACCACCTTTACACATGTACTCACTATGTACTTTAAGTAGGAGACCAACGTGTATATGGGGGGAGTGGGTGGGAATCGTGCCCCCATTTGTCAACAATATTTGTATAACTGCTATTCTTTCTTTCTTTTTATTATTGTCGTTGTTATATCTCTTTTATTTAAAAAAAAAGGAAATAGAGGCCAACTGACTCTATTTGATAATGGGGAGCTCACCAGTGAGGGCTCAGGAATAACAGTACTAGAAAGCCCAAGAACCCTGAGGGGAGAGGTAGTCAGCCATCCTTTGGGGACCAAGATTGTAATTATGAGTGCAAATTGGAAAAGTGAGCCCATAGGAAATACTACAAATCTGCAAATTTGGTATTTTATATAGATCTTTATGCAAGTCATTCATACAAATGTACATTGTATGGCCTAGTATAGAACTATCCAGCACTCTAATAGAAACGTCCATTTAGGCTGGTATCATTCTACTAATCAAAATTCTTGAAGATCTTTCATTCCCCTAATTTTTGACCTAATTATGCTATTCTCCCATTCATTTCTCTAGATCATATCCACCAGCAAATCATGAGAACTTGACCAAAATTTTGTTAGTATCAAGGTGACTATATCCATGGTACTATAAACCTTTTACATTTTTGTTTTTATAACAGTGCCTAGCACATAGGTCCTCAAAAATTTTTATTGAATGAATGAAATGAGATTGTAATCTTCCATGATACACAGTTGGTACAAGTTTTAAAAGTCCACCCTACCTGGACAAAAATGGGACATTTGATTTACCTAATCTAGTCTTGGCGTTCTTCTCCTCCTCCTCCTCCTCCTCCTCCAATTCATTTACTTTCCCATGTCTCTGGACCTTCCCATGAGAAGCAAATTGTCCACTTTGAGGAATAACATTATTTTAAAAGTTCATTAAGTGCCTTAGGAGCAGTAATTTACACAATATTATTAACAACCTGAGAGGGACAAAGAATTTTCCCCAAAGTAAAATGTTTATTCACTTCTCAAGGATATATTTAGGCCTTAACTTCTATCCAGTTCTCACATTTCTCTCATTTTCATTTGCTAATTTAAACAACTAACTTTGAACATCATGTATATTAAGCAAAATGTATTCTAGGTGCTCCCAGGGTTAGTAAAGTATAAAAAAGTGTCTATTGATAAGGAGCAGTACCATCTAAAGGGCCTGGAATCAGGAAGACTCATCTTCCTGAGTTCAAATCCAGCCTCAGACACTTATTAGTTGTGTGACCACGGGCAAGTCACTTAACCCTGTTTGTCTCAGTTTCTTTATCTGTAAAATGAGTTGGAGAAGAAAATGGCAAACCACTCTAGTATCTTTGGGTGATTAAGAGTCAAACGTGATGGAAAAACTACTTAGCAACAACAACAATAAATCATCTAGGGGAGAGGAAAGAGTGTTGGATTTGCCTTTGGGAGAGACCTGGCCTTGAGAGTTGGATTAATGGCAGCTCATGCAAGATCTTGAATTTCAGGCCAGGAAATTTGAACTTTTAGAAATAGTCAAAAATCACAGAAAGTTCTTGAACATCCATTTCACAAGATAAAATTGTGTAGCAGGTACCTAGCATTATCAAAAATATTAATTTGATTTCATAGGATAGATTAGAGAAAAGGGAGTCTGGAGACAAGGAGAACATTTAGGAGACTCACCCAAGGACGCAGGTGTTAGGTGATAAAAACTAAATCAAGAATCCTGAATCTGGGATCCTGAAATTTGTTGTTTAACATTTTGATGACTATTTTCCTTCAATTGGATTCCTTTGCAATCTAGTGTATTGTATGCATTAAAAACAATACTCTGAGGAGTCCATAGGATCTTCTCGATTGCTAAAGGAGTCTAGGACAGAAAAAAGTTAAGAAACCATGTATAAACTAAGGTAGATATAAGAATGGGAAAAAAGGATGGAGAGAAGAAATACTTTAGATGAATTTTCATTCTAGAAATCTCTTTTTTTGTATAATTCCTATAGGTTTAGAATACCATCTTATCAGCCATAAGCATAGAATTATAAAACTGAAAGTGATCCTAGACATGATTCAACCACCTCATATTACAAATAATAAAGGAAGGGACTAATGGTCACCTCTCCACCTAGAACAGTATTGTGCGTCCAGTCCCATATGTATTTAATAAATGTTTGTGGAATTAAATTAAACATAGTCCAACCCACTCATTTTTCAAGTAAGAAGGGCAAGAGATGATTAATTTTATCTTTGTATCCCCAGCACCTAGCATAACGCTTTGCACATAGTAAGAATTTAATAAATATTTGTTGAATTGAATAAAGTAGCTCACCCAAGGTCATGAAGCTAATTAGTGATAGAGTTAGGATGAAGCCTCAGCTTTTCTAATCTCCAATCTGGTGCTCTTTAAATAGGGTGGGGGGGGGCAGAAAAGGGATGTTGGGGCTTGAATTATATTCATGTATTATTACCTCACTGTTCACAAGAATTCATAGAATAGAAACCTTTCTTTTGGTTGACAAATATAATTTATAAAATGGCTCAGATGAGTGGAAAATGTCCTAAACTTAGAGAATCAATGAGTATTATTTTTCTCTGCTCCCAAGAGCTTTTCTATCCTCCTAAAGAAAGGATTTCTGGGTTTAAAATTTGAGAATTTTTAAAGTACAATTTCAATAGGATCTTCAGGTGCATTTCTTTCCCTTTAAGTTATGATCAACTAACTAATAAAACAAAATTAAAGCTTTTTTTTCCTCCTATTCCAGGAAAGAGAAAGAAAATAAAACTTCACATGTGTTTCTGTCTTTTTGTGGTCTAGAGAAAGAGACTACAACATCAATGTGCAGTGGGTACTGATTTTTAAGATGTATAATTTGTACAATGTAAATATTTGATGCATGATTTAAATGGGACTAGAAGATCATTGCTTTCCAAGCAAAATTAATCCTAGAGTACACTAGATTGCCTTTAGGAAATCACAAAGTTCTTTTAGTGACCTCAAACTTCCCCCTAAAACAGAAGTAAATGTTTTAAACACCAATATTCTTCCAGTGTTTTGTGTGGCTATGAGTCATGGAATACCATATTCTCTAAAGAATTAAAGTTGAAAATTTCCTGAAGTCAATGGCACGGCACAGGGTGCACATGAACAGGCTCCAGTAAATTACACTTAAATTTAGATGTGGTGTGTATGACAAAGAAGTATATGAGCAAAAAAAATGGAGGGGTCATATGAAAGAAAGCAAGATAACTCTCAGAAAACCTTCATGTTCCATTAGTTGCTTCAAGATATTAAGAGAAATAAAGGATGGCTTCAGATTTCTAAGAAATTCAAACATAATTTTTTAAGGACAAAGATTAAATTACAGTGGGTCGTCTTGGTACATAGGATGGACTTCATGCACTGAACTTTTGGGATGATAAAAGTAATTAAGATTAGTAGTCATAGGTAGATTGCAAATTTGATTGATGGAGGCAATATTCCTATTAATGGGATCACTAACCCACTGGAACATTGTAGCTCTCCCACATAAATCCTAGCAAATAGATAAAAAGGACTCCAAAAAGACCAATGTCAAATTAAACCAAGAAGAAATAAAAGTGAGCTCTTCCTTCCATTCTAGAATTGAACAAACAGTGAGGAAGAATTGAGTAGAGCAGCTGCAACAGGAGATCCAGAAAACAGCCCCCAGCGTTCAGCACTCTGAATGGTGAAATTGTAAGCCAGCATGAGTGTAAGAGTGAGCATGAATAATCAAGGACCTAAAACCAAATTCCAGATCTGGTCTGTCAAAGTAGAATCTGAGTACAGAATCACCCCTTAAGACAATGATCAAGGATAAACGGTCCAATTGTACACACCACAGAATGGCATTAGCCCCGGCAGAAGATACGGACAATTGAAGATACAGGCTCAGCACTGAGGCTGTGCGAGAGACATGAAAACATTGGAATCTTCACATTAGTGGAATGTCTCAGAGGACAGAGGACAGAAGTCCCTAATGGACATTGTGCAAGAGAAAGAAAACACAGCTAGCCAAAGCAAGCACCCCTAGTGGACTACCAGGACTGAGACAGAAGCCAGAAATTGAAGCCAAGGGTCACAACAAACACCCGCCTCCCATTCAGCTCAGAAAGGGCAGCGGCAAAAAGATTAAAAAGGATACAGAACCAAAAAAAAAGGCTTAACCAACTCATCCAAAAGTCCAGAAGGGACTGGCCTGAGCAAAAAATATTGAAACTGAAAATGAGTAAATAGTAAAAAAAACCCCAAGAATGAATAAATAATAATAATAAAACTATAAGCATAGTCAGAGAGAAAATTTAAGGAAATTATTTCTTAGGATAAAATATAGGAAAGTACCCAATTTCTATATTTGTAGAGGAGATCTTAATGAACTTTTCCCTTAAGAAAAGGAAATAATATACTACTAACAAAAGCAGTAAAATGGTGTAGAACCTATGGAAGTAAGATTGAGTTTGTCCTTCATTCTCAAAGAGAACCATGACACCAGAGAAATGATGACGTGACTTGCAGTTGATTTGGATTTGAGTGAGGGAGGGCTGTGCAAGGTCACCAGCCTCACTTTCTCCCCCAGAGCTATCTGGGTCCAGTGGCCTGTTATTTACCAGGACAACTGTAGATGGCCCAGGACGCATTGCCAAGACCCTGGCCCTTTCAGGCTAAGGTATTTTTAGGTTCTCACTTTGAGTGAGGTAACACCCATTCAGTGAATAGGCCTCTTTAAGAAGTTAATCAAGGAATGGCCCCTTTAAACAAAACTCCAAAAGAGACCCAACAAACTGTTTCTCGTTTGGCCAGGAATCCTGAGGGTCTTCCCCTCCCAGTTTGGTTGTTTTTTTTTTTTTTTTTGAGTTTTGATTAAAGGGGCCATCCCTTGATTAACTTCTTAAAGAGGCTTATTCATTGAATGGCCTGAATGTCACTCAAAGTGAGAACCTGAAAACACCTTAGCCTGAAAGGGCCAGGGTCTTGGCAATGTGTCCTGGGCCATCTCCAGTTGTCCTGGTAAATATCAGGCCCACTGGACCCAGATAGCTCTGGGGGAGAAAGTGAGGCTGGTGACCTTGCACAGCCCTCCCTCACTCAAATCCAAGTCAACTGCAAGTCATGTCATCATTTCCCTGGTGTCATGGTTCTCTTCAAGAACGAAGGACAAAAACAACCTGCGAGTAGCCTCTACCTCTTCCTCTGCTTCTGCCTCTGCCTTCTCTCCACGCACCATTTTGATGGCTGAAGGCTTCCACCTTAACTTGGGGTTTACTGGCTAGATTTCTTTCTCAAAAACCAAGCCTTGAACCTAATTCACTCTGGAGCTCATAGATTGGACAATATGCCCCTGCTTTCCTAACACAGAGTGAATGTAAATACTGTGAGAAATGTGGCTTTGGGGATCACTGGACTTCCCCAAATTGTGAGAACACGTGGCTTTGGGGATCATTGGATTTCCTAGGCAGGGCTAAAGTCCTGAGGAAGAACCCTGTGATAATCCCTAGGGAAGGCTGTACAGACCACAGGACTCCCAGAGGAAGACCAAGTGGTAGCCACCCCTTGATCTGTGGGGATCATAGGGCCTCCTAGGGGTCAGACCCTAAGGAGGACCCAAATGACAGCCCCTTAGGACTGCGGTAAGATCACAAGGCTCCCAAGACAGGGCCAGAAGTCCCAAGTGATGTCCCCTTAAGAAGGCTGTGCAGACCACAGAGTTCCCCAAGGGAATCCGGAGTGGTAGCCCTTTTAACACCGCAGTGGGGATCACAGGACACCCCAAGACAAGATCCAGGAATAAGCCCAGTGAGCTTCTGCTGCCTATTGCTTCCCTTCACCTGACCTTAGGAAAATCCATGTGATTTGCCCATTCTCACCCAAAGAACTCAAGACCAGAGTGGGCAGAGGAAGGCATTTTATTACACTCCTCGAGAGAGCAGATGTAGTGCTCACCAGAACACTCACACTGATACAGCTGCAGGAGCAGGTGTAACCATTCCCTCCACTCCTGCTAGAGTTATGGTTACTTTACAATCCTTATTTTTTACATAGTTTTCCTAGGTGATACAGTTTATATAGATAGGATAATAAAGATACAGAAGCAAAAGTAATTTTCCTTGTCCTAGTTTAGGATTAAACTATATTCTTTTACTTCCCCTACTTTCCCTCTTTAACATATGCAAATTATGCAAATCAGTAGGCCTGGATTCTCGACCAAGAACCAGACCCTAGATAAGCTTGAACTGGTTCAAGTGTGTTTGGCTGTCCCCAGACTTCCTTCTCAAAAAGCATGGACATGCGTACAAGCCTCTGACCTCTCACCTGACTGACCTTGAGGCCTGGTCTCTGCTAAAGCTGGGGTGGGGGAGGGTGGGGAAGTACACCTTTAGTTCTGTGGAAACAAAACTCCTCCTCCCATTTCTTACAATATCGAATACCAAATGGAAGGAAGAAAGAAGCCCAAAGATTCCTAGGAGATGAGTGGATTATTTGGTCAGACTATAAAAAAAATACACCACAAAGATGTTGTGTCCACAACAAAGGAAGAATTTCAGATATCCTCTTGTGTTGCAGTACCAGGAAACTCAATTCTTTGCGTATTGACCTTTAGCTCAACCTAAAAAAATTGTAGTATTACTATTTGACTGGATCACTCCAGCACTTTGACTCCACTCTCTTCTCACAGCAAGGATAAAAACCAGAAAAGAGAACTCCTGTTAGGAACCAACCATTTCCTTTCCTCTGTTAATGGAGAAAAACATACAAGTTCTGTGAGTGTTGTATCTTTCCTCTTTGGAGACTTGTTTAAACATATTGATTCTTTCTATCAACTTTCTTCTCAAGATTTTGTTTTATTGGAAGAATTGGGGGTAAAAAGTTTGGTGTTTAGAGTAGGTAAAAAAATAAAGTGTAGAAAAATAAAAGATAAAAAGAGTAAAAAATAACTACCCCCTTCCAACCTGAACAATGCGTACAAGTCACAAATCATGAAGGCTTCAGAAATAGGATGATAATAGGAAAATTGTTCCTTAGATAGATTAAATCACAAGTTCTTGGGTTGATGGGGAACGAGGGGTAATTTGTTTAAGTCTTTGCTTCTCTCAAAAGAACTTCAGTTCCTTGGGTTGGTCTCAATGCCTTCTGTCCCTTTTGGACAGGTATAAATCCTTTCCTTCTTCATGGTAAATATATTATTAGTTGTTCTATGTAAAGTATTAACTTGTGTTTAAAAATTATCCCACTTTAGTATATTTTCAAGAAGATATAAATAGATACAGCTATAGTTATTTTTATTGCTATCATTCAGTCATGTCAGACTAATTGTGATTTTATTTGGGGTTTTCTTTGCAAAGATACTAGCATGGTTTACCCTTTCCTTCGCCAAGATTTAACAAGGTTAAATGACTTGCCCACGGTCATGCAGCTAGTTAGTGTCTGAGGTGAGATTTGAACTCAGGAAAATGAATCTTCCTGACTCCAGGCCTTGCACTGTAGCTATAGTTAAAGAAACAAAGATACTCGTTTGATCTAGATATCTTTTGAATACAAAGTGCCAAACTGAAATAAAGGTAAGAGCCAACTATATAATATATGTAGATTACTTACCTATTCTTTAAATAAGTTTTACAGAAATACATATGAAAAGGGTCCATCTAGTAGTGTTTATCAATTTTGAAGTATTGAGCTAGATCCCCTGAGCTGGATAAGTTTTGGGGGTATAGGATATATGTTTTTTTTTAATACCTTGATAACCATGTTTCAATATAATTGATTTCCTTTGAAACCATGTGCTTTATTTTATGAATTTAAGAAAATGATTCTCAGAATGGGTCCATAAACATTACCAGACTTCCCTAGATGTCCATTACACACTCAGTAAAAAGTTAAAGGACCTTTCTTTGTACATTAGTTCCAGAGGGGAAGGCTCTGAAAACTATACATTTTTAAATTAACTAAATAATTAACTTTTAGTTTTCAGCATTTATTTCCTAAGATACTGAGTCCTAAATTTTCTCCCCTTCCTTTCCCACCTCCCTCCCCAAGACAGCATGCAATCTCAAACAGGCTCTATATACACATTCATATTAAACATGTTTTCACATTAGTCATGTTGTAAAGAAGAACTAGAACCAATGGGAGGAACCATGAGAAAAAACAAAACAAAATGAAAGAGCAAATAGTATGCTTCCATCTGCATTCAGACTCCATAGTTCTTTCTCTAGATGTGGATAGCATTTTCCATCATGTGTCTTTTGGAGTTAAAACTTTATATTTTTATCAGGTACATTTCAAAGTATGTGACATTGTGGTGGCTTCATCTAGGAATATACTACTACTCAGAAATATATTTATATATTGAACATTATATAATCTTATGAGCAGGTAGGTGGTGCAATAGATAGAATGCTAGAATTGGAGTCAGGAAAGCTCATCTTCATGAGTTCAAATATAGCCTTAGACACTTAACTAGCTGTGTGACCCTGGGCAAGTCACTTATCCCTGCTTGCCTCAGTTTCCTCATCTGTAAAATGAGCTGGAAAAGGAAACGGCAAGCCACGCCAGCACCTTTGCCAAGAAGACCCCAAATGGGGTCATGAAGAGTCAAACACAACTGAAAATGCCTGAACAACAAACAGAATTATAATAGTATACATATTTGTATTAATGATCAAGAAAGCAACTGTTCTTATCTTGAATTAGTAAATTACCTACACACTGGGAAGAGGGCTGATGAATGAAAAAAAAATTCTGGTTAACTTGAAGTTCTCCCAAAATAAATAAAATATTACAAAACAATTAGAAAATAAAGTTATGCTGCTCTACCACTATGCTAGTAGTAGGGACAGTGTAAGGTCAGAAGAATTTTAGAGGTCATCTCTTTCAAAAACCACATCTTATGCAGAAACCCATTGCCTGAGAGAAGTTAAATACCTTATCCAAGATCACATAGACATTCAATGACAAAATGAGGACTCTGCTGCCCTGAGTTCCTCTCCACTGTTGGCCAGGGTCTTTCCCTCCCTGTTTGAGTTTTTTTTTTTTTTTGAGTTTTGATTAAAGGGGCCATCCCTTGATTAACTTCTTAAAGAGGCTTATTCACTGAATGGCCTGAATGTCACTCAAAGTGAGAACCTGAAAACACCTTAGCCTGAAAGATCCAGAGTCTCCCATTGCATCCTGGGCCATCTCCAGTCGTCCTGGTGAATATCAGGCCACTGGATCCAGATGGCTCTGGAGGAGAAAGTGAGGCTGGTGACCGTGCACAGCCCTCCCTCACTGAAATCCAAGTGAACATCAAGTCATGTCATCATTTCCCCGGTGTCATGGTCCTCTTCAAGAACAAAGGACAAACACAACAACCTTCCTGCTGTAAGTTACATTTTGCTCAGAATGTCTATGCATCATCAGAGAACACTTTCTTCAAAGACAGATGATACATCCAAGTGAGTACTCTCTCCCACCCCCAAAAAACAGATCCTACCCCCTCCCTACCATAAAGAAGGATGTTGTCTTTAAGAACTTCATTAAAAAAATTCAGGTCTATGCTTGAAGGTCTCTTTGACATGATGAGACCCTTCAGAGTTTGTATTTGATCAAGAAGCATCCACCACCCAGAGTCACCACCACAACATAAGGAGATAGGGAAGAATGAATTTAGAGGAGGAAGAGAGAAAAACATCACATTTTGTTAGGTATCTTTCAAAGACTTTTGACATTGAAGTAAATCCATCTCATTATAAAACTGATGATTTTCAATGAAAAAAAAAAATACCAGTTCCTCAGGCTTTCTAGTTGGTAAAGTGAGAAATGACACAGATTTTCCTGTGAATGTATATGTAGTTCATTCAACGGGATGTCTATCTGTGTCCTTTATAAACAAAATAGGTTAACTCCATCTACATATTCTTTTGAGGTCTAACTTCTTATGGCAAAAATTTTCTTTTAAAATACTGTATTATCTTTGTTTCTAAGTGTTCTTCATTTCTGAATATATGCTTTCTACCTCCCCTATCCAGTTATAGAATAAATATAAATAGAAAAAAAAAGTGGTTTAGCAATGCCAATCAGTACATCATCCATTTCTGATTGGGTATTAAATATTGCATTCCTGCTCTCCTCTATCCATATAAATGGAAGATGGAGGTATAGTTTCTCATCTGTTTTTTGGAAGGAGGATTATCTTTTATCTTTATCTTTTAAAGACGTGGTCTCTGAGGTCTTTTCCAGCTTCAGTTCTATTACCCTTTGATCTATGACCCTAAGTGACTCACAGAGATAAATCCCCACATCTAAATAGTCCATATAAGTACCATTTTAAATTGTACTTTGATAAATACCATTTAAATTCCAATAGGAATAGAAACCACACAAAATAATATTTTTTTGCCATTTTGGAATGTTTAGAAAGATGCCCTCCATACCCTAATTCTGGGGAACAAAGCAGACAGTATTATACATGAGTATGTAACTACAGGACTGCAAAACCAAAACGCACCATTTTTACAATTCATCTATACAATTTCAAGCATGATAAAGGCATTTTAGCCCAGTGGAAAGAGTGCTGTACTTAGGGTCGAGAAGACATTAATTCAAATCTAACCTCGGGCTTTAGTAGTAAGTGAACCAAGAATTACAAGAAGAACAGGCTGGTTGTTGAAGAGGCAGAGAAATTAGAGACCAAATTACCAATATGCACTGGATTACGGAGAAAGCAAGAAAGTTGAAGAACATCTACTTCTGCTTCCTTGACTATACTAGGCCTTTGATTGTGTGGATCACAAAAAAAAATGTGGAAAGTGTTCAAAGAGGTGGAGTACTGTTGCACCAGAAGCGAGCGAGACACACCACAGAGTATAAGTTTTAAGTGGAGAATTTATTAGCCGGCGGCCATCGGGGTACGGCACCACAAATCAATGGCAAATGTGTTGGGGTGATGGCTTGGCTTATATAGGATATGGGGGTACGGAGTAGGGGGGAAGAGGAACAAAGGTCCTGGCTGATCAAAAGATTCGGTCAGGTTATCGTACTAGTGGGATAATCTCATTTACATTCCTTGGTGGAGTCACAGAGTCCCAGGGATATCTCCCAGGAAGGGTCTGTCAAGTTATCTCTCAGTGGGATGGTCCTATCTATTGAGATTCCTTGGTGGAGTCACGGAGTCCCAGGGGGTTTGCTAAATGCCAAAGATATCTGAGTCCATTCTTTCTGGGGGGGCTTGTCAGTAGCTAGGGGTTACTCAGGGGTTCCTAATTTTCTTTGTATTACAGTACCAGATCATCATACTTGTCTCCTGAGGAACCTGTATGCAGGCCAAGAATAAACAGAACCAAACATGGAATTACTGATTGGTTTAGGATTGGAAAAGAAGTATGACAAAGCTATATATTATCATCTTGTTTATTTAGCTTATATTCAGAGTACATCGTGTGAAATGTCAGGTTGGATCAATCAAAAGCCAGAATTAAGGTTGCTGGGAGAAGTATCTCCCAATCTCAGATATATAGATGATGCCATTCTGACGGCAGAAAGTGAGAAGAATTAAGAAGCCTCTTGATGAGGGTGAAAGAGGAGAGTATAAAAGCTGGTTTGAAGTTTAATATTAAAAAAACTAAAATGTTGGTGACTGTTCCCATCACTTTTTGCCACATAGAGGGAGAAGAATTGGAAACAGTGTCAGGTTTTATATTCTTTGGCTCAAAGATCACCACAGATGGCAACTGCAGCCGTGAAATTAAAAGATGTTTGCTCCTTGAAAGGAAAGCTATGGAAAATCTGGACAGCATGCTAAAAAGCAGAGACATCACCTTGCCAACAAAGGTCAAAGCTGTGGTTTGTCCAGTAGCAATGTATGACTGTGAGAGTTGGACTATAAGGAAAGCTGAGCACAAAAGAATAGGTGCTTTCAAATTGTTCTGAAGAAAACTTTTGAGAGTCCCTTGGACAAGCAAGGAGATCAAATCAGTCAATACTTAAAGAAATTAATCCAGGCTATTCACTGGAAAGCCAAGTACTGAAGCTTAAATACTCTGGTCATGGGGACTCATTGGAAAAGATTCTGCTGTTGGGAAAGATTGAAAGTAAAAGGAATAGGGGATGGCAGAGGATGAGATGAATAGATAGTATCATAAAAATAGCAAACATGAACTTGGACAGACTTCAGTTGTTAGTGGAGGATAGCACTGTCTGGTGTGCTATGGCCCATGGGGTCACAAAGACTTGGACACAATCGAACAATAACAGGAAGTAGGTGTTGCCCCTCTGTCCCAGGAGGCTTACAAAACCGTGATGAAATGTTTGTAGATGGCTTTGCAAACTTTAAAGCCCTATGTAGAGGCTAGTTGTTGCTGTTCACAAGGGTCATGAATATTTTGGGGCCTCATTGTTGTGGCTGCCATGAGAATAGTATCACTACAAATCAGACCAATCAAACTTTTTGATATGTGATCAAGGCTCATTAGAATGTGAGCCCCTTGAGGGTAGGAACTGCTTTTGCTTCTTCTTTGTAGTTTCAGTACAAGGCCTGGAACATGGTAAGTACTTATTGACTCAACTGCTCTCTGCAAGCAGAGTATTTTGTTTCATAGGATTTTTGGATGATAGGTCTAGAGCTGGAAAGGACTATAAAGAACATCTCGCTCGGTTTCCTCATTTTACATATAAGGAAATTGAAGCCCATGATTGCAGTGGAAGAATTGGGATTTGAACTCAGGCACAAAAATTACCAGTTCAGTGTTCTTTCTACTGTAAATAATCTTCTATTATATTATATGCAAACCTGATCCTGAAATAACCAATGCATCCATTGAAAAATGTCCAAATTAAAGTAGTTTCAGAGCTTACCTTCACTTTCAGTAGATATCAATAGAATTGAAATATTAGAGACTGATTATATTAATATTATTAATACATTAATATTAAATAATAATTTTACATTATATAGCTATATATACATGTACACATATACATATTTTTATTCATACATATGTGTGTGTATATACCTATTTGGGTATAATGAGTAACCATCTCTAGGGTGGGAGAGAGAAGAAAAAAGAAAACAAAAAATTTACATGATAACTGTTGCATATTTGGAGGAATGGCAAGTTGTACATGGCAGATTTGTGTTTTCATGTGCGATCAACTTTTTATTGTACTGTGCTATGGAAATGCTTGTTTTGTTGTGTGAATTGTATATTTTTTAAAGGAAGGAAAAATAAATGAATAAATATATAAAATTGAAGTATTATAGACTGACAGAGGTTAGAATGATCCCACTCTAATTCTGCAAAAGAGTGACACAGGAAACTCCAGGAGATTTATACTTCTAGCCCAGAACAAAGTTTAACTTCTACTTTTCCATTTATTATTATTAGCATTCAAGGATGTTCATACCTTTGGGTCTTGCTAATGTGATACTAACCTCTTGTAGAAGTTTTTAACTTGCAAGATGTCTGTGAACTGGTTCTTTGATTTTTTTTTCATAATCAGTTCAATATAATTGGTTTCCTTTGTAATCTATATTTTATACATTTACAAATATTATTTTGAGAAGGGGTCCACAGGCTTGACCAGTTTGCCAAAGGGGTCACAAAAAAGTTTTAAGAACCCCTGTCTTAGGAAGGACAAATCTACACCTCAATCATTGTCTGAGATGGGAATAACCTGATGGGGGAAAATACCAGAGTGACACTCTAAGGGATCAGTTTTTAGTTTCAGAAAAGCTGTCTAATTAGGCAGATAAGCTCTTTAAGGAAGAAAATGTGTTATGGAGGATGAGGCATTCTCTAGGGAGGCAGGATGCCTGGGTTCTAGACCTCCTTCCTCCACTGACTAGAACTGCTTTCAGTTCCAATCGCTTTATTGGTAAAATGAGGGGGATAGATCAGACGATGTCCCTGCCAGCTCTGACTTTCTGTTGAGGGCACTACCTTCCTCCCAACCCTTAAAAGCCCTTGTTACATTGTTCGCTAATAACAGCTTGTGTGTATGAAAGTGCTAAGGTTTACAAAATGCTTTGCTCACAGCAGTCCTGTGAGGCAAGGAAAGGAGTCTGTCTGACTATGATTTTATGTGCCTCTTTACTTCTACATCCATATCTTTGATTTTTCTCTCAGCAAAATTGATGTGACCCTTCTGGGTTCTTAATCATCTGGTTTATAGGAAAGTATATCTGTACTAACTGTGTTCTCTCAATATATTCTGCACTTTGTACACTGCATGAATTTTCTCCAGTGTCAGTGGAACAATGGGTCTGATGCTTTTCCCCCCTTTTCTTTAATGAAAATGAATCATATTACATTCAGAGCAGGACATAAAAGAAGGACCTTCCAGGGGCAGGGACAAGCACTTTATCAGTGCTACTCTGAGAGCAAACCATGAGGACCTTTGTGTCACAGACATGCTGCTCACAGTTCATCACAGTTTGTTCTCTATAATAAGAACTAGGATTCCGGGGGATGATTTTAAAGATGCTGGACATGGTGACTTTGCTACCTTTGTGTTCACAGACTTTAAAATGTAATTATAGATGAGAACCAAGTGGTAATGTTTTCAAAGGACACAGAATTTATTTAACTACCAAGAGGTGGTCTTTCCTAATCCTCCCTCTTAGTTGCTAGAATCTGTCCCTCCCAAAGCTAGCTTTTATTAATTGTGCACACACACACACATACCCACACACACACACACACACACACACACACACACACACATATTCTATATATGTATATTGTATTAGAACTGTCGTGAAATCATCATGGTTAGAATTGGTTAGAATAACCAAATCTAACAAATAAATTGCTTGAAATTGCCTTGAAATAAATTCAAGGTGGATTTGGCTTCAGGAATCTTTTAACACTCTTTCTTTTGGCAAATGTTGCCAATGAAAGTCAGATGAAGTAGTTAATATCTGCTAAGTAGCAGGGTCTATTAGATGAGACTCGGGGTAGTACATCCTTTATGCTGTTCTCAAATGCTGGATGCTGAAATCTAATTGAAAGACTGTTTGTTCTCTTGAGACCTCTGTAAAAGCCGGAGGTCTATTTTGCGATGCCCCCTCTGTAAGTTTTAAATGACAAGATTATTTGCAAAGAGATCCCTATCCCACCCACTCCCAAAATACATGGTAATATGGCAGTAGGATAAGTGTGTGTCAGCTGGGAACAGTATGGGGGAAGTATGAGAAAGGTGTGCCACAAAGTCAGACTGAGTTTCCAAAAAGATGAAGATTTCTGCGTCGCTTAAGCAGACGTTCTATGCATAGTTTAGGAATATAGTTTAAACATGGAGATCTTTCTCCTCATAAAATGGCTTTGCACTGGCACATTTCAATGCACCTGTGTTTTCAGGTGTTTAATGAGAATGGGTAAGGGAAATTAGCAAGATAAAAACCACAGTCCTAACTCTGAGCCTCTTATATTTCCAAGATCTCTTTCAATGAAACAGAGCCAATGAGGTATTTCTAATCAAATTCATCCCATTTATGCAAAGGAAAGAAAATAGTATTATAAACATTCAAAGAAGCTTAAATCCAAAGGTCTTAATGCATGATTCTTCTCGGTAAGCATCTCAAAGTTAATAATGCAATTGTAGCCAACTCATCCATTCTGTGGGGTCCCCACCCTAAGGCCTTCAATTTGCATAAAATAGTATAAATTTAAGTAGCAGTAATCTCTCCTCCCATTTTCCTTTGCAGTGAGATACGGTTTCCTACTCAAGCAGGAGTGAAAGGAATTCAATTTATCAATATTAAGCAAATTATTCCCCATCATTTCAGACAGAAAGGAAGACAATGACTTTGTAATATAGTTTCAGATTCTATGTGGTAGATTTATGAAAAAAATGATGTAAAAATTAGAATAAATTATTTAGCAGTTAATTAGCATTAGCTAGAAAGAAATACAGTCTAAAACTTCATTGCATAATGAGATTTTCTATAGAATATATGTGTTTATGTTATGTATATGTATATATATGGGGAGGGAAATGACCAAGTGAAAAAATCAGGAAATTTTATGTTTATTGGAGTATTATACTTTTCTTTAATGACTATGATATGTATGTATATATAAACATATACATACACACATGCGTATGCATATGTATACCTACACATAACTACATACAATGTGTTTATACGTATATGTAATATATTTATGTATATGTGTATTTACATGTCTTTATATGTAGGTATGTGTGTATATATATATGTGTATTGCACACAATCATTTGGAGAAGCAGGAGAGCTGAGGAGGAGCAAACAGACGTTGGAAAAAAGGGGCCAGGTCAAGATTTTCATCATGCTCACTGCAAAAGGAAGCATCAGACCTCTGCTCTCACAATTATCACCTCAAAACACTAAGAAATGCACCAAGTAAAGTAATGAAACTAATGACCAGAAAAGTAAGAAAGGTGAAAAAGAATATTCACAAGGAAACAAAGTTGATGCCAATTTGACTGAGGAATGACTAAGCAAGTTGTATTACATGAACGTAATGGAATATTACTGTTTTGTCAGAAACAATGAATGTGGGAAATCCCCAAAAGCACAGGAAGATTCACATGACCTGATGCAAGCTGAATTAAGTGGAACCAGGAAAACAACATACAGAATGACAACAATAAAGGAAATGGAACGAACAACGACAAAATAATTAAAACTGAAAGCCGTGAAAGTAACATTGTAATAGGAATGAGCATCTCTATTGGATGGACTAGCATCCAAAGACAGTAACACCTGTTGGCATGAAGTAACGATCAAGTATGGCAGTGGGATATCGGACTTCTGGCTCACCTACCACACCACCATCTTAACTGGAAGAAACAACTACTCTTAAAAAGGTTACCTCAACCTCCAGGTTTATCTTAATCATTTCTGGTAGTAGATTAATAATTGTAACTTTTCTTCATATGTCAACTCAATTCAATAAGCAAGATTTTAATGAATCCGCTTTGCACCAGTCACTGGTTGGATAGCAAAGAAGAAAATTAAGTAAGCCCTGCCCTAAAGGACAATATTAGTACAGAAGACCCTGGCTTATTAGACAAGGGAAGAACTACAACTTTTGCTAGATCCTCTCCTCAGTAAAACTTTAGCACCTGGGGACACCTTTGACCATGTAACACAAGAATCATCACTTAGCATGTTACAGTCCAAGGAAAGTGGGCTAACTCTCTAGTACCCTAAAATATGGCGCACATGCGCACACACAGACACACACACACACACAGACACACACACACACATGCAGATTATATGCACCTATTATTAATGTTGCAACAAATAGTGCATAGAGTAGTATAATGTATAGAGTACAGGGTTAAAGCCAGTGAGACCTGGGTTCAAGCCCTCTTTCTGATACATATTCTCATGGGGACAGAAGAAAAAGGAGTAAGAATTTATGTAATACCTACTACATTCCAGGCACTGTGCTGAGTGCTTTTTACAAATATGCCGTTTGATCCTCAGAACAAGCCATAGCTAGCAATTATGTAGCGCCTCCTTCTGCATCAGGCACGATGCTAAGTACTTTGCAAATATCTCATTTGATCCTTGAGTTAGCCCTGCTGGGTAGGTCTTGGTGTTATCTTCATTTTCACAGATGAGGCAACTGAGAAAGACAGAGGCTAAGTGACTTGCCCAGGGTCACACAGCTAGTATCTGAAGCAGGATTTGGACCCATGCCTTCCTAATTTGTAGTACAGCTCTGGATCCCCTACACCACTATGCCTCTTTCTAACCCTGGGCAAGTTGTTCCCAGTGCTCTAGACAACTCTATAACACTATAATTTTCAAATAATGCACTGATCTTCATGGATAGAGGGAGTTTCTTTGCCTGAGTATTCCTAATCTCAATAAATTATGTGTCCAGAGCCTATCTCTTTTTATTTAATCATAGCATCTAATCAAAAATATGAAATTTATGTATACAATACTGTCATACGTTGATATTCTATAATAAAAACGTAGGGCATTAAGCAATTTGGTATGTGCAGTGATCAAATATGGATATTTAATTCAAAAACATATTATATACACAGATATTACACGTATAATATTGGACACTAGCAAACATAACAAAAAAGCATACACCCGGGAGGAAAAACACTAGCCTAACAAATACATAAGTAACACACAACACATAATAGCAAATACTATGTGTTAATTATATCATATTATATCATTATATATATTATTATATTGCATTATATTACATCATATCATGTGTGTACACATGTGGAATATCTATATACTCTATGTGATGTATGTGTGTATATATACCTACATATTTTAGCACACTATCTGCACTCTGATGATGGGCACTTCCTTCTTCCAACTCCATGCATTTTCAGCGACCCATGCCTGAAATTCTCTCCCTCCTCATTTCTACGTCCTGGCTTCCTTCAAATCACTTTCTATGAGAGGTAGGGGCCAATGCCTCTCCACCCCCATCCCCACCCCAAGATTACCTCTAATTGATCCTGGGTATATATGTTTGGTACATGGGTGTTTGCATGTTACATCCCCCATTAAACTGTGAGCTCCTCGAGAGCAAGAACTGTTTTGGGTAGCCTCTTAGTACATTGTTCCTTTTACACATCTGACATCACAAGTCCATCACAGAAAACTAGCCTCTACTTAGTTCAGGGTATTTTGAAATTATGGCATTAGGTACTGATCCACTTTGGTTCTCTTGTTTTAAAACCAATAGTTAATGCTTTTTTTTTCATGCTCAATCATAAAGGACATTGTTTTCATTCATCAAACTAAGAAAACTAAAGTCTAATTTTTAATTAACTGAACTATATAATGATAATAAACATTTATACAGTACTTTAAGATTTGTAAAGCATTGTACAAATACCTCACTTTATTCTCATAGCAATCCTAGGAGGTAGGTGCCTTTATCATCCGCATTTTAGAGATCAAGAAACTGAGACAGACTGAAGTGAAGTGACTTGCCCAAGGTCATATCACTAGTATTTGAACTCAGGTCTTCCTGATTCCAGGCCCTGCTTTGAGTACTCTATCTACTGTGCCACCTTGAAAAGGCCTTAGACAAAAAGGGCCAGGGTGTCCCATTGCATCCTGTGCCATCTCCAGTCCTCCTGATGAATATCTGGCGCCTGGATCCAGATGGCTCTGGAGGACAAAATAAGGCTGGTGACCTTGCACAACTCTCCCTCACTCAAATCAGTCAACTGCAAGTCATGTTGTCATTTCCCTGATGTCATGGTCCTCTTTGAGAACAAAGGACAAACACAACTACTGTGCCACCTAGCTGTCTAAAAGATACAATCATTAAAAATAACAAGAGCTACCATATTTCAGACATTAGAGAGTTATCTGGGCCTCCTCGGTTAATCTTTACAAAGATTGATTGTCATATTGTATCAAATCATTCACTGTATCCAAGTTTCTTTCACCTTTTCTGGTCCAAACAGGTACCTCCAGGTAGCATGTGCCCATTAGCTATTAGCCTAGTGCTTACCTGGATTCCTCTAACATTTCCTGTTTTTTTTATAGTTTCATTGCTCTCTTTACTATAAACCTGAATCATTTCTTCGGCCTCAGTGGGAAATCAGAGGGACTTTAACCTTACTGTTGGTAAGAATGGAGAAATTTAACACTGAGGCAGTTGGATGGTACAAGTACTGGATGGGAACCAGGAAAATGTGCATTCAAATCCTCCCTAAGGCATTAAATATGTCACCCTTAGGAAGCCAGTGAATATCTCTCACACTCAGTTTCTTCATCTGCAAGAGGGGATACTGATAGCACCTACTCAGTGTTCCTATGAAGACCAAATGAATTAATGATATATAAACATTAGTGATCTTTACAAGCTAACTGAAGGTTCTCTGTATCATCGAATTGTTTCCCTTGCCTCTGCATGATTCAAACATTGTGGCTTAAGGGTCTTCTGATTTCAAATTACACACAGAATCAAAAGCTAGTCCCTTGAAACTTCACAGATCTACCTTGCTTCTCTGCTCCAGAAATCTGTCACTCCTATAATGTGTTGGTGATTTGTCCTAAAGAGGACTTGAATTTTTCTTTTGCTCTTGGATATGGCAGTTTTCCTAAGAAGGATAGTAGCTTGCTATAGTGAATGACATGTTTTGCTTTATACCCAGGTTTATCTCTGTCTCCAGGTATCACGTTTGGTTTTGAGAGAAATGATTATTAAAAATGAGTTGGGGAGATGCAGTATTCCCCCTTTTTCTATAGTCCTCCTTTCAAAGTTCAGTCTCCTGAAGGACATTACTGATAATGAGATTGAATTAATACTCCACAGTCTTGGTCAGACCCCACCCAAATTTACAAGGAATTTAAGGTAAACCTCCCAAACCATTGTCTTCTGCTCAGGCTGGCCTGGGGGATATAGATTCTTTGTCTAAATTTCCCAGAGGCTGGGAGTAATTTAGAAGTAAACGACATAATCAAAGTTAACAGGTCCACCTCTCATTGTAATATTTATACTCTCATTAATTGTTAACCAATAAGAGTTGATTTCCACCCTCAGGAACATCCACTCTTACGAGGGCATATAAACTGTGAACCCACTGCTGTGAAGGGTCTTGGGCATTTGAGAGTGCCATTGACCTCTTTTATTAATAAAAATGTTAGTATTATTAATAAAATGATTAATTACCCAGAAACTATGTCTCTTGAACTTTTTAAACACAAGGTTTTTTTTGTTTAGATTTGTTTTGTTTTGTTTTTCTAATACATGTATTACATAGTATCTTCCAACAACCTTCCCTTTTATAGATGAGTCTTGAGTTTTATTTCTGTCTCTTCTTCAGTGATCTGATCTCTCTAGGGACACTAGAATGTTGCAGGTAATTTACAGACTACCTACAGAGCTCGGTCTGTCTTCCTGTAACATTTAAAGTGTACTTCACATCTCCCCAAATCATTCATTGCTCCATGCAAGGTTTTCTCAATAGCTTTGTCTTAGTACCATTAGGCATGCCTGCTATCAAAAATACTTCACGGGGATTCAATTCAAATGTTTCACTCCAGAATATAGAAGATAAAAGTCCTGCTGCTCATGGTAGCTTAAGTAATCCTCACACTATATACAGCACTGCAGCAGATATCAAAACAGTGTATAGCAAGAGATCCCACTCCCCAAGGTGTTTGTCACCCCCTCATGGCTGAGCACGTGCATAGTTTCCTTACACCTTGCCTACTTAGGGGATTGGATGCTTGATCTTACTGGTGGGTAACCTCTCTCCTTTCCTTTAACTTTTTCACACTTTTTTATCTGGTGTGATTATTGCCCATGTACTTCTATAAATGCTCCAGGGATGCTCCAGCTAACATGATAAAGGTCATTCTTCTAACATGTAATGCATTTCTAGTGAAACACTTGAACTGTCTTAAGATACCACTTATAGGTGTTACCAAAGGTGATTTCTCACATACAAAACCATAACTGTTAGGACGTTACAACCTATTCACCACCACCACTTGTCTCTCCATTGCTTTTTGTG
The DNA here is from genome assembly GCF_011100635.1 of Trichosurus vulpecula. Lineage (NCBI taxonomy): Eukaryota > Metazoa > Chordata > Mammalia > Diprotodontia > Phalangeridae > Trichosurus > Trichosurus vulpecula. Next base: position 61,814,242 of record NC_050578.1, read on the forward strand.
GCTCAGCAGAGGGAGGTATGGATTTGGAGACAGGAAAATGGAGTTCCAATCCTGCTTTAGACACTTCCTGACTATGTGACCCTGGTCAAGTCATTGAGTCTCTCTATAATATAAGTTTTATGCAAAATAGAGATATTAACAGCAGATTTTTTAACTCAGATTTTTTTTTGAGTGGATCAAATGGGATGATATATGTATAATGCTTTGCAAACTTTAATGCGCTTTACCAATACCATCTATCACTCCCATCCCCATCATAATCATTTTGATTCTTTTTAGATCATGCTTTACCCCTCCACTTAAGATTATAACTTATACCCAAGAAAAAAAATGAGATAACATAGCTCAAAATCCTAAGGATAGACACAGATTCAGAAATATGTAGACTGGGGGCCAAGCAGAATGAACACTCCAATTATTATAGTCAATCTATTGTAGATTTGCTTACGATGATACTTTTTTTTGATGGGCCTCATCACGTATCCCTTAACAAAATATACTATCATCTAGAAATAAAACACACCTCTTTAAGATTTTATCTACCCAAATTGTTTATATTTTGCTTTGTTGATGTAGCTTCTCTCAGAGATAATAGGAACAGAACCATGAAAGAAAGCTTTGCAAACTGCTGGAAAATCGGCTTTCTTAACACTTGCAGATATGGCATCATTACAGTGCCTAGCAGAAAAAGCTATACTATCTGTAGCCAAAGGCAAACTACTACCAGCTTTGGCTGCAAACCGTTTCCTACAGCTCCCCTGCCACTAAGTCTGTTTATCTATAATTCACATTTGCACAATTTGGAAGAATTTAGCTTTGTTGACTTCTCTGAGCATTGGATTTGACTTTGAATAACTGCCAGTGAATATGTAGACATTCATTGGTAGAGGCTGGCACTTCAAATTAAAGAGGAAGTGTCTTTCTACACAGGGCTCCTCATCTTGCTTACTTACACATAGAACCTTGGCAGACATTTAACCCAAGCTAACTGGGGCTTGCAAAAAGCATTAACCAGATATAAACTCACTACCACAAAGATGTAAAAGTCTCTAGAGATTTCAGGGGAAATCCATTCAATACTTGGTGAAATCATTTCATCTTTTACTTATATCCTGTAATAAAAAACTGAGAAGAAATCTTTGCAAGCTGATTAAAAAAAACCTCTGAGTAGAACTATATTGTTTACTATAAAAATGAAACACTAGTTTCACTTTACCAATACAATCAAATCCACACACACACACACACACACACACACACGCACACACACGCACACACAATCTTACTCCAATGTCTCATTATGCAGTAAACCAGAATTCTTTAAAACTTGGTATTATACACTGTAGCACGTCCTACAAACCAAAAAGATTTTTAATATGGGCATGGATTATCAGTGCATTATGTATTTCCAAACCCATCCTCCCTAAGTTCTGAGAATTTCACCTCCCATTTGACTGAAGGTGTTTAATTCATTCATTGGTTCGTTCATGCATTCTTTCTTTCGTCCATTTATTTATTTGTTTTTGTTTGGTTTTTGCTATAGCATCAATTCTCTTTTTTCCTTTTCTTTTTTTAAAAAATTTTTAAGGCAATCAAGGATAAGTGACTTGCCTAGGGTCACTGTAGCCAGAATGGCCTTTGTTTTCTTTGAATGACTCAGCTTACCTCATTGAGCCTCTGGACACTGTGGCTTGCTCTTCCGGGGCAGGAAGCCCAAAGAGCATTCCAGGAAGCAGACAACTTCCTGTGTGAAGAGTCATGGGGCTGGCTGAGGGGAGGTGTTAACGGCTATGCTAGGGGGAGGGGCCAAGTCAAGAACCAATCGGCCCTGGTCGTTCAGGCGGTGCTTGATGATGTCAAAAAACTCTATAAGAGGGGAGAGGACAGCTTGAAGATTCTCTTTTCCTTTTCCGGTTGGAGCCAGCGACAGTTACATCGTCAGTTACAGCAACCGTTACATCGTCAGTTACAGTTGCAGCTTCAGTTACAGACACAGACACAGCTGAGGCAGGAGCTGCCAGTAGCAGAGCTGATCTACGGGAGGAAGCTGAACAAAGACTTCAGGCCAGTGGGTAATCTTATTACCATCAAGGGGGAAACATGATTTTGCTTTACGCAATCATGTTTCTCTGTAGCCTCCTGGTTACTCTTTCAAGGCGTACTTATTGGGCCTGGAAGATTTTGATCAACATATCAAAATGGGGCTTCTGGTTCATGGGTTGGTTACTGTGGAGCCTAAATAAATGTTTTGATTCTTCTGCCTTCTACTTTGAGAGTTTCTTATATCCGGCGGTTCCGAACCTTTCAGACATGTTTATGATCCTCTTTGAGATTATAAACTCTGCCCTCCTGATACATTTGGCGTCACGAACAGGATCGCTAGGTATAAGATCTCTATTTAGAAGCAGAACAATTTCAGAGGAAGAGATGAATATCCCAGGATGGGAGGATCCATTTTATTCCTCCCTAGCAAAAGAATTGGCTAAAAAAGCTGGACCCTGTGAAAACTGGGAACCAAGGCTACGGAGAGGAGATCCTAGGGATTTGGAAAAGTGTTTACGAGAAGTTGGGATTCAGTCAGGGGCATCACTATCTAGGCAAAGCTGGATAGTGTTATCAGCCTACCGGCTAGTATACGAAAGATTGAGATTAAGTGAAAGACATGGGGGCACTCCTACCCCACAGGAAGAAGAGGAATCTCAGATAGCAGAAGACCAAACTGACTCAAATGAGAACTTTTCTATTAATGTGGCTAAGAGCAACAGGAGACCAAAAAAGCCCAGAGTGCATTTCAACCCAGCCCAGAAAGAGCCTGACTGCCTGCTTCGTCCTAGCCATGGTGGCAGAGGAAGTGAGTGGGGAGAGAATGAGACAATGTTAGGGGCTGAGGCACAAAACACTACTGGGGTTCAGGATGTGCCTCACACAGAGAATAGGAGATGGTTAAATGATCAGACAAGGGCTCGACCCATACAAAGGAGGAAGACAGAAACCCGAGGTGAAGATTCAGTTACAAGGGAAATTCAGGAAGATTTCTCACCGCAAGAGGTCACAGATATTTTGAGTAGATTCAGCCAAAGAATAGGAGAACCATTGATATCTTGGATGGTAAGACTCAGTGATCAAGGGGCCGGTGGAATATCAGTAGATGGGACAGACTGCATGAGATTCATAGGTATCAGCCATGATCCTCTAGTTCAACAAGCTTTTAGGGAACATCATCAGCAAGGAGATGGTGATAGCAGGACTACTCTGTTGGCATTAGCCGCTGTGGGATGCAATAAGAGATATGCTACTGATTCTATGTGGCCCACTGAGCACAGACCCTGGTATTCACTTAGAGATTGTATCATGAGACTAAAGGAGGAGGTAATGAAGACTGCCATTATGACAGGAACTGCAGACAAATATTACAATGATTCAATGGAACTGCCTCATAGGAATTTAATAATTAGGACAGCTCCCCCTGCTTATAAACAACTAATTTTGAATTTATTACTTGGAGAAGTAGGGAGCCATCTTACAACAGTGATAAATAAGATTTTACAGTTATATGACTTAGGTGACTGGGGAAGGGATAGATCTCCTCAAGAGAGAAGGGTGAATAACCAGCAAACTTGGCGCCAAAGGAGAGTAACAAGGAAAGAAATGTTTACTGCTTTATTGAGAGCAGGAGTAGGTTTTGAAATGATAGATGAAATTGCCAACACTATAAGAGAATGTGTTGAGGCAGGAGTGTTAGTCCCTACAACTACTCAATGGAACAACCCTGTCTGGCCAGTCCGAAAGTCAGATGGAACATGGAGGATGACAGTAGATTATAGACAGCTGAACAAAGTGACTCCTCCCTTGTATGCTGCTGTCCCAGACACGGTTACTTTAATAGAGAGAATACAAAAACATGAAGGGACTTGGTATGCAGTTATTGATTTGGCCAATGCCTTCTTTACAATCCCAATAGACCCCAAGCAATGGAATCAGTTTGCTTTTACTTGGCAAGGCCGACAGTATACATTTACACGCCTGCCGCAAGGATATATTCATAGCCCAACTATTGCCACAGGATTGTAGCTGAACATTTGGATGAATTAAAGTTACCTGGTGTACAGCTTACACATTACATAGATGACATCATGATACAGGGAAAGAATATAAAGGAGGTGGAGGAGAGTTTAGCCTTATTAATTGACCATATGAAAAGCAAAGGATGGGAAATCAACCCCGCAAAGGTTCAAGGGCCAGCTCAAACTGTAAAATTCTTGGGGATACAGTGGAATAGAGGACTGCGAGAAATTCTCCCACAAGCTCGACAAAAAATCCAGGATTTTCCCACCCCTACCAATAAGAAAGAGGCCCAAAAGTTCATAGGGCTGTTTGGTTATTGGAGACACCACATCCCACATTTGGGACAGATTTTAAAACCCTTGTATAAAGTCACCAGAAAGAAATATGAATTTGACTGGGGACTTGAACAAAGTAGAGCTTTTGAGGAAGCAAAGGCTGCTATTCAATTAGCTCTAGACTTATGGCCTATGCAAAATGGGCCAGTGGAGTTACAAGTGACTGTACAAGATGACTATGCAAATTGGAGTCTGTGGCAAAAACAACAAAGCCGAAGTGTACCTTTAGGCTTTTGGTCAAGGAAACTGCCTTCATCTGGAGTGCAATATACACCTTTTGAGAAGCAGCTGTTAGCTGCATATTGGGCTTTAGTAGAAACTGAGCAACTAACTCTGGGTCATGAAGTGGTATTAAGGCCTGGAATTCCAATTATGACTTGGGTAATGAGTACCCCAGCTTCTCACAGAATTGGACATGCACAAGAGGCAAGCATAATCAAATGGAAGTGGTATATTCAGAATAGGTCCAGAGCAGGCAAAAATGGAGTTTCTGCTCTACATGAATCTGTGGCGAACATTGATACTGAGAGCAATGAAAAGCCCCTTGAATCTAAGCAACAGATGGTACCATCCTTAGTGAAATGGAATAATGGATATGACGGACTAAATGAAGAACAGAAGAAACATGCTTGGTTTACTGATGGGACAGCAAAATATTTAGGACAGAAGAGACATTGGAAAGCAGTAGCCTATAACCCCTGTACAAGGAGAACTCTGGAAAGTTCTGGGATAGGTGGAAGTAGCCAATATGCTGAACTGATGGCAGTGCATCAGGCCATCAGAGCAGAGAAAGGAGGACAGTGTCATATATTTACTGACTCGTGGGCGGTAGCTAATGGATTAGCTACGTGGATGCCTATATGGAGGAATCAGAATTGGGAGATTCATGGCAAACAAGTTTGGGGTAAAGAGTTATGGGAAAATATATGGGACATGTCTTTGGTTACAGATCTGTCAGTTTTTCATGTTGATGCTCATGCAACCCTGACCACACCAGAACGTGAATACAATGCACATGCGGATCGACTAGCAAAGATTGCTACTGAATGTATTGTCCCTACTCCGACTCCAACTGATGACCCAGCCTTAGCAAGATGGGTCCACCAGACTGCTGGCCATTTAGGGGTCCAGGCCACCCATCGATGGGCACAGGATCGAGGTATCAGTATTTCTCATGCGTTGTTAAAACAAATAACAGAGGAGTGTTGTATATGCCAATTAGAAAAAGAACGAACTCTTCCTAGGATAGTTACTGGAGAAATAGCAAGGGGAAAAGTTCCAGCCCAAATTTGGCAGATAGATTATATTGGCCCACTACCCCAGGATAAAGGATGTAAATATGTATGTACGTGTGTTGACACCTATTCAGGTGTACTAGTGGCTTGTCCTTATAAAGACGCAACTCAGAAAAACACCTGTAAAACTTTAGATATTGTAAGTTTATATTATGGAACCCCAATGCAGATTCAAAGTGACAATGGGTCACATTTCAAGGGCAAAGAAGTGAAAAGATATTGTGTGTTGAATAATATAGAATGGATATATCATATTCCATATTACCCACAAGCATCTGGGCTAATTGAAAGAATGAATGGATTGTTGAAAGAACAGCTGAGAAAATTAAGCTCAAATAATTCATATCGACATTGGAAGGACAATTTGTCTATTGCCTTACGTAATTTGAATAATAGGCCCTTAGGGGGGAGTACACCTCTAGCCAGAATGATGACCCCAAATCTGCAGATCAGAGAACAGCAAACATGTGAGATCCAAAACATTGAATTTTGGACTGTGAGGGAAGATGTCCCACTACCAAGTCCAGGAACACCTGGTTCAGCAGGATATGATTTACATTGTATAGAGAATTTTAGGTTAAATAGGAAAGAGATAAGAAAAACCCCTACTGGAGTATGTATGAGAATCCCCAAGAATCATCTTGGACGGATATTACCTAAACCAGGATTAGCGGCTCAAGGAATACATGTATTGGCTGGAGTGATAGATTCTAATTATCAAAAAGAAATTGTTGTGACACTCCAGAATATGGGTAAAAAACCTGTACAATTTTGTAGAAATGATAGGATGGTTCAAGTCATTATTATCCCCTGTGAAAAAATACCCTTTGTGAAAACTGACCCTCCTCCCAAAATAACTACTAGAGGGGCAAAAGGGTCTTGCTCCATTGATAGAATAAAGTCAGGAGCTAAGGTATGGGTAAAACGGAAGCCAGATGATATTCCAAAGGCTGCAGAAGTTATAGCCCATGGGAAGGACAACACTGTAACAGTTGTCTATTCAGGGGAAAATAATTACCAAATCATACCCCTGAACCATATATTTTACCGTGAATAGGTTATAATAATAGATTCACAGACTATTCTTTTTGTCCTTTGTTTTGGCTAACCTTGTTGCTAGTTTTGTTTCCTTCAGGCTTAAGCACCCTGCACTTTCCGGTGACTGCCTAAGCATGTAGCATTCTTGGAATTCCTGCCAGCTCGTTAAAGAAATGACCTCTGGAATGGGACTTTTTGGGGGCAGGGCCATCTCTACATCCAATTTCAGCATGAAGAAGCTATGGAAAATGAGACCTTCACCCCTCACCCCAAGATTTTGAGCCCCAATCGTTCAAGGGGGGTGGAAATGATGATAGTGTTCTGTTTACTTATTTTGTGTTATCCTTGCTGTGTTGTTTTATTGTTATGATATTATTGATCCTATGTAATGGATACAAGGATTTAGGGGTGGACATTTGAATTATTAATAATTATTTTGGGGATGATTGATTGAAGAGATTATCTTGCTGGGACCTAGGGGTGGATCACATTTGAATCGTAAACCAATATTTAGGAATGTCACCAAATGATATGTTTTGCTTTATAATGAATGATATGTTTTAGTTTCCTTTGTAATTGGATCACAATGTATGTTCTAGGATACATGGCTGATTAGATTATGTATCCTATAACAAGGGGTGGAGTGTAGCCAGAATGGCCTTTGTTTTCTTTGAATGACTCAGCTTACCTCATTGAGCCTCTGGACACTGTGGCTTGCTCTTCCGGGGCAGGAAGCCCAAAGAGCATTCCAGGAAGCAGACAACTTCCTGTGTGAAGAGTCATGGGGCTGGCTGAGGGGAGGTGTTAACGGCTATGCTAGGGGGAGGGGCCAAGTCAAGAACCAATCGGCCCTGGTCGTTCAGGCGGTGCTTGATGATGTCAAAAAACTCTATAAGAGGGGAGAGGACAGCTTGAAGATTCTCTTTTCCTTTTCCGGTTGGAGCCAGCGACAGTTACATCATCAGTTACAGCGACCGTTACATCGTCAGTTACAGTTGCAGCTTCAGTTACAGACACAGACACAGCTGAGGCAGGAGCTGCCAGTAGCAGAGCTGATCTACGGGAGGAAGCTGAACAAAGACTTCAGGCCAGTGGGTAATCTTATTACCATCAAGGGGGAAACATGATTTTGCTTTACGCAATCATGTTTCTCTGTAGCCTCCTGGTTACTCTTTCAAGGCGTACTTATTGGGCCTGGAAGATTTTGATCAACATATCAAAATGGGGCTTCTGGTTCATGGGTTGGTTACTGTGGAGCCTAAATAAATGTTTTGATTCTTCTGCCTTCTACTTTGAGAGTTTCTTATATCCGGCGGTTCCGAACCTTTCAGACATGTTTATGATCCTCTTTGAGATTATAAACTCGGCCCTCCTGATACAGTCACATAGCTAGTAAGTGTCTGAGGCCAAATTTGAACTCGGGTCCTCCTGACTCCAGGAGTGGTGGTCTATCCACTGTGCCACCTAACTGCCCTATAGCATCAACTATTTTTTTGAGTAGTATTTTATTTTTCCCCCAGTTACATGTTAAGAAAACTTTTAGCCTTCATTTTTACAAGATTTTGAGTTCTAAATTTTTCTCCCTCCCTCTCCTCCCCTCTTCTGAAAATGGTAGGCTGTTTGATTTAGCTTATACATGTGCTATCATGTAAAAATATTTCCGTATCAGCCACAATTGTGAAAGAAGAAATATATCAAAAGAAAAAAACATGAGAAAGAATAAAGTAAATGAAAAAATATGCTTTGATCTTCACTCAGAATCCATCAGTTCTTCATCTGGATATGTTTAGCATCTTCTTTTGTGAGTCCTTTGTAGTCATTTTGGATCACTGCATTGCTGAGAAAAGCTGAAAAATTCATAGTACATTATAACACAAGGTTGTTGATACTGTGTAAAATGTTTTCCTGGTTCTGCTCATTTCACTTTGTATCAGTTCTAGGTTTTCTTTCTGAAATCTGCTTGTTCATCATTTCTTATTGTATAATTGTATTGCATTACATTTATATACAACAATTTGTTCAGCCATTCCCCAATTGTTGGACATCGCAGTTTCCAATATTTTGCTACCACAAAAAGGGCTGCTATAAATATTTTTGCACAGGTATGTCCTTTTTCCTTTTTTATGATCTCTTTGGGGATTCAGATCTAGGGGTGGTATTGCTGGATCAAAGAGTATGCATAGTTTGGTTGCTCATTGGGCATAGTTCCAAATTGTTCTCCACAGTGGTTAGATCATTTCACCACTCCACCAACAGCACATCAATGTTCCAATTTTCCTACATCTTCTTCAGCATTTATTATTTTCTTTTCTGTTATATTAGCCAGGTTGGAAGTGGAACCTCAGTTTTTTTAATTTGCATTTCTCTAATCAAAAGTGAGTTAGAGCATTTTTTTTCATGTGACTATAGGTTGCTTTGATATCTTCATCTGAAAACTGCCTTTTCATATCTTTTGACCATTTATCAATTGAGGAATGAATTGTCTTTTTGTAAATTTGACTCAGTTCTCCATATACTTGAGAAATGAGGCCTTTATCAAAGGGGCTTACTATAAATATTGTTTCCCATCTTTCTGCTTTCCTTCTAATCTTGGTTGCATTGGTTTTGTTTGTGCAAAAGGTTTTTTTTTTAATTTAATATAATCAAATTATCTATTTTATATTTTATAATGCACTCTACCCTTTGTTTGGTCATGAGTTCTTCCACTCCCCATAAATCTGACTGGTAGACTATCCTTGCTCTTCTAATTTGCTTATGGTCTTATGTCTAAATCATCCCAAAGGTCTGCCATAGCTATCTTTTCTAACCTTATTTATGTGCTTAGTTTCTTTCTTGTTTACTTTGGTTGGATTTATCAAGTTCTGAGAGGGGAAAGTTGAGGTCCCTCACTAGTGTAGTTTTGCTATTTCTTCCTGTAACTCACTTAACTTCTCCTCTGTGAATTTAGATGCTATACCACTCACTGCATATATGTTTAGTATTGATATTGCTTCATTGTCTATCATATCTTTTAGCAAGATACAGTTTTCTTCCTTATCTCTTTTAATTAGGTCTACTTTTGCTTTTGTTTTGTCTGAGATCAGAATTTCTACCCCTGCTTTTTTTTTTTTTTTACTTCAGCTGAAGCAGAATAGATTCTTCTCCAGCCCCATACCTTTACTCTCTGTGTGTTTGCTTCAAGTAGGTTTCTGGTAAAAAACATATTGTAGGATTCTGGTTTTTGATCCACTCTGCTATCCACTTCCATTTTATGGGAAACTTCATTTCATTCACATTACAGTTATAATTGCTACCTGTGTATTTCCCTCCATACTATTCTTCCTGTTTATTCTTTCTCTCCTTTCACTCTTTCCCTCCTCATCAGTATTCTGTCTGCTGTCTCCTCTGATCTGCTCTCCCTTCTGTCATTTAACTCTCCCCCACCTTTACCTGATCTCCTCCCCTCCTACTTCCCTGTTGGGTAAGATGGATTTCTATATTCAACTGATTGTGTATATGACTCCCTCTTTGAGCCAATACTGATGAGAGTGATATTCAAGTGATGCTCTTCACTCACCCTCCCATCTTCCCCTCCACTGCAAATAGGCCTTTTGCACCCTTCATGTGAAATAATTTATCCCATTCTACTTCTCCCTTCCTTCTGCACCCATTGTACTCCTTTTTCTCATCCTTTGATTTTTTTATGTCATTCCCTTAAATTCACATTATACTTGTACCCTCTGTCTATGCATATTCCTTCTAGTTGTACTGTTTGTGATACAGTTTTTAAGAATTACAAGTATCATCTTCCCATATAGGGATGTAAATAGATTATTGAATCCCTTATAATTTCTTTTTCATTTTTACCTGTTTATGCTTCTCCCGGGCCTTGATATTGGAGGCTAAAGTTCTGGTTGAGTTCTGGTCTTCTCCTTATGAAAGCTTAAAATCCTTCTATTTCATTGAATGATGTTTTTTTCTTTGATAAATTATGCTTAATTTTGCCAGGTAAGTGATTCTCTGTTGTAGTCCTAGCTCCTTTGCCTTCTGCAATATCATGTTCCATGACCTCTGATTCTTTAATGTTGCAGCTGCCAAGTCCCGTGTAATCCTGATTGTGGCTCCCCAGTACTTGAATTGTTTCTTTCTGGCAACTTGTAGCATTTTTTTCCTTTACCTGATAGTTCTGAAATTTGGCTATAAAGTTCCTTGGAATTTTTATTTTGGCATCTCTTTCCTGAAGTGATCAATGAATTCCTTCAATGCCTATTTTGCCCTCTGGTTCCAGGACATCATGTTAGTTTTCCTTGATGATTTCTTGAAAAATGCTGTCCAGGTCTCCTTTTGATGATGGCTTTCAGGTAGTCCAATGATTCTGATATTGTCTCTACTGGATCTGTTTTCCTGATCATTTGATTTTCCCATGAGGTATTTTGCATTTTCTTCTATTTTATTCATTCTTTGAATTTGATTGATTCTTAATGTCTCATAGAATCATTAGCTTCCACTTGCTCCATCCTAACTTTTAAGGTGTTTTTTCTGCAATTAGCTTTTGTACTTTCTTTTCCATTTGACTAATTGTACTCTTTAAGGAGTTGTTTTCTTTGGTGGATTTTTGTATCTCCTTTTCCATTTGGCCAATTCTACTTTTTAAGCAATTTTCAAAGCTGTTGACTCTTTTATTCATAATTCTCTCACATCACTCTTATTTTTCCAATTTTTATCTTCTACCTCTCTTATATGATTTTTAAGCTCTTTTCTAAGTACTTCCATAAGTTCTTTCTGGGCTTGAGACCATATCCTGTCTTTCTTTGGGGTTTGGCCCACAGGTATTTGGCAGTGTTTTTCTCTTCAGAGTTTGTGTCCTGGTCTTCTCTGTCACCATAATATCTTTCTATGGTTAGATTTTGTTTTTGTTGTTGTTGTTGTATTGCTCATCTTTATTTTATTTTATTTATTTATTTTTTGCCTTTTCACTTTCTTTTAAATTTGAGCTCTGCACCAGGGGTGGAATGGGCCCTGTCTCAGGCTTCTTGTGTCAGTGGCTTCAGGCCCTGACTGTTTAACTGGTGTTGTGCTGATGTTTCCCTGAGGCCCACGGGGGACCCTCCCATCTGATGCTGTGTTGAAGGGGTGAGGTGGAGGTGACTGTTGCTGCTGAAGGCTATCGGGGTCTGGTAGCTTATCTCGTGCTGAGTGGAGTTCAGTTTGTAGTGTCTGGTGGGTGCTGAGGCCCAGTGGAGCCTCAGAGATGTTTTGCATTTTTCCAGGGCTACAATGAAGCACTTGGAGGTCTGTCCCCTGAAGGATGCCTGTTTGCCTGGGGCTGTGGTGAAGCATGTGGTGGTTCTTAGAGCTGGAGTCTGCTAGTTCTCCTGGCTATGCTAAGGTATGTGTGTCTGTGTGTTGGGGGGTAGAGAGGGGAATGGTCTTGGTGTTTGCATTTACCTGCTCCACCATCCTGGGGCTCAGGATCTTTCATTGGTTTGCTAAGATGGGGCTTGCTGCTGGTTTGCAGGTTCACTTCCTGCCCTGGAATGTGCTCCCCTTTTACCTGAATGAGATAGATCTTTCTTGCCAACATTCCAAGTTTCTTGTGCTAAAAGACTGTTTCACCCCTATCTTTTTGCTGGTTCTGCTGTTCCCAGATTTGTTTTGGGGTGCTATTTTCTAGTTATTTGGGGGTAAATATGGGAGTTTCAGTGATTACTGCCTACTCTGCCATCTTGGCTTCTGGAAGTAGAATCCCCCATCATGGTTAAAGACCATCAACCAAGTCATAGAAAGGTTATGATCTGTTTCATTTGAAAAAAAAAATAGGTATACTAGTGAAAACATGAAACCTCAGAGAATGAGACATATTGAATGTAAAAAATCAAAAACTCTGTCCAAAAGCTAGTACCCAAGTTTGTAACAACAATGTGGCTTGCTGCTGTGGCGGCTGTGTAAGACCAATAACACCAGCACACAGAAGGACTGTTAGCACAGGTTCTTTGATCTGCTTTTCTAAGGAAAGCAACTTCAAGGGGTTAACAATCTCAGTTTAATCAAACATACATATACTCATATCATTCACTTAGTTCAGGGGGAAAAACCAGAACCCTGACCTTCAGAGCAAATACTAACAAATTACAAGCATACATTATATAAACAGAGCAAATAAACACTAATCAGCAGACAGGCTTCTAGCTGCCTGTCCAAGCAATACAGTTACCAGGGAAGCAGCAACATCTGGGTTTTTTCAAATTTGGGCAGCGGCTATCCAGAGTCTTCACACCAACATTTTTCTAGTGAGTGAAAGCCCCAAACAAAATGCTAACCTCTGAGTTTATATTCCCTTCTTAGGGCCCAAAGACTTCATACCTAATCAGCAAAAGAGTGTGTGCTTGGGGCTTTGCACCTTAAGACTTAATCAAAGGCATTTGATTACTTTAGAATTCTAAAAGAGAAAATGGTAGAAAGAAAGTCCCACCGTAATTACCAACACAGTCTTACAGCCAAGTCAATTTTTTAAAAACAATCTCTGTTCTCTTCTTGGACATCCCTGGCTCTTAACTCCCTGCCTGTGTCCATGCTAAAGATCCCAAGATGAGGTGTTGCCGCCTACATGAAGTCTGTCCTTAGCTGAAAGTGATTTTACATCCTCATATTATCTTAGAGCCTTTTGTCTATATCTGTCCTTCAACCTGATCATATTCAACCTTTTATCATATCTATTTTGTTTTCAAGTTTTGCTAGAATAGAATACAAAATTCCTCAAGGGCAGAGAATGCTTCCTTTAGGTTCTTCGTATCTCCAACGTCTTGCACATGGTGGGGGCACATTTGTTGTTGAAATCACTAGAACTAAGGTTCTTAAACTTTTTTGTGCGTCATGGAACCCCTTGTGACCCTTGGCCATCATCTGGTGAAGGCTCTGAACTCCTAAGAATTAAAAAAAATAATTGGAAGAAATGCTAAATTTCAGTTAGCTGTTGGTCAAAGTGAAATTCAATTTTTCCCATGTAAATTCACATAGTCCCTGAAATCTATCCATAGAGGAACCCTTGGGGGTTTGTGGAGCAAACGTTAAGAATTTCTGTTGTAGAAAATTGCACTAAATCAAGACACATGGGCCACAAATAGTGCCAGCAGTAAACAAAACTATTAAGCAATTGAAGTTTATTTGGGTGAAAAAGGAAAAACTTTTTCCTCTGTATACAGTGGTCCAGGATCCCCCACCTTGTGGATTCACATAAACTGATCTAATCTCTATGGGATATCCCCAAAGATCATAATCTCATTGACTCATTACACTTGCACCCAGAGAAACCTCTGGAAAATCTCTGAATACAGCTTGTGTTACGTGTCCATAGATGTGTATCATAGGATTGGTCCCCAATTGCGGTACAAGTACTCAAGGTAAAAAATACATTTATTAGGTACAGAATAGTCTTTATTTCACTTCACAGATGTAGTCCAAGTATGGGGATCCTTTTCACTTAGTCCATGGGGAAGTAAATCTTTCATAAACTGTAACATAATTTTACTCACATATTTTTTCACAGAAGGACTGGAACAAAGTTCACCATTGTTTCTTTGTGAGATCCTATGAGTCCAGATGGGATAGACTTAAAAGCAACTGGTAATGTGGTTAAGGCTGTCTATTTTGAAGAACTAGAGTGACCCCTGTTTCTGGCTTACTTGGTCCCAACATCCCTGCTAGCTAACACGTTTTTTCCCCCTCTCCTGCCTTTCATTGTTAATTTCCTTGAGAAAGCCACCAACAATTATTACCTCCATTTTCTTTCTTCTTACTCTCAACTCTCAGGAGTCTGGCTTCTGACCCCATCAGTAAACTGAATCTGTCCCATCCAATGTTGGCTAATGATCTCTTGATTGACAAATCCAATGGCCTTTTCTCAGTTCCCATTCTTGATGATTTCTCTGTAACCTTTGACACCACTGGTTAACCTCTACTGCTTGATAATCTAAGTTTTCATGTCTCTGCTCCCTCCTGGCCTTCCCCTTACCTGCCTGATGTTCAGTAGTATCCTTTGCTTGATCTTCATCCACATTACATCTGTTAACTCTGAGTATACTCCGAGGCTCCATCCTGCATCCTCTTCTCCCTCTGTTATTTCGTTTGGTAGCAAATCTATACAAACTTTTCAGCTACTGTAGATTCAATTGTTTCCCACATGGCTGCTTTCCTGGACTCCAGCATCTCCAGAAACGCATCATTCTGTGAGATGAAATCAATTCTGAAACTCTCACCTCAGCACCCCTTGCCCCTGAGGTTCCTCCCTCCCTCCCTTTGATTGCACCACTGACCCCTTCTTCCTTTCCAGTTTGAGTGACACTGGTATCCTGGATTTTCTTCATAGATCTCTCTACTCAGGGAATTTTCACTGACTATACCTAGATGGTCTCTCTCTTTATATCCCTTCATGTTTTCCCTGGATTCTTTTAAGCCTCTTCTTAAATTCTACCTTATACAAGAAACCTTTCCTCAATTTCTCTTGGTGCTAGTGCCTTCCCACTGAGATTACTTCAATTTACCCTGGATATACCTTGTATGTACGTAATTGTTTTCATGTTGTCTGTCCTATTAGACTGTGAGCCCCTTTGAGGTCTGGAATTGTTTTTGCCCTTCTTTGTACAACCAGCACTTGGTATAGTACATAGCATATAGGAAATGTTTAATTAGCTGATCCTAGGTCCTTATATCCTTTTAGGAGTAATGATTCTGCAAACTTGTGCAATTCCCAGGAAAATTTGCAACGGAGTCTGAGTGACACTGAAAAATATTTCACTTGGCCTCAGTGGTCCCTATCTGGGAAGATATCTCACTGAGGACCCTGAGGAATTGTTTTTGGTTTCTCCAGCATGCTTTCCCTGCTTGTAAATTCTTTCCCAGGTTGATCAGAGTGAGGAGAGAGCAACAGGAATTATCCTTTTCTCTTATGCAGTCAGAGCTGCATCAACAGCAAGATGACTCCTATCGTCTCCCAGAGAATTGGAGCTGATCTGCCATGGATCATGTGTGACATAGACATTTCACCTTTGATCACCAATCTCTGTAACAATTTTTCCAATTTTAACACAAAATCTTGTTAGCAGGGGTTAAGAATGGCATATAGTTATCATCAGTAATTTCTGTATGATAAACTAAGACTCCCAGGCATTAAAATACTGTAGTCTCAGAGAACTGCATTTTTAATGTAAGTACGTATCATAAACAGATCCCCTGAGGCTCTCCAATAATCATACATACATTTATTCATCACAGTTCCATGCCATCTTTGTATCAAAAGACTGTTTTGTTCTAGCCTGAACCCAAAAGGGTTTTGAAGGAAAGAGCAGTACAGAAGTACAGTTTGTACAGAAATGTAAACACTATACCCCCCAAAATCTGGAGTCACAGTCTCCCTTATACCACCTCTTTCCCTGGGGAAAGTATACTCAGATATAACACAGTTTCTATATATCATGTGACCTACCAAGTTCACTTTCAAATGTAACAGACCAATGGTTGAATAAATCACCATTTGATGTATGGGGTATCACCCCAGAAAAGAACTGTAATTTTCCCATATTAAATTCCCTGCATCGCCCCCACTGCAGGTAAGAGACACAGGCTCAGTATCATGTCCAAGGAAACGTGAAAGTATATCACCATCTAGATAGATAAAACCTTTATTAAACACTTACTGTGTTCTAGCCACTGTGTTAAACACTTGAGATACAGATATAAGCAAACAAGCCCTTGAGGAGCATACATTCCAATGGAGGGAATGACACATAGAAAGAGAGTGGAAAGTTGTGGAAGGGGAATGGACCTGATGTCCAGGAAGATGAGGCAAAAAATTAAAAAAAAAACTAAAGCTGGACTCTCCCATCGGAGGGACTCAGGAGCAGAGTGCAGGGTACTAATGGTGGGGATTTAGAGCTGATGATACGGTACTAGCTGAGAAGACATGGAAAGAGTGGATCAGAAAGGAATCTGTCCACTCTTTTATAGGTCATTAGAGAGCGGCCTTTTTTATAAGAATCCAACCTCTAATGAGTCACAACCAACGATTCATCTTTGGTAAATCTTCCATTAATGAAACCTATCCTCTAGACAAAGCTTTCCCAATTGTGAGCAGGACTGTGCGTGGAGGCGGAGAGAGTGAGACCCTATCCAATGGCATGTAGCAATGACCAAGTTAATGGTATAGATCTTAGTACAACCTCTGCAAAACATAACTAATTATGTCAATGAAAATAAATTTTAAATCAAAGTCAACAAAAGTGAGATGAAGCTGGTGAATTCACTCAAACTGACAGTGAGTGCAGCACAGCAATTATTCTGTATGGTCTGTCCAAACAAGGTAAAATTTAAGCTGAATGTCACCGTAACTTGCCACTGTCTTTTTCAGTTGGCATAAGCTAATGAGTCAAATAGGCTGTGTCATCTCTCTGCCTGCTATATTTGAACACAAATGACGTAAATTCAAAGCTGAACAATCTTCATGAACAAGTGAAAAGTACCATGCTATGTTATATCAAGAAGTATATGAATTGGTTTCTCTCCAGTAGGCAATAAAAAACTGAAATAACTTCAGAATCATAAATAATCACTTAGAATTTTAAATAATCAAATGTAAATTTAACTCTTAATTGTTTCTACTTAATGAAATATCCTCTCCTATCTTAACAAATTTTAAGAAAAGAATCTATATAATCCATTGAAAATACTACAAAGGTAATAGAAGCAATTTACCATGGGGGGAAATATAGAAATATAAAACAAAAGGCCAAAGTCTAGAAGATTTGATCCATTTTATTTGTCATGGGGATCAAATGTTCTTTTAGGGTGGAGAGAAAAGACTACAATGTTTGCTTTATATGAAGGCTTTAGCTCCAGACAACACAATACCTCATACATTAAAACATCTTAAAATCATAAAATCAGAATATGTTGACATGATAAAAAAAACTTTTAAGTGAAATAAGCAAAACCAAGACAATATTGTATACAGTAATAGCAATATTGTTTTAAGAATTAATTTGAGTGAATAAGATATTTTGGCTTTTATAAATATCCAAATTAACTATAAAGGACATATGAAGAAAGACACTATCTGCATCCAGAAAAAGAACTGATAAATAGATGTATGTATAGAATAATTTTACAAATATATACCTATTTGTGTCTAATGGTAGCCATCTCTATGGTGGGGAAGAGGAAAGAGAAAAAAAGTTTACATGAACATTTGGTTGTATATTTGAAAGGAACAATAAGTTGTGCATAGCAGATTTTCATCTTCATGTACAATCATCTTTTTTATTATATTATGTTATAGAAATGCTTATTTTATTCCATAAATTAAAAATAAAATTTCAAAAAGAGAAAAGTAGATGCTTTTAAAAAATAAAAATAAATCTTTTCAATGTCCTTATCTATGGCATGAAACTGTTTGTTTACATCATATGAGGTCAATTACGTATTTGTTAGGTCTGGGAATCTTTTCTATAAAAGGTAAAAATGGTTCTACTTGCAACCACTGATATGGGAAAAATGATTCTTAGTGAATCACATGCAAAGCAGCCTAAATGGTTTTACGTGTAGATAATATGTTGGGAGAGCGAACTGACCATATGTTTGTGGATCTGTGCCATCAAATAATTGAGAAACAAAAATTTTCGTGTTTTGCATCATAAGTAGATAAAGTAACAGCTGTAGTTAAATGTGATCATTTAGTTGTATATGTATGATATGTTGATGAAATTAATGTTAATTGAGATGTGTTTCTTTGCCAACCTGTTGATAGCAAGAATTTTCCCCATATAATTGACAGATTTTTAAATTAAAATGATATGTGAAATAGCTTCAGTAAAGCAGCATGATACACAGTAAACTTCCCAAAATCAACTGTCATGCAGCAATAACAAAATCTAGGAGGAATTAGTAGAAAAGGATGTTTCATTCAAAATAATTAGAAAATGGAAAAAAAAATCTGGGAGTAAAGGGGCACATGGCAAATAAACATGCGGCCTCTGAGCAAGAAAGAGCTGAGTTCAAGATTGATCTCTAATATTTACTCATTATGTGGCCTTGGTAGGTCACTTAACTTCATAGTACTCTAGGCAATTCTCCAAATCTATAAATTGAAGTGAAGGTGCCAACTTACAAAATTCCTTATCCCAATGAAAAATTATAGATCTAATCGCTAACCCTATCCCTATTGTTACCTAGGAGCCAATCTACCAAAGCACACCCAAGACCAAACAGCTATAAATACAAAATATGCCAGAGAAGCTTTTACAATGTGTTTACAATGTGAGAATTCTACTAAACTCTGTAGTGATTGACTCAATTAATGCAAAAATACAATTGGGAGTCTACAATCATTTAAAATTCTGGCCTTCCAGGTATGATAATTCCACAGTAGATATGAGTAATCCCTACTATTGAGGCAGCTGATAGAGTATTCAGAACTGCAGCAGGGCTAAAGATGACTGACTACATGTTCACATTAAGTCTAGCACCAATACGGTAAGCCCCCAGAAGAAGGGTCCCCCAGGCTGCCTAAGGATGGCAAACTACCAAATGGGAAACAGAGCAGGTCAAAGTTAAATTACTGGAGAACTGTGCAACTAGACCCACAGATGGTAGCTAAATGTCCAATCTGAGCAAGATTGGGAGATCCAGTCACAAGAGATAGATGGATAGATGGATAGATAAATAAATAGATAGATAGATGATTGTAGCAACAATATGACTAGCAGCTACTGTGACTGTGTAAGACCAACAACAACCAGCACACAGAAGGCCTGCTGACACAGGTTCTTTGATCAGCTTTTCTAAGGAAAGCAACTTTAAGGGGTTAACAATCTCAGTTTAATTAAACATACATGTATCATTCACTTAGTTCAGGGGGAAAAGATTAGCCTCCTTAACTTCAAGGCAAACACATAGTTACCAAAGAAGAACCAATGGGTCTGAGTTAGCAAAGCCGGGGGGCAGTTACAACAGCTTTTCCAGAGTCTTAACACTCCTTCCATGAGTAAGCCCCAAAAGTCAAACACCAACCTCAGGTCTTATATATCCATCTTGGGCCCCATTGGTTCTTCTCTGGTAACTATGTATTGTGATTTGATCATATAACATCTGTCTGTTGATGTTTGTAATTTCTGTTTGTATTTGCCTTGAAGTTAAGTGCTGGAGGTTGGAGCTTTCCCGTACTCTTGGTGTTAGTGATTTCTCATGATCTAAATGGTGAGCATTTCATTTTTTTCCTGTGATAGTTAAACGTTTACCAGCAAACTTCTGTCTTTATGCTATTGGAATATTCACAGGCTTTCCTCCGTGATTGCAAGGCTCTCCATCAGCACTGCAGCCTCTTGGAAACCCTGGCTCACTCTAAGGCCAAAGGCTGTTTTGCTACAACCTGGAGGATCTTTTTCACTTATCTGAACTCTTCTATCCATTCATTCTTGTTCTTGTTCTACTATTTCCAGCTCTACATGCCTTGGATGCATCTCAAATTTAAAGAAAAGTTTCTGGAGGCATTGGCTGAGCTATTTGTAGAAGGAAATATGTGGTGGAATATATTTCAGAAAAAGGTAATAATTTTAAACTTATATCATTGTCTAAAAGGATCTGAAGTCCCAGGACTTTGGTCTGCCATTTTTCATTATTACTTCCATTTTTTTAAAACAACAACAAAAATATGTTTGATTGCTGAGAAAGAAGTAGGTTGGGAGGAAGCAAAAGCATTATCTTCTTTATTATATCCTGTTGATTATACCTTCATTTTGTACCATGAAATAAGAGTTTAGATTAGAACTTATCCAGTCAAAAAAGTCATTTTAAAAGTCAATGCAATCTTTTCTAATCTGTCAGAGTTAGCTTTTAGTTAGATCTTCCATCACCTGAATCAATTTGCATTGTTATAATACATGAGCCAATCCTGCATTCAGATGTCGTGACCAAATATATTTTTGATCAACAGAATATAGAGAGAAAAAATATCAAAAGCAAATACTCATAAAAGCCAATTAAAACCAAGAATAAAACAAGAAAAATAAGGAAGGAAATAAGGGAGGAAGAAAGGAGGCATCACAGAAAGGAAAATGAAAAAGATGACATTAGTGATACCAAAGAAGAGATAGACATTTCAGTAAGAAGGGTTACTTGGGAACCCAAATCTTACTGATATAAAACTATGTTTATTGTGGCAAATGTAGATTTTAATAATTCCTTTCAACAACTTTCAGAAACAGTTGTTAGTAGTCTAAACTATTAATTTTAGTGAGACTAGTATTTTTTAATCATATTTGCCTCTGGACAGAAGGGGAAATGATTTTTTTAAATATTATCAGTCAACCGGCAAGTGTTTATGAAATGTCTACTATATACATGCATTGTGCTAGATTCCAGGGATACAAATGAAGAAATCAAACAGCTTTCACTCTATTGCAGGAAGGAATGAATACATAAATAGTTATATGGAAATGAGAAAAAAAGTCTTACTGAGGGAAGGCAATAGGAAAGGGTTAGTATAGAAGATATCACTTTTGCAGAGTTTCAATGGATTCTTAGAGAGATACGAGGGACAGCCAGTGCAATGGGGAGAATACATGAGATGAAGAAAGAGCAAGATTAGCTTGGCTAAATTGTAGAATGTAGAAGTAATGTATAATATGGTGCTAAAGGTATGTCAGGGTTAGATTCTGAAGAAGGGTTTTAATAGGTAAAAAAGCGGGGAAGGGAAGGGAATGGAATAAGCATTAAATAGCATTTACTACATGCCAGGTGCTTTACCAAAATTATCTCATTTGAGGGGAAAAAGAGGAGTTTATATTTAAATATTATACAATGGGAAAGTTATATTTTTTTATTACACCTTTTTGCAAGTATATCTTGAAAGTCACAAATGTAACATTGCTATTGACCAGACCAGCCAAGTTCCACAAATGTCAGGGATTCAGGCCCTCTAATGCCACAGCTAAGTTTATGGACACTTTCACATCCTAAGTGGATTTCCCGTGGTGATATGACTACTGCCCTCAGACAGTCATGGATGGTAGCAGTCCCTGTCTCTTTCTCTCAAGGAAACACTGAATGACACCACCTCTCTCACATCCAATCCTCTCCCTCATGCTAGCAAAACACCCAACAGAGGGGTGCAGAAGCACTCATATAAATATTGGTGAAAACTTGAACTTCCTCAAAAATGTAGACCATTACCAAGTATCAAAAGGGACCTCTTTTCTCTGTCTGGATTATACCCAGTTTGTTAAAATCTAGGGGGCTGGTTGGCATCTGATGCAGTCCTCAGCTGCCAGGAGCTCTGTTATACACCCTGCTTACAAAGTTCATCCATCCTGGGTAGATTTGCCTGTAGTGCATTTCCAGCCGTCAAATTTCTCATGCTAATGCCCCTATCCCCTCTGCTGCCCTGACCAGTCAACCCATTTCCCCAATTGCCAAGGCTGCTAACAAAACAACTATAACAGGAGAATTCCTGATACTTCAGCAAAAATGACTCCCATGTTTTTTTTACCTCTTGTCTGCAAAGTGACTTTGAAACCATTAATAAATATTGTGTATGTCTATTAGAGTGTAACAAGGAAGCTAGAATTATCTGCCATTTCAATTTCAAAAATGAAAGATTTTTGTTTTATTAGCAGGTAAATCCTAGTAATGGAATATATTCAGTTGTCTAAACACGCCAGCATATTTAGTTCCATTTATGGAGTGCAATAAGAGTTAATGAGAAAACATAATTATCTGACTGAAAGTTTTATCCCTTCCTTTTGCTTTCATTTTTAGCTTCTTTCTTTTTGATTATCCAGAATTGTGAATTATTTGTCCTAACCACTCTATTTTATTATAGCCCAACTCTGCCATAAATAACAAGATAGGCAAGGAGAATAGCTATTAATTCTCTTCTTGGAATCGTTCAGTTTCCCATAGTGACAGACTAGAGTCAAACTAAATGGGTGTTTGCAGAAAGCATGAATTCATCAGACAAAACACATGCTAAAGCCTGGTCTTAATAATAAACTAGAACCGTATTACCATTTTGGTCATTAAACCTGCTTAATTAAATTTAATTGAGTTTCTACCACATTATAGCAATTGCATGCTAACCAAATCATCTTCTTCCTTTCCCTGTAACTGAAAGAAAACTCTGTTCCAATGCTAGTCAAAGGTTTAAACAATCCTTTGACCTAGAGATGAATGAAATCCTATCTCAACAATGAATATAGAAACAGAAGGGCAAAGGAGTATTTTATTTTGATAATGCTAGCCAAATGTCCAGTAATCTAGCACAAGATGCTTACAAAACATGTAGACACTGTTGAGCTTTGAATTATCTTTTCATAGAGTGATAGAGGCCTCAGACATATCATCTGGAGTCCAATTGGAAAAAAAAAAACAGTTTCAGGTATAGGACCTACAAAGGCCTAGAGAGAATACATAAGGTTGGATATTAGAAGGGAGGGGATGAGGCTGGGTGGGGTTCCCTATCTTGTTTTCCTTTACTATAATAACATTCTGACACTAACATCTTGGAGAATGGGCATTGATTACATAAGATATAGTCAATTATCAAAAGAGACATCTAAAGCTAGTCTTTGTCCTAGGATCATGGATTTAGAGCTAGTAGAGACCTTGGAAGCCCATAACGTATCTCTTTTATTTTATATCTATTATATCTATATATAGACATATATATATATATATATGTATTAATGGCTTATCAGGCATTGTTTGACTGAGAATACAGGGTCCAGTGATCTGTGACCATCACTATCCTTTTCCTGCCATCTTGGTTTGTCCAGATTTGTCTTAGGAAACTTGAAATCTCCTCTGAAGACTGGTTTCCCCATACTCACAGAGATCAAGTTCCAAACCTGGCTACCCCAGGGAAAATCACTACTTAGAGAGTTAATATTCAGAGAAATGAGTAATAGATTCAAAATCTAAAGGATCTTTCCCCACCACAATCCCACTCTCAAAAGGGAATTAAAGGAAGTACCCAATATATAGCATAAATGAATTATGTCCAATGTTGGCTTATTCTCAGAAGAGGTCATGTCAAGGAATAAAGATTTTTAGAATGATGAGATTATGATAACTTGTCACTACTAGTACAAATCAGTTGAGAGGCTAATATTTTAGTCTCAGGATATTTGCAAACAGTTTCTTTGTGAGTATTTTTTTTAGCCATTTTAAATAATAATGATTACAATAATAGAAATTATATAGCATTTTTTAGGTGCACAAAGCACTTTACAAATAATCTTATTTTTGCCCTCAGAACAACCCTGGGAAGTAGGTGCTATTACTATCTCAAATTGCAGAAACTGAGGCTAATATTATTGTTGACATTTTACTGTAAAGCCAATCAGTAAGTGAAATATCTTTCCCTTCCATTGAATAGGCTTCAGGTGGGGCCAACAAAGGGAGGCCTGATTAGGGACAGCCCATACCATTTCACTAATTAGATGTGAGGCCCCATCCTAGTTAGCAAACTAGTTTGCTAGTTTATGAGAGGCATGAAGGCCTCAGGGCCCTAAGGGGAGTTGCTAAAACCAGAGCCAATGGTACGTGTGCTGAGTTTTTGTCAAACAGATGATGGCTAGGACTGTATAAAAAGAGAGCCCAAAACTGGGAGCAGCAAAACCCAGGAGCAGTGAAACTGAGAGCGGCAGGATTCAGAAGCAGAAATCAGGAGGACATTGAGGCAGCAAACATTGAGGGACAGCCAGCATCGAGAGACTGCAGAGCGGAGAGTGCAGAACAAGAGAGAGCGGCAGGATTCAGAAGCAGAGCGTCAGCATTGAGAGAGTGCTGAGATCAAGGAACTTGGAGTCAGAGAAGAGCTGAAGGAGACAGTGCTGAGCAGAGAGTTAGGATTCATGAGTGATTTTTACAGGAAGGCCCTAGCAGCAAAGATAAGTTACAAGTAGGGCTTGGTTCCTTGCTATAGTATTTTGTTATAATTTCCTTGTTACTGCAGTGAGGTGGGCCTACCAGTTTTGGAATACTATTGCTACTATATCAAATTGGGAGCATTGGTCCTTGGATCTGATCCTCTGAAGTCTAAATGACCTCTCTAAGGTCATGAATTTTGCCTTACTACTATATTTACAGATAAGTAAATTGAGTTTGACTCGCCCAGAGTCACATAGCTAGTGAGTCTCCAAGGCCAAATTTGAACTCATTTCTTCTAGCTACATGTAGAAATGAAGGATTACGGGGAATTCATTAGGTATCCTCAGAGATATAAAGGGTTTTCACATTTAGAGACTGTTTTACTTTTATTACTTGATCCTAAAGGGAAGAACTAGAAACCATCTGTAGAAGTTACATGGAAGTTGCTTTGGGCTTCAGAAGAAAGTAAGTGCCTTGAAGGCAAGAACTGTTGTTGGCTTGTGGCTTTCATTTTGTTTTTATTTTGTATTCTTACTATGTATAGAGACAGTTTTCCTTATAATACACATTTAATTACTTACTGGTTTTCATCAGTCAGAATTGAATGTAAGAGAAAACCCCCTAACAATTAGAACTGCACACAAAAATTGAATAGACTTCATGGTAGAGGGCAGTATGCTTTTCTCATCTTTGGAGGTCATCTGTGACAGAAGAGGTGATGATTTGTTAATATTTTAGAGGAAGGATTTCTGCTCAGGTATGGTTGGAATACACGACTTCTGGTTCTCTTTCAATGCCGAGGTTCTGTCAGTTAGGGATGTAACTAGGTCGAGGGACAGAGTGAAGCAACAAGTTGAACAGTACAGAAACCTTATCTGCATCTGATTCAGATGAAGATTTAGTATAGGAATCTAGATTAAAGTATTACTTCTGGGGGACAGGGATGCACACTTTTAATTTTGGCATTTAAAGTCCTTCACACCCTAGCTCTATTATTCCCCTTCATGTAATCTTCATTCTAGCCAAATGGCCTGCTTTCTGAAACTGGCATTTCATCTCCTGCTTCGCACAATCTTCCCCTACATTTCCTTCTCAACTGTACCTCTTAGAATCCTTACCTTTAAAAAAAAACTAATCCCAGGTGAATTTCCTTTAGGACCCATTTTCAGTCATTATAAGATGTTAGTACCATTTCCTCTCTCAAATTATATTGTATTTCATTATCTGTTCACACAGGGTTCTACCAATAGAACACAGGCTTCCTGAGGGCAAGGATTATTGGGGGGTTTATTTTAGATGTTGTTGTTGTTGTGATTGGCATCATAATCATTATTGTTTTGTTTTTTGTGCCATGTACATAAGTAGATGTCATAGACCAGGCCTGACTTAGATGGGTCTCATCTCAGAGTTCAGGTTGGACTCTGAAACAAAATCGGACAGCCAAAGATTTTTTTTTTCACAGTTAACAAAAATGTTTACTTAGCCACGGCAGTGTAAGGGTATTAAGCAATATACAGGAATAATTTGGGTAGCTGAGGCCCACTTGTCTCTATTTAGAAACACATCTGGTCAGTAGGGTATGGACAGCTACATGTGGAGACTCCCACATCAATGGAACATTCACCAAGCCTGAGGGGCACTGTCTTCCTTCTGAGCCAACTTCTTTTAGGCCCATAGGTACCTAGGAGGTCTCCTTAATGCCTCAAGCCTTAGTCTCTAGCCCAATTAAGTGTCCAGGACAATTTCAATATTTTAAGAAGAGAACAGCTACAATAATGACAGTAAGACCTAATTTAGCCTGAGTAGGGTAAGGCCCCAGGAAAGTCTAACCTATCCTGTGTGGCGGGGCCCTAGGAAATATCGTTCCTACCACAGTAGGTGATAAATAAATATTTGTAGAATTGAATTTAGTTCAAGAGCCAAGAAGAGCCTTATAGCTACTGTGCCATAAAGACTCCCAGTTGTCCAGGCTGAGGAAGCACAAGACTTATCTGACATTAGTGCTTGGGAATTCTGACAGGGCCAGGGCTGTATTTATAGGCAGCACCTTGCAATGTGACAAGACATTTAGCCACTGGGCCTCGAGGGCAATAAGCCTGAGGTACTGCTTTCTCTGTGGAAATTACTGCCACAACATTTATACTTGAGGTTCAAATACCACAATAGCTTCCTTTTTAAGGTACTGATTAATTAATAGGCTAGTGTAGAAAATAGGCCAGAACCTACACATGCTGGGTTTTACTTCTCTACTTCTACTGTTCTCTATATATTGATGATGTATCAGTTGAATGAAAAACAACATATTTTTGTCAACCATGTGGATTGTGCACAACACACATTTGTTGATAATAGGTCCTTTTATGAAAAAAATAGATTTTTTTTTTAAATTTCAGTGTCTCAATTGATTGACCTTAAGGAAAATGATTTGAATATGAAAAGTTACAGATACACCCCACTAAGAATTCAGGACCTGATGTTATTATATGTCATCTATTTAATTTGGCAATGGAACTAGTCATAATTGACATCTAGCCTGAGGAGGAATAAAACTTCCCAAATATTGTGAGATTCATTTGGTGGCTCATATATTACAATAGTGAAAGTAATAAATGGAAATTATTCTGTTTCATCTGGGTGCTTTATTATTCTCCTCCAATTTAATTATATAATAGGAAATGGATGTACCCTATTAAATCTCATTAAAAGTGTTTGAACCAAGCTATTTGGTAACATTTTGCTTTCAGGAGTATCCCTAGATAGAGAGAGGTAATGTGCAGAGGCCCTTCATATACAAATGACTGGTCCACCAACAATAAGACATCATGTGTTTTGAGCTTTTTTTTTTTTTTAGTAGCAGTCGCAATAGAAATTTTATCTTATGTCAGTCTGATAACTAGGTGTCAAGATCATGGGTTTATGGTCTGAAAATGATGGAATCTCAAAGTTAGAAGAGCCCCTAGTCCAACCCATAATTGAATAGTTATGCCATGTACAATATTCCCAACAAGACATCCGCCAATTAGAATATTTGTATTGAAGAGGAAGAATCTCCCAAATCAATTCATTTGATTTTAAGATAGTTCTTAATAAGGACTTTCCAGAGGATGCTCCTTCTTTTCCCATCTGGGACCAACTTGGACAAGTCTAGCCCTCTCCTATATGAAAGACCTTCAGATCCTTGAAGCCTATCATCTTGTCCTAATTCTTTCTTTTTTCCAAATTTAAAAAGTCCAAGCATGTTCAAACAATCTTCATTTGGTATAATCTCTAGTACCCTCACTATGCTAATAATTTTCCTCTAGGTACACTCTGGTTTATCCAAATGCTTTCTAAGACATGATGTCTAATATCTAAAGAAATTGTAACACAATGATACAGTGGAATAAAAAGAAAGAATATCAAGAAATGGAAGGACATATGAACTGATGTCAAGTGCAATAAGTAGAAGCAAGAAAATAAAACACGACTACAACAACTGAAAGATAAAAATTAATATTACCTTTCATTTCTATTGTATTGTCTATACAATACAATTAATTTTATGCTGCATTGATTTTTTTTAAACAATTGTTAACTCTGGTCAAAATTCAGTCTTTCCTGGTCCCAATTGGCTTATAGGTGTTAAAATGGATTGTTATTTTCACTCATGTAACTAGCCCCTGGGACATCTGCTTACTGTCTGTAAGAGTCAACCAGCTTACCCTTGCCCATCTGTTTGTTACCTGTTTGTAAATTCCAACCAGTTTACCCTGGCGCCAACCTCACCTCCCACCCCTGAAGATAATTTTTCTATCCTTGTGTCTCCTTCTGCAATTAGGGGAGGGGTGCTCTCTCCTTGATGGAGATCAAACCAGTAGTCCTGGTCTCCCAGCCAAGATTACAATAGGCAAATAAGTCCTATAAAACAATTAACTTTTTTTAATCCCAAAGGAGGAGTATGATCAGACACACCTGAATGCCAACCCACTTTCCCCAGCTGTAGTCTATAATTATAATGTCCCCCAATTACCCAGATGCTCTCCTTTATGGCAATAAAAAGAGTTTTCCCCTTTTTATGTGGGTCACTGGCCTTACTGAAGTAGACTGTCTGACCTTCTTTGTTACCAGTCATACGCATCGCTGTTAATAGACTGATTTTGCTTGGAGAATGTACCTCAGTTTACCTTTATTGCATTTTACTTGCCATAGGAAAAAAGCAAAATGACTGATCTTGACCCCTAAAATGAGTTGAAATAGTCATCTCCTTCCCTTTATCGCAAAAATGAAGAGTTGACTGTGGGTTTTCAATATTCCATAAATCTTAATGCAGAGGGTGTGGCTATGGGCAAAAGTCCAGGTGGTGGACGTCAAGGGACAGCAATAAGTACTGGACCTATGATTTCACTGAATGAGGAAAACTCCATTTACCGATGCAGGTTGGCACCTTCTCAGTAATGTATAATTCTTAGAGAATTGGTTCAAATATTAAGGGGTTAAGTGATTTACCCAGGGTCGCATGGCAATATATTATGGAAGGAAGACTTTCTTGGATTTGAAGCCAATTCTCTATCTACTATGCCATACTGCTTCTCAGACAACAATACAGGATCTGATAGCAGTGAGTATATTGTTAATATGAGGATTGCCTATACAACCATAAATACTTCTGTAATTCTTCTCAGTAATGGTCACCACCATTGTACCAAGTGTACCACCAGTACAACAAGGACATGGTAATTCTGGGAAAGGTTGGAGGGAGTCAGCATAGGGGAGTATAAAGGGTACAGGATTCAAATCTCAATTATACTATTTATTACCTTGTAACCCTAGACAAGTCACAATGTCTTCTAGTTCCTTATCTGTAAGATGAAACGATTAGACTATAGGAGTCTGAGATTCCTTCCAGCTCTATATCTATGATCCTATAAAATGGATTTCAGGGTCATGAATGATAGTGGTGGTAGGGGGGATTTAGGGGGAATCATTTGGGCATATAGGTTTGTTTGTTTTGACCACTTACTAGACATGAGCATTATTGCAAATGGTAGCTAGTAGTATGGTTTTTAGGGGCAACTTGGCGGTGTTGTGGATAAAGGGCCAGGCCTGGAGCCAGCAAGACCTTAGTTCAAATCCAGCCTCAGACACTTACTAGCTGTGGAACCTTGAGCAAATCACTTAACCCTGCTTGACTCAGTTTCCTCATCTGTAAAATGAGCTGGAAAAGGAAATGCCAAATCACTCCAGTATCTTTGTCGAGAAAACTCCAAATTGAGTCACAAAGAGTCAGAAACAGCTGAAAAATGACTTAACAACAAGTGTGGTCATTAAAAATGTTAGCCTAGTAGAAGCCTGACAAAGATCTCAGATACAGACTATTTAATGAAAAAGATGATGAATGTACACTTACCAACTACAAATCCTTAAGTTAAAGCTTAATGGATCATAGCTTTAGAGGAAGAAGGAATGTCAGAGCTTTCCTAGTCCACAATTTTCTTGTAACACTTGAAAATGAGGTCCCAATGAGTTAAGTGGACTGCAGAGGGTAAAGATATATAGCAAGGCAATTTTAAACCCAGTGTCCTTTCCACTGAAAAATCTTGGACAAAATGGGAAGCTTTGTTAGGGAGACACTTCATACCATGGCTATGATTAAGATTCTCATGTTTTAGGATAAAGTCCCAAATCTCAATGTTACACAGGCCAAAATTTCACCACGATGAGATGATGAATTTAGATTTGTACATATCACCATAAGAGAGGCAGAATGGTAGAATAGATAGAGGACAAGACTCTGGGAGATCTAGGGTCAAGACCTGCCCCTGCCACATACTGGCTGTGTGATCCTGGGAAAGTCACTTAACTTCTCAGTGTCCTAAGCAACTCCCTAAGCATATCATTTGTAGAGAAATTGCTCAACTGAGTTGGTGGAGGACATTCCCTTACTGTTAAGTGCCCTATATCAATGGAATGTAGCCAAGTGACACAATGGAGAGGGATATGGGCCTGGAGTTGGGAAAAATGTGAGTTCAAATCTTGCTTTAGAGACTTGCTAGAAATGCAACCCAGAGCAAGTCGTTTAATGTTTGTTTGCCTCAGTTTTCTCACCCATCATAAGGGGATGACAGCAGCACCTACCTCCCAGGGTTGTTGTGGGATAATAAGATATTTGTAAATTGCTTGCAAATCCTAAAGTACTTTAAATGCTAGTTTTGTTGATAATTATTATATGATGTATTTGGCAAAAACATCATAAACAACTAAATTTACAGGTACCAGGTAGATATTGTACTAAGACTGTGGTTTTACACACAAATATTAAGAAATATTTGTGGCCCTAAATTTAATCATATCATGTTTCCAATGTGAATATCAGGTAAAAATGGTGTTAGTTCTGGAAATTCAATGTTATTCTTAAACATCTTCATATCCCTACATTGTCAATCCCCCTTCCCTTTTGTCCCTGAGCTCCAATAGAAAATATTTCCTTTTTTGTCTTTTTAAAAATTTTTAAACTCATTTTAAATTTAAATACAAAAAGACCCAAAAAAAGAACATTTCCGTGAATGCAGAAGAACATAGAAAGGATTCAATATAAAAGCATGAATTTCCATATAAAACTGTTTACTTTAAACAAAAACTATGTATTAAATACTATACTTTGTTTTCAAAACTACTGTGCTTTCCTCTGCTTCCTTTTGAGTTTTCTTTTGTTCTTTGCTGTGTACTTCTTTTTCTCCTTCCTCCCCACACTACCCTAGAGAAGTCTAAAATTGTGTGTGTGTGTGTGTGTGTGTGTGTGTGTGTGTGTGTGTGTGTGTGTGTGTAAAACCATACTATACACATTTCTAGTTATGAATTTTTTCTCTGGAGGTAAGAACCATATTTCCCACACATTCACTAGACAAGAGGGAATTTCTCCTAGTGTTCCTTTCTTGTTCTTGAATATGGCTTGCAACTTAAGAAAGCATAACTGGCCAAGCTCAACTTATCCTCAAAGTTAAAGACTGACATAAAATTAAGTGATATGTGTGTATATGAATGTATATACATATACACACAATGTATATGTGTATATACACATATTCATGTGCATACATGTGTATATGCATATACACATATATGCACATATAGGGTGTATATATGTGTGTATCTATATATGTACATACATATTTATATATGTGTGTATACACATGTTTTATAAATATATATATATATATATATATATATAAACTTCAGAATTGGCTCAGTTTCTATGAAATTCAGGAGGCTAAGAATAAAATTGCAATGTTCAAAAGCAATTAGCCAATAGGAAAATATTAAACTGAAAGAAAATCACTGTTAGAGTATACTATTTCTCTGTAAAAGCGTTCCCTGATTGCAAGGGAGAGGGAGAAGGGAGGGAGTCGTTTATTGGTCAGTAAGAAACATTATAAGAAACATGATACAACTGCAAATAGAAAATATACTTACATAATGAAAATAGTGTGACTGAAAGCTTTACTGCCCTATTTTCCTGAGTGGAATGATGATGTTTAATGTAGTAAATCAAATTTAGAGTAAAATTGGAATGCAGGTTTTGTCTCAAAGCTACCACTAACTCTTTTAACTCCTCTAATTGGTCTTGGGCTGGGGTGGGGAGAAGAGAACTAAGTCAACATTTGAGATATTGGTGGAAAGATGTAGTTTCCACTTTTTGTGTCATAAATATCTTCTACATACCCAGATTCAATGACACCATTTATAGGAGCCATGTACTTGATTGAAATCGATGGATGGCTTTCATTCTTCCTAGCTCAGCAGTAACTAGTGAACTCAATAGTCAGAATCCCATTTCAAACCACTAACCACACACTCACATGGGGTAGTCCACTTGCTATAATGATTCGGAGCAGCATTTCAAGCTCTCATAAAGCTAGAATAGTAGACCTTGTTTCCTTACCTGCCAGTAAGTCTTACCCCTATTTAAAAAATGCATGTTACACGAGAAAGTAAATGGAACAGCATCTTAGAATCTGAGCTTGGGATCAATTTATATTGTGAACCAAATGTCTCCTCTATAAATATTTATAGGAGGGGATTTCAGGTTATATGTTCAGCATTGAATGGGGCATATTATTCTTATTAATGTTTCATAAACATTTGTACCAAAAACAATATGCTTTACGTTGCTTCTAAGTATTAAGCAGAATTATTGCAGCATCTGCTTCCACTGGTTGAGTGCACAAGCAATCGAGGCCTTGTCATAAATTCTGTGATGCATTAAGATGTCATTAAATGTACCTTCTGTGGTTGTCTCCTAATTTACATACCTTGTAAATCATCAGGTAAAATCAAGGGAAATGGGGAGATATCTTCTCTGCTCTTCCCTTATGCTACCAAGTACCACCCACTGCTCTCTCTTCCAGACCCCTACCACTTATGCCCCCACCCCCCTCCCACCAAGAAGGCTAAATGTCAAATCAGTTGAAAATATGGTTAATGGACCCAATGATTTATGGTAGTGTTTTTAATGATTTCATTGGTATTATTCAAGTACCTTTTGAGAATCATCTGGAAATTACTGATCAGATTAAATTGAACTGGTTGAATGGAAATTTTGAAGGTACAACTGCCTCTAGTGTTCTAAGAGATACAGATAAACTGAGAGATAAGGATACAAGCAGTGTGTTCCTTAACCGACCTATTTCGACTGCCTTAGGATCTTTTGTTTACCTTTCCATGTCTTTTCATGCTTCGTCATTATTCTCCTGCACATACCCTGCAACCTCATTAAACTGGCTTTCAATGACTTCCGAGTCCTTTTCCAGATCTATATGTATCATCTGATGGCCTTGTTCTTTATGCACGATCTTCCTTTTCCTAACATTAGGCTGTGCATAGGATGTGCTACCCCATCCACCCATTTCCACCTAAAATGTACTCCTTCCTCTCTTTTGCCTCTTAAAATTTCTAGCTTTCTTCAACACTTAGCTCAAGAACCCCTCCCACATGAGGCTCTTCCCTTACTCCCTAGCTGCCAGGGCCTCCAATCCCTGAAATCACCTTACATTATTTTTTTTTTGTATATACTTATATGTGTACACATCATTGTCCTGGTAGAAAGCTCTTTGAGGACAGTGACTGTTTTGTTTTGGTCTTGATCCATATCTGGCCACTGGACCCAGATGGCTGCAGGAGGAAGTGAGCCTGGTGACTTTGCACAGCCCTGCCTCACTTAAATGCAGTTCAGTTGCAAGTCATGGCATCATCTTCCTGATGCCATGGTCCTCTTCAAGAATGAAGGATAAACCACAACCACAACAACCACAACCTCATATAGTGCCTAGCCTACAGTACACACTTCATAAATGCTTATTGTTTGATTATAGAATCATAGACAGATAGATTGGAAGGTCATCCAGAGAGCCTCCAGTCTGACCTTTCTCACCATGTAGGGAAGCATTCAACAATGTTCTTGACAATCTGTATTTCAGCTCTTCAGGTGATAATCTACCACTGCTTTGTGGGACATCTAGCTCCATTCCTTTTATGGGTTTCTTTGTTCCTGTACTTCACAAGGAGACAAAAGCTTAATTGACTTGGTTATACCATGTGTCACTGACACCTACTCCCTAAACAATTTTCCCTCCATGCTTAGGTTCAGACTGCAGACTTGCCATGGATTTCCTTGTCAACTCTGCTTCTTGTTTTCACTGATTAGCCAGAGTTCTTTGTGAAGAGTCCATTATAACAGTGAGTCAGAGAGGCCATGTAGCAAGACTATCGAACTAGGCTTGCCAGTCTCCAGAGTTTAGCAACATAAGCCTGCACCTTGGTAACAAAGCTGGGCTGGCATCAAACTGGTTGGGCGATTAACTCTTTAAGGAGAGGTAGAATAGAGCCCGGGAACAATAGAAATATAGCTAGAGTATTTGCTTTGTCTGTTGCTGCCTGAGAAGGGAACCCGTCACATGGCTTTTCTTTTTAGATCTTTGCCCTTTGAATGAAATCGGGTAAGATTCATAACTCAGGGAATCTTAGCATAATAGATTTGTTGAGCGGAATGAACTTGCAAGTAGAAAAGTTCAAATAAGTTTCATGATTGAGATTCAGGGACAATGGAGGATGACTGGAGGAGGGAAAGCAGGAAAGTAACAAATAAAACTGTACCTAACATGAGTCATAAGGGTGCCAGATGAAGTTACCTGTCTATTTCATTCTGAATTTGTCAAAGGAGGAGGAAGAAGGAGAGGAGGAAGAGGAAACAAAGGAGGTACAAGAGGAGAGAAGAGGGAGGGAGCAGAGTGGGGAAGAGAAGAAAAGAGGAGAGGAAACTATGAAACAGAATAACTTTTCATTTCAGAGTCATATTTGTCACTGTGGCATAGGGTTTTCATGTTATGACAATGCAAACTTTTCTAACCTGGAGAGAAAGAAAAGCTATGAAATCAGCCTCAAGTTATCTTCCATAAAAAGAGGGTGGGGAGAATACCAAATAATAGGAAGTTTCTAAATATCGTGATTTTAAACAAGAAATCTTGGTTTTTAACTTGCTTCAAACACTTAAATCAACCTTGGTAACAGAAGGTCCTTAAAATACTCTCGAAAGGGGAACAGTGAGAAATAGGAATTCCTTACAGGATTTAAGCTTTATTAAAACCAATATGTATTCCCTTCCTTCGTGTCCTGAGGAAATAACCCAAGTGTGTTGGGAGTGGGATGGAGGAAGAGAGATTGGGGTAGAAAAGCAGGGAAAGTTATTCCCAGTTTTGATTGTATTAAAATGTAAAAAGTTACTGTATATCACCTGGCCATTGTCATTTTTTTTCTCTCTCTGGATGTTATGCCAAGAAGCTGTCTGTATTTGAAAGTAAAGGTATCAATTCATGTGTATAAGAGCCATAGACTGTTTCTCTCCATAGATGTTAGTGGTTCTCAGAAACTGGATTTTCATTACTGTCTGTATGGTTTTGATGAGCATTTGAGAACTCAGAAACTAATTTAAAATGTCAAGCTCATCAAAAACACAATCATCTTTTCTACCAAATAAAAAGCCTATTCAATCTCTATAATAAGACATATACAAGATGAAACCTGCATTAAGATAGCTGTTTAGATAACATTGGAATCTGATATCTTCGATAACATCAATATCCTTCCACATATTATGATTCATGAATTGAATTTCATTTTTCCTTGAATATTTCAGAACTATTTGATACTTCCTAAAATACGTCTAAGCAGAAAACTTGATACTAGAAAATTAATGCAAAGACATTTTAAATGGTGGTTGACATTTTATAGAACTTTAAGATTTGCAAGGCATTTTGCAAACCCAATTTCATTTGAGCCTCAAAGTAAACCTACGGACAAACAGATATTCTTATCCCAGTTTTGTAGATGAGGAAATCGGGGCCTCAAGAGGACGAGTGATATCCTCATGGTCACGCTTAAAATTAGCATCACCCACATTGAACCTACCAGTGTCTGATTGTTTTAAGCTGTCTTAAGGCATAGATGGTTTTACATCTATTGGCCTGTTACACAAACTGGCTATGTGATCCTGGGCAAGTTATTAGCCTCCCAGTCTAAACCAGGCAAATCTCTAGAAAGTTCTATAGAGTTGTCATGTCATTTAAGTTGTGTTTGACTCTTTGTTATCCCATTTGGGGTTTTCTTGGCAAAGATACTTCTTCAGCTTATTTTACAGATGAAGAAACTGAGGCAAACAGGTTTAAGTGATTTGCTCAGGGTCACACATCTAGTAAGTGACTAAGGCTGGATTTGACCTCAGGAAGATGAATCTTCCTAACTCCAGGACCAGAACTCTATGCCTCGTAGCCTCTAGTATAGTCTTGAATACAGAGCAGGCATGAACTAAATACTTGGTTCCCAATCAATAAAGTCTGGTAACTAAATTTTAGTTTGGCCTGTGATATGGAACCCAGATTTCCTGACTCCAAGTCTAGTATCTTTCTCATTATACTGTTTTTCTGTAAGAGGAAATGAATAATAGTGACTGTCTATTTGTAGATTTAGGTCTATGAGATGACATGGGCCAAAGAAGTTACAGATACTTGCAACCACCACTATTTTCTTCAGTAGGCTTATTAACTTTAAAACTACAAGTAACTGTACATATCATCTAATCTAATATCTCCATAATAGTCATTGAGGCCCAGAAAAGTTAGATAGCTTACCTGCATTCACACAGCTGACATACTTAGGATTAGAATCCAGGTTTCTGGTTTTCAAAGCCTTACAGATGGATGAATGAACAAATGAAAAAGCATTTATTAAGTGTCTAATATATTCCAAGCACTATGCTAATCTCTGGGGATACAAATGCAAAAGATACCTCCTTTTAAAAAAATTCCTGACAACAAAGGAGCTTATATTCTAATTGGAGGATAAAACATATACAGGTGGGGATAAGCAAGAAGTACAAATAGGGCAGGATTGGGGGAAAGAACGTCAGAGCCCATGTGATGGTGGCCAGACAGATCTTAAGGGACTGACTGTAGCTTAGGTGAGTTTGTATTGACTCACCAATCAGGGCAACTCAGCTCAAGGACAGAATTGTTCTGAAGCTGTTAATTCCCCCAGAGCAAGATCCATTGCCAAACATTGGGAAAGCACTGGACTAGGAGCAAAGCAATAGCTAGTAATGCTGGCACCCGGAACAAGCATAAAAGTGCCTTAAAATCACAATGTTAAACACAAACTCATTTGAGTTAAGGGTGATGAGGGACCTTGAGAAAAGGATTTCAGATGTTGGGAAATAAGATTCTATTGAATGAAAGGCCCTCAAATATTTCACTTGTGTGTGTGTCTGTGTGTGTGTGTGTGTGTGTGCATGTGTGTATGCTTGTGCATGTGTAGTGGTGCAGAAATCATAGATTCAATATGAATCAGGAGAACACTGCTTGGAGAAGAGGGCAGGGCTAGCCCCATTTTCCCTACACTACTTATTTTTCTGACTAGAAGTTATTTTATTTTTTTTTACGACATGCAAGTCAATGTAACTAAACATGTGTGTATGTATACACACACATGCACACATATTTCCAGCCTGGTTATTTCATCAGTATAGGAAGTTATTCATGGAAAACTTGTCTCTACTATAGCAGATCAGCAACAATTCTCCAACTTATAGTCTCTATCTATTCTATCTCTCTCTATATCTCTCTCTCCATATCTAGCTATGTGTCTTTCTGTCTCTCTCTGTTTTCCTATCTCTCTGGACCTTCCTCCTCCCTCCTAACATCCCAACATCCCAACAATCCTTCATCCCTCATCTCTCTCTCATTCTCATTCTAGCTCTCCATCTCTGTCTGTCTCTCATTCTAGCTCTCCATCTCTGTCTCTGCATCTCTGTCTCTCTCTGTGTGTCTCTGTGTCTCTCTCTCCTGTCTATGTTTCACTTCCCTGCTCATACCTGACTTCTTCCAGAAAGCCTCCTCCAAAATCTCCAGCCCAGGAAGACTTTCGCTTTCTCCAAATTCTTATTACCCTTAAAATCAGTGTCACGTACTTTAGGACATAATCATGCTCTGATTGTTTGCCTCTTGCATGAGGCAAGACTTCTCAACTATGTTCCTTCAGGGCCTTGCATTACTTTTATACCCCCTATAGCACCTAGCACACAGCAAGTGCTGAGTAATACTTTGTTGCCTAATTGAAATGCCTGTTATTACCCTGGATAGAAGAATAAAGCAAATTTAACGCTAACTCTAACCCCACCCACTCAAACACTTCTTCCTCCCACCCCACTCCAATTGAAACTTCCATTAGGGTTGTTCAGACCTTTCTACTACTAAGTGTCATTTACTAAAGTAAACTGAATGGATCCTTCTATATTCTTTCTCTATGATCCTGCCTTTCTATTTATTGGCTATATAACCCTAGGCAAGTCACTCGGTCTCTCTGTCTAAGACTACATTTGCTGAAAACCTTTCAGCTGGTACAAAAATCCAGCTTTACAATTACGAGATGGTAGAGTCATGGTTAGACAGCAATAGCACTGAAAATGATCCTGGGGTTTAGTGGATTATAAAATCAGTATTTGTCAGAAGTCTGATGTGAGCACCAAAAAAGCCAATGTGATCTTGGGTTTAATAAAGGAAGAAACATGGAGGTGAGAGTCCCAATAGTCCACCATCCTCTTCCCTTGTCAAACCATGTAATGGAGGACATTGTTAAGATAGTTTCCAGAAGGTGTTAAGAGTCTTGAGTTCATAGCATCATCTCTGGATCGCTTAAAGACATCGTACATGTTTAGCCTCAGGAAGAGAGAAGTTAAAGATAGCTAATAGTTTTCTTCAAGTATTTGGAGAATTGTTAAAGTGGAAAGAACTTTTCCTATTTGTCCCCAGAGATCAGAACCAAGAATAATGGGTGGAAATGCAAAAAGACAAACTCAGGACAAACTGACTAAAAAATTAGAGCTACTTCAAAGTAGACAAAGTAGAATGGTTTGCTCAGAGATGTGCTAAGCTCCCCCCCTTTTGAAGTCTTCAAACAGAGGCTGAGTAACCATTTGTGAGATACATAAAAGTGTTGATTATTTTATATATTAGTTGGAGAATATGAGGTTCCTTCCAACTTACCCGTTGTTTTTCTGTGGTTTTCATAACCAAGACCTATTCTGAATCTGTGCCTACATGTATGAATAGAACTAACTGAATTCACTAAAAAATAAAGTTTTTTTGAGGAATCTGACACAAAGCAACCAATCTGACTGCATTTCTCACTTGATAGCCAGCTGTTCTAGTGTTAAGCAGGTGATGGAATACTGTGTGCCTGTCTGTTGCAACATGGTGCATAGGGCAGTCGAAACTGGTTTGAAAAGAGGCAAAGGGGGAAAACTCTATTATCAACTATGTTTTCCCAATTAAAAAAACTCAAATGCAACCAATTTCAACAAAATTATTTGACAGAGTAAGCTAGTAAAGCAATAGACTCTTAAAAATAACTTGTAACAATGAACCAGGACTTTGAACGCTACTTCATCCATGTTGATTTAGTCACAAAGCAAATTTGCCCCCTAGCCATTTAGTGCTAGAGAATAATTCAAATGTGTCAGGTTCCTGAGAGATTAATGACATAATTTTTGAGCTCTGAAGAGCTTTTCATGAGTCATGGAGAAAATAATTAGGTCTGGTTCAGTGGTTGTCATTACGAAGTTGACATTGGATTATGGTGAATCATTCAATGGTATCTCATGGAAGAAAAGTTAATGTTTGCCACAATAAACTAAGTGCTTTTTACAAGATACTATACATGTGGACTTCCTGATAGAAAATGACAGCTATTAAATAGCAAATTCTTTTCATGAATGAGATCCAAAGTTGCAAGGTTGAAGGTGTCTACAATCAATGTTAAACCATAGCCAAGAGCCATTTATTTGTGACTGATTGATAAACCATGTGGAACCACTTTCTACCGACTTATCTGTTGCCACATTAAAAGCTGGGAAGCAATACTAAAGGAGTTATCCGTTTTTATATCTCTCTCCCTTAGGGGTCATCCTGTCATTGGACATTGTTCAGCAGGATAAGCACTTGAGTAGCTGGTTGCCTGCATTTTTAAAAAAAAAATCTCTATTCATTTGTCACCATCTAGACATAGGTCATAATGACACTTCACTCTAACCTTGAAAAGTTGATATCTCTTAAAAAACCGTTAAAATCTTCCTACATTTTTCTTTGATGTGAAATGTTGCTAAGCAAGAATGTCAATATCTCATATTTGTGCAGCTGATTGTTTTTAACCATTTTAACCATTTATCTTTGAGAGCAGAGACTTCCCCCCCCCCTTTTTATCTCCTATACTTAGTGTAGCACCTAGAAGATAACAGGTGTTTAACAAATGTTGGTTGGTTGGTTGGTTGGTTGGTTGGTTAGCTGATCCTAGACCCCAACTACATCACTCCCAATTTAAAAGAACATTAGAGGGCAAATCAACTCTTGTTCTCTCTAAAATTGCCAATTCATTTCTGGGTCAATCATACCATAGAGGCCATAAATTGTCTCCAAAATGGCATCACCAATGCTTTGTCCACACAGCCAGGGTGGTATGTGATTATCATTGTCCTTGCTGTTGTATCATTTGGATCAGCTCTTTACACTGATCAACTGAACTGAAGTATTAGCCATTCTCTTCTTTTAATGAATGTAATATAAAGCATGTTATGACTAAAGTTTGAAGACCTCTAAGTTTAAATCCTTCCTTAGATACTTATTGTCTCTGTGACCCTGGTAAGTCATTTAATATCTTAGAACTTCATTTTCCTTAAATGTAAATTGGACATAATACCATTTTGCACACATTGAAAATGATATATAAACACTAGTTATTATTATTCCTACTTACTAAACTGATACAGCTTAAGGGGTAAGAATTTTGACATACCAATAAGACTGGGGATATTTAAACACAAATGACAATCTAAAGAATCTGCCCTTAGCATGACTGTGATAAAGGTAAAGTTCATCCTTAGTGATTTCCAATTGTCTCTTAGATGTTAGAGGCAAAGTATTTGATTAAATAAAGGCACAATAAGGTGTTAACAATTAGGAAGGTATTGTATTATGCCTATGAGTATTTGATTTCTTTTTTTAGTTGGCGTTTATAACTCATAGGAATTCATCTTATTTTAATGGGTGGTGGGAGAAAAATTCTTAGTTGTCTTCAAATCACAGAATGAAAGAAAGTGCCTTTTGAGCCAAACCACACATACCTACTGAGATGCTCTAGATTTGGCCCTACTTCATTTTTTTCACCTGACATTGCCTCACTATTCAAATTTTAACACAGATTTATTCTTAAATATGACTCAGAGATACTGTTAATTTGACAAAATATACTTTCTTATGGAAAAATGACTATCTCAGGTGTTCTTCAAAACCAAATGCAAATCACAACACAAATTTCATTGGGGATTTAGTCTTCATATATCTGAAGTGTTTCATTATAGAACATGTTTTGTTTTAAACCCTTCACTGCTCTGCCTTGCATCTGGATAGGCTGAATATGACTTTTGCTCAAAAGGTAAGATGTATAAGCCCAACAAGAAGAGACTGCTATTAAAGTTCTACCCTGATGCTTTATTGTGACGTGATACTCTCAGTTTAAATCATATCATTCCCACCAGCTCAGGAATGTTCAATAGCTCCCTTTTGCTTCTAGATCAAAATATATGCTCTTTACCCTGGCATTTGAAGACCTTCACAACCAGGATGCAGGCTGTCTTTGCAAGTTTGTGTACATTATTTTCTTCTTCTTACTATCTTCAAGTCAACCTGGCCCCTGGAATTGTCATCCCATCTACTAGCTCTATCCCTTGACAAAGTTTCTCTCCCATGCCTGGAATACTCTCCTTCCCCACATCTGTATCTTAGCATCTGTAGCTGCCCTTAAGGAACAGCATGTAACATCCCCCGTGGGAAGCTTTTCCTAATTCCCATAGTTATATATGTTCTCTCTCCTCCTCTAGTTACCGTGATATATACTCATCTTTTTTACATTTTATAATCCTTTCCCCTGACATTCAGTAAGTTTCTTAAGGTAAGGATCTACCTTTCATTTGGTCATTTTATTCCCAACCCCTTACTTAGGGGATAGTTAATAAGGAAATACTTAGTAAGTATTTATTAGATTAGATTAGATCAGATTAGTTTAGACTGCATTGGAGAAGCACCAGCCCTTTCAGGAAGTACCAAACCAAAAAGTCTTTAAATACAAAGTTGGAAAGGACTATATGACTGTCATTCAAGAATTAGCCTAGATAAGAAATTCAACAAAAGAGGATGGAACACTAGGTAATGAATGTTTGGCCAGAGTTACTCCTAGAAATGTCAAGTAAAGCAAAGAAAGGTAATGATTCCCATCACTTGGGGGCTGGAGGTGGGAAGTGCCCACATCAGTAAAATCAGGGACCCTTACATTTTTTGCTTTTTCAAATGACATATTCCAAGTTTTCCTTTTATTTCTTATAGCTATCATGTAAAAACATGTTAGATTAGGTCTCTTTGGAATTTCTGGGGATTTTATTTGTTTTTGATACTTATAAAATTTGTTCTGTGATATTTTAAAATTTAACTAAGATGTATTTTAATGAATCAAACTTTCTTTTGATGTTCTGTGGATTCATTGGTACTTTGTCACCTGCTGGGCAACAATATTTCTGGGCAGCTTTTCAGTATGATCTCTAAAAGGAAGTTAAAGTCTAATTAAAATTAAAAAAAAACCTGATGATACTAAAGAATGGATAATGAAACATATTTCCTGTACTCATTACAGAGAGGTAGAAGACTACAAGGTCTCAATATTTGTGCACATTGTCAGATGTAATCACTGCATAGGCTGCTGTTACTTAATTTTTTTCCTATTTATTTAATTATTTATTTTTGCAAGATCCCCCCTTCCTCTCCTCTGCTGACATGCAATTTGATATAGGCTATACATGTACAATTGTATTAAACATATTCCTACAATAGTCATGTTGTGAAAGAAGAATCAGAGCAAAGTGGGAAAAACATGAGAAAGAAAAAATGAACAAACAAAAAAAGATAAAACAGCATGCTTTGATCTGCATCCAGACTTTGTAGTTCTTTCTCTGGATGTGGATAGCATTTTCCAGTCTTTTGGAGTTGTCTCAGATCCTTGCATTGCTGAGAAAAGCTAAGTCTATCAAAGTTAGTCACCACACAATGTTGCTGTTACTGTGTACAATGTTCTCTTGGTTCTGCTCACTTTACTCAGCAAGATGTTTCAGGTTTTTCTGAAATCTGATTGCTCACCATTTCTTATGGAACACTAGTATTCCATTGCTTTCATATACCACAACTTGTTCAGCCATTCCTCAATTGATGTGCATCCCCTCAGGTTCCAATTCTTGGCCACTACAAAAGGAGCTGCTATAAATATTTTTGTACATGTGGGTCCTTTTTCCCATTTTTATGATCTCTTTGGGATACAGACCTAGTAGTGGTACTGCTGAATCAAAGGGTATGCACATTTTTATAGCCCTTTGGACAGAGTTCCAAATTGCTCTCCAGAATGGTTGTATCAGTTCACAACTCCACGAGCAACCCATTAGTGTTCCTTTTTCCCCACATCTTCTCCAATATTTATCATTTTCCTGCTTTATCATGTTAGCCAATCTGATAGGTGTGATGTGGTACCTCAGAATTGTTTTGATTTGCATTTGTCTAATTGATAATGATTTAGAGCATTTTTTCA
Source organism: Trichosurus vulpecula (assembly GCF_011100635.1). NCBI lineage: Eukaryota > Metazoa > Chordata > Mammalia > Diprotodontia > Phalangeridae > Trichosurus > Trichosurus vulpecula. Next base: position 61,858,073 of record NC_050578.1, read on the forward strand.
TATGACTATAGATAACAAATTTCTTTATGTGAAAAGTGCCTGTTCACAACGTTTGATCAATTGGGGAATGACTTTTATTCTTATAAATTTGACTCAGCTGTCTGTGTATTTTAGAAATGTGGCCTTTATCAGACACACTGACTACAAAAAAGAATTTCCCATCTTTCTGCTTCCCTTCTAATCTTGGTTGCATTGGCTTTGTGCAAAAACTTTTAAATCTACTTACCTGTTTTTTTTTCTTTCATTAAAGTGGTGAATTCAGGCTGACTGGTGAGTTGAAGTGATGGATATTAACAAAAAGTTTATTAACATTTGTATCTACAATTATGCATCTCTCTCATGCATGCTATATAACTATAGCATGTAATATATGTGTGTGTGTATATATATATATATATATGTAATATGTGTATAATCATTCCATTTGTAAATAATTAAACATCAAGTGGCGTAGAGGGGGGGTGGGGAACCTGCAGTCTTGAGGTCACTTGTAGTCCTCTGGGTGCTCAAGTGCAGCCTGTTGACTGAATCCAAACATCATAGAACAAATCCCCTCAATAAAACGATTTGTACTGTAAAACTAGGATTCACTCAAAAGGCTGCCCCCAAGGACCTAGAAGACTATGTGTTGCCTTGAGGCCACAGGTTCACCACCCCTGTCATAGAGCTATTTTGGGGTTAGCCATTAGAGTTGGGCATATAAAGAGAACCTTTGATAACAACCCTTTCAAAGTATACCAGTAACTTGTGGTTAATATTTATTTCTCTGTTTATCTAGGAAAAACACTTTTTGTTTTGTTTTTTTAAACAGGATAGGTATTTGAGAGTTATTTTAAGTAACTTTGTCACCTAGATCTTGTTCTTTTGCCAACATCATTTATATTTTTTCACATTTCCCCCTCAATATGTGTGTGCTATTTGCTAGACATGGGTATAATAGATCTGCAAAAAATAAGCCTGCTATATCTATAATTAAAAATGCATATGTGCATGTGTATTCCGCTGCATCCTAAATTTGCTTATTACTCTTATCTCAATTATTGATATTCTAGGGTATGACTCTATCAATTGTTCTTGAAATTTTCAATTCAGTACTGACTATTTCTACAGCCTGTCAATATTTATATAGGAACTTGTTTTTCCCACTCAAATAAGAAATACATTTTTTCTTTTCCTTTAGCATAGCAATTTGAACTGGCAAGATCATTTTAGGTTCTTTTTCTTAACCAATGTGCTAGCTCTCTGTCCCAACTTTGTGTCATTATCACATTTGATAAGTATGCCATCTATTATTATATCAAGGTCATTAATACAAATATTAAGTAATGCAAATCCCTGGGGCACTCCAGTAGAGACCTCCTTCTAAAGTGACATCAAAACTTATTATACATGTATATATATGTATATGTATATACATATATATATATAAATACACACATACATATACATATGTATACATGTAAAACCTGTGATTTTGTCAGTGTAGGGACCATCCCCTGTAGAAATTACTCTATTAGTGCCTATCAGCATTCACTGCATTTTATCAGCATTCATTGCATAGGGTTACCTGGGGTACAGAGAGGTTAAGTGACTTGCCCAGAGTCACCCAGCCAGTATGTGGCAGAGATGGGACACTAAGTCAGGTTATTCTGAATCTGAGGCCAACCCCTCCTGGCATTCATCCATTAATAACGCCTCTGAGTCCAGCTGTTCAGCCAGCTCTCATTCCACTTAGAGTAACAGATGGTAAGACGTGGGCTGGACATCTCACCATCTGTTGGACAAGAACAGCTTGCAGTCTTTATCAAATGCTGTGCTATATATTATTCAAAACCTTATCAAAAATGGAAATAAGGTTAATTTAGAATGACTCCTATAATTCTTGATGAGACTATGCTATCTCATTCTGAACATCATATTTTTAGTTGCTCACTAACCATCCATTTAATAATAGTTTCTAGAACTTTGCCAAGAATGAGGTAAGCTCACTGACTTTTACTTGCATAGTTCATTTTTTGCCTTCGTGGGGAAAAGTTCATGGAAACGTTTGCCTTTTCCCAATCATTTGGGGTCTCTCCTGCTCTCCACCATCTTTCAGCGATCACTCACCAATAGCAAATGTCTTTTGTTATCGCTGTTGTTGTTTTATTTGTGTGTGTGTGTTTTTAGAACTTGAGGATGTTTATTCTAATTTTTAATCCATTCTGCTACCCATTTGATCCAGCAGTGCCACTATTTCCAAAGATGTTAGAGAAAAAAGGAAAAGAACCTAAAATATATACAGCAGCTCTCTTTGTGGTGGCAAAGAACTGCAAATTGCAGGGATGTCTGTCAGTTGGAGAACGGCTGAACTAATTGTGGTTTTTGATTATGATGGAATACTACTACCGTGCTATAAGGAACTGTGAGCTAGGTGATCACAGAAAAACATGGATAGACTTGCACAAAATAATGAAGAGTGAAGTGAGCAGAATGAAGAGAACATTGTACACAGTAACAACAATATTGTTTTAAGAACAATTTAGAGCAACTAAGTTATTTTGACTATTATAAATATCCAAATTAACTATAAGGGACCTTTGAAGGCAGATACTATCTGTATCCGGAGAAAGAACTAGTGTGTGTGTGTGTGTGTGTGTGTGTGTGTGTGTGTGTAATGGTAGAATGGCAGCCAAAAAGCAAGAATTCAAATATGAAGGAACTATGTTCGAGATTGCAGAGTATTTAATTGTATCTTTTTGTATTCATTAGCTTTTACCTGCCCCTTACTTCCATCTTTGAAATCTTAGTTGGTTGGTGAGTTCTCTCTATATATCCAAATTTGTTTCCCTTAGCCAATTTCATTTCTCTTTTTTCTCATTGGAATTTCTTTTCTCTGTACCTTCAGCATTTCATTCTTGAGAGTTTCCCATGCATTCCTAGGTTATGTTGGCTTGTAGAAATGTAATCCCTGTAGCCCTCCAACCCCTTTATTTCTCTCTGTGCCCTTTGGCCACTATCTAGTACACTTTCCTCTGTACTGCACCTAGATTTGGTTGAATCAAAGGACTGAAGAAAAATCCAGTGAACTTAAGGCTAAGGGAAAAAATAGTAAATAGTCCTGCAAACCTTTCCCTCAACCACAAATTTCTTCATTATAATCATCTTATTTTGAGAATCTACCTAATAGTGTCCACTCATAGCTATTGAAATCTGAAAGTAGCTAGAGATTTTAACCAACTTCATTTCCAAAATAAGAAACAACCCTAAACAGATCTTATAACCAATATATGTAAGAATACTAAGGCCATCATAACATACACAAAGACTTTTGGATGCAGAAATTGACTTAATCAAGCAGCCACTCGGGGGAAATGAAAAATTAAATCAGCTGATTATATGAAAGCGTAATTGTGTAATCTAGCAAAAACCATAGAAAATTTCTAATCTGACCTTTTCACTTTACAAATGAAAACACCATAGCACAGAGGCGCTCAGTCACTTGACAACAAGCACTCAACTAGTTAGTGGAAGAACAAGAGGTTTAATCAACCAACTTCTGGTAGTTGGCAATATACATGATTATTTTAATATAATGGATTTGCTTTCCACTGAGTTTGCGTGGTTAGACATGATTAAAGTTTTTTGGTGATAGATGCTAACGAATTTGAGTCTACAAAATAAATTAGATTTAAGCTAACTAAAGAACTCCATATTTAGGCCAAGACCATAGCACAACCATATAAACTTTGGTTCCTGGCAGTCTACCTCAATGGTCTTAACAATTTAAATAGTTATTTTTATTACCATAGTCTCTGAAATGTTAATACAATTCAGTGATAGAAGTGATTATCTAAAAATATACCTTTCAAAATGAGAGTTTTTTAATTGAGTGATTTTTATCTATTTAGATTAGTTAGAGCATCCTACTAGGAAATCCAGGCTAATGGGTTCAATTCCTGTGTAAAAACATAATCATTTTTCTAGTCTATGGACACTGATTGCACTTGAAAATTCAACCAACCATCATTCAAAAGCATGCTGCTTATCACAGTGGGAACGTTGCAAGAAAGTATACATGGATTAGTTTAAATCTAGCAACTCAAAAAAAAATATTTTGCTAAAGCAACAAACCAATCAGCAAACTAATGCTTCAAGAAATCTCTGATTTTAATAATATCAGTGACACAGAGCTAAAACCATATGCACTTTCAATCTATCAATAAGCCTAATTAATAATTTAAAAATTAATCAATATTAAGATTCTACTATGTGCCAGATACATGCAAGTTAGGCAACCCTGGAGAAGTCACTCACACTCTGTTTGCCTCAGTTTCCTCATCTGTATAATGTATAATAACAACTCCTTCCTCCCAGAGTGGTTGTAAAGATAAAATGAGATAATATTTGTAAAGCATTTTGTAAACCTTGTTGTTGTTTGTCCTTCACTTTCAAAGAGGACCAATGACATCATGATGTGAAGGGTGAAGGTGCCTTACCTTGCTCATGAATTGGATTTAAGTGAGGCAGAGTTGCACAAAGTCACTGGCCTCACTCTCTCTTCCAGAGTCATGGAAGTCCAGGGGCAGGACAAAAGTCAAGACTACTGATAGCCTAGGATGGAGTGAATGACCTTGTCATTTTCAATGGCTAACCAATCTCTAAGTACTCCACAGTGCCTGCTTCAGCTGCCATCATGGCCATTGGAACAAATTGTTCTCGTCTGTCCATTCCACTGGTGAAAGTCTTTACATGCTTGGGGTAGACATCCCCCTAACTCACTGACTGTAAAGATGATATCATCCTTAAGATTGTGTTGTCCTTATAAACCTTTAAGAAGTATATAAATTCTAGCTATTATTAGCATAATTTGTTATTGTTATTGTTCAGTCATTTAGTAATGTCTAACTCTTCATGACCCTGAAGACCATAACATGCCAATACTGCCCATAGGGTTTTCTTGGCAACAATACTGAGGTGGTTAGCCATTTCCTTCTCCAGGCAATTAAGGAGAACAAAGCTTACGTGACTTGCCCAGGGTCACACAGCTAGTGAGTGTCTGAGGTTAGATTTGAACATCTTAATTCCAGGCCCAGGAGTCTATCCACAGAGCAGCACAGCTCAATTTTCCTATACTTCTTGAGGGGAACTATCTTTTCAGAAATGAAGAAAAATTATCTTCATTTATAGTGATGATTTGAGTTGACCTTGGCTGAGGTCTTTCTGAAAGCTAAATGATAGGAAATAATTGCAGTCTTTCTTATTGCTCTTTTATTCTTAATTGTTTATTTAGTAACTTTATCATTTATACGAGTCTATGAATTAGGAGGATTGGCATATAGAGAGACTGTAATGGTAAGAAGGATGGGACTTTTTTTACTGTTTTCTCTTTGGGAATGCTAAGTTAATCAAGTACCTTTGAGTCTTGCCTTTCAAATGTAAAGCCAAGCAAAGTGAGACTTTTTTCTGTTTTTTGTTTGAGTGCTTCTCAGCACTGAGGTAATCAAGTGCCTTTGATGAGTCTTGCCTTTGTTTCTTTGATTGAATCAAGAGTCTTTGATGACCTACACAAGAAACAAGAAAGCCTAGTTCACACAGGTTTGAGTGTCATGGTTGTGATGCCCTCTGAATCTGAGAAGGGTATATAAGATCTGAAGTTGGCACTTTGTTTTGGCTCTCTCACTCACTGAAAGAGTGTCATGTGATTTGACCAGATAATCACAGAGACCCTGGCTTTGAAAACCCAGATGTTGGTGCTTCTCTCCCTGGTAACTGTTTATGTATTGCTTGGACAGACAGCTAGAAGCCTGTCTGCTGATTTGTGTTATTTTACTGTTTACATAATTTCTGCTTGTAATTTCTGTTTCTGTTTTCCCTGAAGTTCAGGATGCTGACTTTTTTTCCCAGAATTAAGTGAATGGTATATGTATGTTTAATTAAAGTAAGATTGTAAACCCCTTAAAGTTGCTTTCCTTGTAAAAGCAGATCAAAGAAACTGTGCTAGCAGCCCTCCTGTGTGCTGTTGTTGTTGCTCCTTCACCTCCACAGCAGCTGCTAGCAACATTGTTGTTACAGAGGCATGAGTAAGTATAAGAACTGAGGTTTTCTAATTTATTAAAAACATAATATTTAAGCTTAGTTGATTGAGAGATAAGTTGAACTTTTAATAATTAGAGAACAAATATGCCTCTTGGGATGATGCCATTAAATATAGGAATGAGTCAAGTAGCAGGCTATGGGTGACTCTGTTAACTGCCTTCTATAGGTAGGCTCTATCTTTTAATCTTGCTACAGAAATAATCTTAGTTTGTATCTAAATTGAGGCCTTAGAACATCCAAGTAAAACATTAAGTGGAATTAAGTTCACTTTGGGGGAATTTTTAGAGATTTAGTCTGGAAACTTCAGTATGCTGGAAACATGTAATTCGAAAGAACAGGCTATTCAGTATCATATAGGAAACAATCTGCAGATGGACTGAATTTTTTTCACTGTTTGTTTGGGTAGTCTGATGTCAGGTAAATAGCCCTACTCTATGTAAACTACAGGTAATAATGTTTCCTGGGATTTTTACTGAATTCTTGCAATCTCTGTCTCCCTTCCAAGCAGTAATTATCCTTCCTTTCATTTCTTTAAATTTTCAGAACATTTGGCATCAATTCTGTAAACATTTATTGTATAACATGCACTTAAAACATTAAATGGAGCCAACTACTGTATCAGAATTATTGTTTAGATGAGTGTATTTACACAGTGGATATCTATTTCCATTTGAAGGATCCTATTGACAATCATGTTTCTTTTCAATTTAGCTCCCCTTGCCTCTCTCCGAAGTTCGAAACAACTTGGTAGAATGAAAAACAAAACAAAACAAAACATAACAAGTTGAAGAACATAAAAGTCCTAACAATGACTGTCCAAATCACTTTTGAAAAATAAGCTCAGTGTGCAATTTAACCTATCTTATGATGGACAGAGTTTATGCCTTCTCATTCCACATCTCTCTCAAATGGAGTTTAATATTTGCCACTGGTGCAAATCAGCTGAATATATTAAAGTCATCTTACTCATCTTATTGGAAGGATATAGCTTGACCTAAATCAGTGGAAGTAAGTGAGACGCATGATTTAGAGCCACTAATGTAATAGTTAATGGCTCTGCTGGCGTACTCCATTTTATGTCCCTAACGGACATTTCCTGTTTCCCTTTAATTGGCCATCTTTTTTTAGGGAAGGTCCTTTCCATCCAACTTGACTGTCATTTGCTAGTTAATTACTGTTCACAGCCACTGAAGAGGTTCATTGAGGAAGATGATGGAAGGGATCTATAAAGTCATTTGGTCCTCCCTTAAGAAAACAAGAATGCTGTTCCCTGAAGGATATTTCTAGCATTTTATCTATTCCAGTTTTAATTGTCTCCAGAGATGTGACTTCTACCACTTGTCCTAAAGATTATTGAACTCATTATTAGTCTAATGGACTTTATAAATAATTTCTTTTTTCTTTTTATACACAAAACTTAGATTGCATTTTCTTAATTTCATCCTATTTGCTCTAGCTATGTCTCATTTAACTGCATTAAAAATCTCTCTCCTTTTTCTATCACAAAAAGCAGTATTGTAATAGCATTCTAATGTAATAAATTTAACCTTACCACATATTGTAGACATGACATAAAAGACTAATCTTATTTGTTTAAGATGGATTATATGGTTTAAGCTGCCATTTTTGTGAAATTACAAATATTTGGTGTTTTACTTGGAGGAAACACTTTTCTTTTTTTTTTTACACAGCATTTAACACAGCATACTTTCAAAAGTTTTAGGAGAGACCCCTAAATTAAAATTCTTCCAAATTTTACATCATCCCTGTGCCTGTTCTGGGGCAGCTAGGTTGTGCAGTGGATACAGCACTGGCCTTGGAGTTAGGAAGACTGAGTTCAAATCTGGCCTCAGACACTTACTAGCTATATGACCCTGGGCAAGTCACTTAACCCTGTTTGCCTCAGTTTCCTCATCTGTCAAATGAGTTGGAGAAGGAAATGGCAAACCACTCCAGTATTTTTGCCAAGAAAACCTCAAAAGCAAGGACATGAAGAGTTGGACATAACTGAAATGACTCAACAACAACATGCCTGTCCCAGTGTGTCCATATTGCCTACGTGTTGACCTATGTTTACTCGCAGCAGTAAATTAAATAAACTAGTTGTTTTTTCACAGTAATGAATTATTTAGATTTTGTTTTCCATGTGAACTAGTCGTGGAAGTTAAATAATCTGTAGCTATATTTACAAAAGAATCCTTTTAAATAATTCCCTGGTATCAGGGCAGCTCTTATAATCACACTCTAGACACAGACTCAAACTATTCGGTCATTCAGGCCAGGTCCCAGTTTTCACAGGACATCTCTAGTCATGGGCCTTTCCTGATTATCTGCAATTTTTGTTTGTTTGAAGTCCACTATATTTCCATCTAAGGTGCTAAAAGTGTAGACATGATTCTTGTAACCTCAAGCCACAGAATTTACACACAATATTGTGTTATCTGATTAGAGGGCACATCCTCTACCCTCCTCTATCCCATCTAAATCTGAGAGACTTGAGCATAGTGCAAAACCATGCTCAGATCAAAAGATTAATACCAAAAGTTAAAGAGAGAAGAGTGATGAAAAATATGCATTTGAATTGGAAGCTTCAGAGGCCAGTGTAATGTGGTAAGAAAGACATCGGAATTGGAGCCATAGGACCTGAGTTTGATGTTCAACTCTGCCATCTCTATGGATAACTCCCTTGACCTCTTCAAATCTCAGTTTCTTTATCTGTAAAATCAGGAGGTTGGACTAGATATCTGAGGTACCTTTTAGCTGTAAATCAATGATTCTCTAATACTAAACATGAATAATTTTTACAGTAAATAAAAGAAAATTTTCTTTTGAAATTATTTTTTATCATCCATCTATTTTTTTTTCTTTCAAAGAGATCTCATTTTATCAGTGTGGCTTATATTCCAAGATGATGGAGACAGAGACTGGACTTCTGATTTCACTGGATTAGTGAACTTCTTGACTGAGGAAACTCCTTCCACCCATACAAGTCAGCGTCTTGTCTGCTGCTTGCACTCAAAACAGTTACCTAGAACACTGGGAGGTTAAAGGAGTTGCCCATCTAGATCTTCTGAGTCCAGATCTTCTGGGCTCAGAGGCCAATTCTCTAGCCACTACAACTGTATTCAAAGCCTCTCTTGAAACAAAAATGATTTCTTTCTAAGGAGGTGGGTATAACATATTGAAAAGAGGAGCTGCCTCATGATGCTGGGCAACTCAGGTACTCTAAGAATAGAATTTAAAAAGCAGTTGTCACCCTGATTGTAGGGGTTTTTCCACTTATGAAGTTTTCATCTTTATTGAAATTACAGTTCTCTTCCCTCAAAAGTTATCTTTCTATACTATTCTACATCTACTGATTTGTTACAAATATTGACTGTCTTCATAATCTTAATGAAATCTACTAATTTAAAAGTTGTGATAAATTTTCTATGAGATATTTTAAAGTTATCCTGTACTTTTTAACCCATAAATTGCTAAGTATTGATATCTTTGTACTTTAATTATGATAGCATATCATAATGATGATAATTGCCACTTACAGAATTTTAAATTTTGCGAAATAGTTTACATACATTTTTCATATCTTCTATTAATTCACCATTCTCAATCCAATATGGGGTCTACATGGCACACACTTGGACTGTTTTGAGTTTTTATAATTGCCTCTCACTATGCACTATATACTTCACTTAATTCTCCTCCAACTTCAACAACAATAAATCACATTTTACAATACCCTAATTTTGCCATAGGACTTTCCTCATAATAATCTTATAAGCAGTACAAGTATATTTATTGATGTTTCACAGAAGAAACAATCCTTCAGTGATTTTTCCCAGGGTCAGACCCAGGATCTGAACTCAAGTCTTCTGAATCTAAGACCAATTTTACTAACACTTATGTCTTGCCACTGACTTACCCTTTATTTCAGCATGATTCCCCTCTTCAACCTTGCCTTCACTGCCTTCAGCAAGTCATACAGCCTGGATGACATTGAAACCAAAAATTTGACTGTCAGGTAACTGGCCTGGCCCATTAACATGGATTCATTTTGGCCAAAAGTGGACCTTTCATTAGCTTAGAAAGAGGATGAGCTGAAGTTTCCAGTTTATTTCTACCATAAATCAGAAGTTTGACCATGCCATTACTGTGAGCCATTAACAAGTCCAATTGGAGAGAGAACAGATCTGTACAAATAAAATAAGGTGACCAGATTAAATTAGAACTGTCTGGTTGCCCATGAATATATATCTTGAAAAGAGAATTGAGAAGCGAAGAGAGAGAATATCTTGTGGTTACACAGGGGCCAGATCTGACACTCAATAAGAAAGAGTTTGCTACTAAAATGGAATGAAATACAATTTTAATATGTATATCCTATAATAAGAATATCATCAAAGAGCAAACTCCAAACGATTTTCCAATTTTTCTTTAATTCTCATTTTAAGGTATGTATCACATGGATTAAATTGGTTTATAAATCATTTTGTGCTTCTCAGTGAATTCTCATCCACATATGTCAAAATTTGTTATTTGTTTCACTTCATTCCAAAGACCCATCTAAGTTTTAAGTGGTTACCTCACACTAGAATGGGCAATAGTAGATTGATCATCTTAAGCTCCAAATGGTATTATGGGTAAAAGGTAATTAACTAGTAATAATAGAGACAAATGCTTGATTAATAAAAAGAAAGGTTTTATAATGTAGCTGTTATGAATTTTTATTGAGGGATTCTATTTCTCTTTCAAAGGACCTCACTCATGAAAATATATAGAAGAGGACAGTTTGGCTGTTCTTCATCCATAAATAACACATTATATTTGCAAGGTGAGGATCTGGTTTTAAATCGTCATTCAGCTACATGTTACCTGGGTGACCTCAGGCAAGTACTTTAAACTCTTTGGATCTTAATATTCCTATCCACAAAACGAAGGGATTGGACTAGATGATCATATGTTTAACAATTTTTAGTTTTGTGTAAGTGCCAGGGCTTAGGCAGCAACAGGGACTGAAAAATTCACAAATTAGAGGCAGACAACTGGGGAAGTGAATAGGAGAAAGTCCTCAAAAGTGTATGGAATGTGATAGGTGACTGACTGCATATGGAAATCTAGCAAGAGAGAGTTCTAATGGTAGATGACACTGAGAACAGAACCAAGAGGAATTTATATCATAAATTTATCATATATTTAAAAGGAATAGCAAGTCATACATAATATATCTGCAATTTCATGTGCAATCATCTTTTTATTATACTATGTTATGGAAATGCTTGTTTAATTCTAAAAAATTTAAAAATAAAATAAATAAACATAAAAAAGAGGAACAGCTTCAGGAAGATCTGGTAAAAAGTTGGAGGTTTCATATAAGGGGATTTTAGAAGTAGAAGATAAGTAGTGATCCAAGCAGAGAAGATATCTCTGTTAGTAGGGTACTTTGGTGGCAGGGAAAAAATAAAAAACCTCATCATCGTCAGAGGCATGATTCTTGTCTCTTCAGGTGGTTGTTTTTCATATTTTATAGACATGTAAGGGTACTAGTAGGATAGTGACATCAAAAAAGTAGGCTTTTGTTCCTGCAGAATTTGAGGGTCATTAAAAGACTTCTGTAATTTCCTGAAGACAGCTGTCTACTCTCTCTCTCATGTTGAATTCTGAATCCAACTTGGTGGCCATTCACACTTTTTGTCACAAAAATACATACTGATAGACAAACTTCAGAAGCTATCCATCTTACTGTATGTAATTATTTAGGAAATAGACATTGTGCTTCCATTTAGTTTTTCCCATATGGAGGCTTAGGAAAATTTTTTTGGTCATTATTTGAGTTGTTTTTTGAGACATTGCTGGAAGTGTTGCCATGTTTGAGGGCTTGATACCGTCAGCGTGATATCATCTATAAAGAGGAATATCTGAAACACATCACCATTCACCAAAAAAAAATCTCTCTTCGATTTAGATTCTCTACAGGATCCTCTCCATTACTATGGACCCTTTGTTGAGTATGCTTCTTCCTGTTTTACGCATCTCCTGGTATGTATGAACAGAGGGTGGCTATTGAATAAAATTACCACTGTTGTATCTCCCGAAGAATCTTGAATAACTGTAGTACAATAATATGCATTACATAACCTAATTCTGAAGAGAAAAGTGACAGAATGGAGGAATAGAACTATAATTGCTTTCATTAATCATATTTCAAGTATTCTTACTGAGTTGCAAAGAACAGGGATAGAACCAAAGTTATCGTAAACACTTTATCCCCAAAGGATATTTGAAAGCTACTTCAAACCTAACTACATATTTATGCTTCTCTAAATTTCCAAACCTTTATTAAAGAAGGAGGCAAGTTTTTCTACTTCTTTGGGGTATGAGAAACATGGATTTCATTTAATCAGAGAAAAAAGTATCTATATTAATCATAAACCACAACAAACATTTATTTAGCCCACCCTATATGTTTGGTACTGAGTTTGAAAAGGGAGCCTCAGAATGGTCATTAAGGAAACCAGACCTTCATAAACTCCTTCTCTGAAAGATCTCATTTAAAGTTCACTGCTATTTTTTCCAGCTAGAATCATGCTTGCTCTCTGAGTCAAATACCTCTGACCCCTGAACTCTTTAATAAGCTCAGTGATCTCCCAGAAACACTTGCAGAAAGAAAACCAGGAGATGTTAGGTTTCCAAGTGATTCAAACACAGCGTTTTTACTACAAAGTACCTTTTCAATTAGGATGCTGGATCTCAGATGGTACTGGGATGTAAGGTAATGAGGGTAGTTGTGATATACTGGCAGCCTAGGGCTCCTTGGGATTTTCCTTTAGTGTTTGATGCAGATCCTTGAAGGGAGCTGGGGTGCCCTGGATACTGAATACTTGCATTTCTCTGCCACATCTGAGGTTTCAATGCCTTTGTGTATTTTGTCATTCCTTCTAGTCTATTGTGAAGCACCTACTAATTTGGCAGAGCTTTTGTTTCTGAGAACTAAGCATTTTCCTTTCCAACAACAGGAAAATAGAAGCACTAAATAGTGCAAGCCTAAGCCTGTTTCTAATCATGGGCAGATTAAATGAGGGTATCATTTGACAGTCTTTGTATGTTGGAAACATCAACTAATGACCTTTATTACTAATGACCTAGGCCCTCAGGCAATGAACCTAGACAACACTGATTAAGAGAGAAGCCTGCTGGGTTTTACAACCATATAAAATAAAAGAAGTCTTCATGTTAATTGAGAAGGGGTAGGGTAAAGAAAGGAATGTAAAAAGGAACCAGCTATAAAAAGAAATAATGTCCCCCCTCTGTACTAGATATTAGAAAATTAATTGGCTGATATGAAAGCTCAAAAGTAATTCTGAAAAAAAGTCTCTAAATCCCAAGAGGAGACAAGACAGAGCTTGAAAGAGCAAGAATGATCATCAAATCATGGGTCCCTGGTTGACCCAACACTCTGCACTCTCCAGGAGATATCACTACCAACGCACTAGAAGACCATCAGCCAAAAAGTTGGTTTCTTCTGGCCCAACACAATGCCTTAAGGGCAATCCTAACTCTTTCCATTAGTATAAAGAGAGCTACTCTAGGCTTTTCTCTTATTAGTATGTTTTGTTTGTTTTTTTTTAAATGAATATTCTGCAAGATTGCCACCTTCTGCTGGAAAAGCCTCCATTATGCTCTCTGTTCACCCATTTTTAGCTACTTGTAGTCCATGGTGTGTCATCCTATAGGCTAAATTGAACCCAGCAGCCTGCTGTCTCTCTTCCAGTTCTAGAAACATTTCAAAGTACCCAATTCAAGTTGGTCTCTGCCTAGTCCAGTTGAGTCTTTTTTTCATTGATTTCTTTTAACTCTGCAATCTTAAAAATTCTAAGAAGGAAGAATGGTAGGTAGAATGACAGAGCTGGAAAGAAGGAAGAAAGAAAGGAAGGAAGGAGGGAAGGAAGGAAAAAGGGAAGGAAGGAAGGAAGGAAGAAGGGAAGGAAGGAAAGAAGGAAGGAAGGAAGGAAGGAAGGAAGGAGGGAAGGAAGGAAGGAGGGAAGGAAGGAAGGAGGGAAGGAAGGAAGGAGGGAAGGAAGGAAGGAGGGAAGGAAGGAGGGAAGGAAGGAAGGAGGGAAGGAAGGGAGGGAGGGAGGGATGGAAGGAGGAAGGATTTACTAAATACCTTCTATGTGCCAAGGACTTTATGTGCCAAGTGCTTTACAAATATTATCTCATTTGTGTCTCACAACAATCTGGGGAGATAGGTGCTATTATTATACCCATTTTATAGCTGTAAAAACTGAGGCAGACAGAGATTAAGTGACTTGCCTAGGGTCACACAAGGAAGTATCTGAGACTAGATTTGAATTTCATTCCCTATTAATTAATTAATTTATTTTTAGTTTTCAACATTCACTTTTTATAAGATTTTGAGTTCTAAATTTTCCCCTCTCCTTCCCCTCTCCCCTCCCCAAGACAGCATGCAATCTAATATAGGTTATACATGTACAATCATTTTAAACATATTTCCACATTAGTCATGTTGTAAAAGAAGAATCAGAACAAAAGTAAAAAAAAAGCACGAGAAAGAAAAAACAAACCAAAAATGGAGAAAAAGAGTATCCTTCAATCTGCATTCAGAATCCATAGCAATTTCCATCATGATTCTTTTGGAATTGTTTTAGATCATTGCATTGCTGAGCAGAGTTAAGTCTAGCAAAGTCAGTCATTGTAATGTTCTCCTGGTTATGTTCACTTCACTCACTATTAGTTCATATAAGGCTTTCCAGGTCATTTCCTATGTCCTCATGCATTCATTTTACTGATTCATCAATCTCTATTGAACTTCTACCTATCCTTTAATTTTTAAAATATTTTTCAATTAACAGGCATTTATTTCCCCCTCTCCACTTGAAAAAGAAAATCCAAACCTTTGTAACAAATAAGCAAAATCATTGTATGTTGTCCAAAAATGTATGCTTCATTCTACATCTTAAGTCCATCACTTTTGTTTCAGGAAATGAATAGCACCAGAACTCTGGAATCTTGGTTGGTCATTGCATTGAACATAGTTCTTTTTTTTATAGTTCAATTATCTTGATATTTATTATTCATCCTAACAAGAAATTCACCCTTAGAACATTATTGAAAAAGTTCATACCAGCTGAAGAGTGAGCCACATTTTGTGAAGTGGTCTGTGCATTATCTGAAGGAGGAGGAGGGCCACTGAAAAAGAAATCTGTCCCTGCCCCAAGCAAGTCCCCAGTAGGCTCTTCTGAAATGGCTGCACTGGCAACAAACAGATTGCTTAACAGACCAGCATTGCTAGAGGAGCTCTGAATTTCTTTGGCGGCATAGCTTTGCTCTGGTCCAGCTTCAGAGTCCAAGCCTAGCAAATCAACACTGTCTTCTTGCTGTGACTCTTGCAGCTGGGCTGAGGGTTCATAATCTGTATCGAAAAGTAAATTTTCATCTTCTGCTTTTTCAGGGGCACTTGATTTTTCTTCTTCAACTGTAATTATTTTGTTCTCACCAGGGAAAGTAGAAGGTTCTTCATCAGACAACTCACTTCCATCCCTTTCTTCATTTAGGACAACATGGTTTTCTTTAAGAAAGTTATTTTCTATTCCAGATTCTGATACTTTTCCTTCTTGCCAGTCCAATGTATGAAAAAAGTTGTTTTGTCCCGTTGCTGTTACTCTGTGGAGAGTCTGACTCTGTGGGCACACTTTCAGGGGACTGCTGGGAGGCTTCTGCCTCATACTGGGCTGTGGATCCAGGCTGTCTAGGAAGTTCATGAACATAGTTCTTAAGTCATTCAAAATAATATTTACAATGTAGCTGTTACTTTATAAATTGTCGTCCTGGTTCTATTCACTTTACTTTGCATCAGTTCATAAAAACCTTCCCAGGTTTCTCTGAAACCACCCCTTTTGCCATTTCTAATGGCATAATAGTCAAGTCACCAAGCATTTAAGAAATGATTACTATATTATAAGAATACAAAGAAAGGCAAAAAAATAATGCCTACCGTAAAGGAATTCTGAGTCTAATAGAGGAAAGAATATGCAAGCTACTCTGTTTGAACAAGCTTTAGACAGAATAACTTAGAGGTAATCTCAGGGGGAAGACACTAGCATTAAGAAGAATCTGAAAAGGCTATTGACTAAATGGCTTTAACCAAGACTTGAAGGAAGCCAAGGAAGCCAGGAGGCAGAGACGAGGGGGCAGAACATTCTGTGCTAAGGGGACAGCCAGAGAATAAAGAAGGGAGTTGGGAGATGGAGTACTACATTATTATATGAATATCATATACCATGATTTGTTCACTCATTCCCCAATAAATAGAAGCTCCATTAGTTTATATTTCTTTTCTACTACAAAAAGCTGCCATATTTTTATTGTTGTTGTTGTCGGTGGTGGCAGTGGTGTTCATACGGGTATACTCATCATTTAAATGCAATTCAAATACCACCACTTTTATGAACCCTTTCCTGAGTCTTCTGAGTTGGTAATGAATGAGCATTCACCAGACTGGATCTCATAAAATACATTTTCTTGTATTTCTCATCTACAGGTATTATTTTTCATGACAGGGTTTTATTTCTTTCTATTTTTTGTGAAAAGAGCTAGACTATCCCTCCATTTTTCTAGTTTAAATCAAATAGAGTAATAACAATGTTCTCTTTTTCTTTAAGTTAAATTTTATTGATATTTTTGTTTTAAAATAATCTCTATTTCCCCATTATAGGCAACTAGGTAGCAGAGTGGATAAAACCGAGTGCCTTTAGTCTGGAAGATCTGAGTTCCAATCCAGACTCTGATACTTTCTTGCTGAATGACCCTGGGTAAGTTACATAGTCTCTGACTGCCTCAGTTTCCTCAGCTGTAAAATGGGTACATTAATAGCATCTACATCCCCCCCCCCCGCCCCGGGTTGTTGTGAGGATTAAATGAAATAATAAATATAAAACACTCAGCAGAGTATCTGTTATGTAGTGGGTGTTCAGTAAATGTCTCTTTCCTTCCTTTTATCCCTGTCTCTCTATACTCCAAGAGATCTATACTGTAAAAGAAGCTGTAAGAAATTCTCTTCCACTGTACAAACATTGCACCTTTCCTGTTATGAACTAAATATCTCAAGACTAAAAGTGCTACTAGCAAGTGATTCACAATGGGTTGGGTTTTTTTTCTGCCTTGACAAATCTTGAAAAATTATCGGTGAGGTTCCACAATTATTTCATATCTACAGAAGTCTACAGTTTGCCTTCATTTTAAAAATTCTTCTATTTCTCAAGGGAGAAGTGTAGAAAAGATGAGAGACAGAGAGAAATAGATATGCATATATATGTGTGTGTGTGTGTATATATATATATATATATATATATATATAAAGAGAGAGAGAGAGAGAGAGAGAGAGAGAGAGAGAGAGAGAGAGAGAGACAGAGAGACAGAGAGACAGAGAGACAGAGAGACAGAGAGACAGAGAGAGAGGATATGGAGGGAGAAAGAAAAATTGGAGAGAGACAGACACAGAGAGATATTCCAACTTGGTTAGTACCAATTAGATGCTGTATCACAGAAACCTGTTCATTTCCAGCTTTCAAAAAGGATACCACACTAAGAGATTCTTAAACTAGAGTTCATGATTTGTTTTTTGTTGTTGGTTTTAAATTTTGATAACTTTATTTCACTATCATTCTTCTTTGTAATTGTATGTATTTTTATTACTGTATTTCCAGACTGCCAGAGGGCCCATGACACAAAGCAGGACCTCTGTACTAGAATATGCGAAATTGTACCAGAATAAGTGTTTTCTGCATTCATATATTAGACAGCATTTTTATTTAAAAATAGGCAATCACATTAAGATACCATAATACAATGTAGAATATGAATGACATGGGCAAATTCTCAGGCTGAAGTCATAAAATCACCAAACAAATTGATCCCTTTATTAAAGGCATTTATTATTATTAGCCTTTGGGGTGAAGTGGAAGAAGAATGGGGTTAGAAATATTGTCACCAGTTTTCTGCAAAATAATCACTGATAAGGAAAATTGCCAAGTTTAGTATAATAGGCTTGGCTGTTGAATAAAAGGTGTGAACAATCGTACGAGCAATAAAAGGTAACTACCCCACTGATAAGCTGTAAAGAAAAAAATGCAATTGATCACATATACATGTTTAATATAATTACATACATATCATATGTACATATAACATATATAGTCATTTATGTATCATATACATATCTGAATCTATGTTTATATCCATGTGTGATAAATAATAAATATATTATATATTAATACTGATTTAAATTTTTCAATTTCATTTTTTATTTTTAACATTCTTTTTTCTTAATTTTGAGTTCTAAATTTTCTCCCTCCCTCCAGCCCCTCTTCCACCCATTAAGAAGGCAAGAAATAAGATATAATGGCTTCAGTATTGATACTGTGTCTATATATATAGACTACAATATAGATCTTGGAATAGGCCTGTGATTTTGTTGACATAAGGACCTCCTAGTCAGGAAATGACTTCTAGCAATTCAGGATCTACCCTGCTACTTATAACCTTAAATATTGCCTAGGGGCATGGAAGGATTGTGAACTGCCCAGAGCTTCACAACCATTCTGTGTCAGAGTTGGGATCTGAACCTAGGTCTTTCAGACAGAGGCTAGTTTTCTTGCTTATCTGTCAATCTATTTTTCATTAATATAGAACATTTAAGATATATGCAGTAGATCATTTATAATAATAGGTACTACCAGATTTCAATGATGTTCTCTAATCCTCTCATATGATATTTCATATTTCATCTAATTAGAAGGAATATAATTACAAAGGACAAAAAGTTAGATTTTAAAACATTAATAAAGCATACAGTGGTATTTTCAGTATTTTCATATATATTTAATTTAAATGATACTTCTCCCTCTCTCTGCAGAAATTACTTTTCCTCTCACCCCTCCCCCCCCACCTCCACCACACAATTTCTGAGGTAGGACATCAATCTTACATTTTATAAATCATCGTTTTATTCTATTCTTAACTTAGTTTTTATTCCTATTTGATTTATTTGGAGGTTCTGATATGCCCAATGTCCATGAAACTATTACTGAGAAAACAACCCATATATACCTTCTCTCTAAGGTCTCTTGTGCTTGGTTCTCCCTTAAGGAGAGAGGATATTTCTCTTTCTCTTCTGTAAGCTCATTTTTGAGTCAGATCCTGGCTGCCTACCAGGAGGTGATTGCTGTAATAGTACTGCTTCTTGCAGGAGAAACATTTTTTTCCAAGGGGTAATATTGTATCCAGGAGTAAGGAAATCCATGCCATAATCTAGCTGGTCAGAAGGTCTGGGTTTTGTGAACTGCTCAGATAATACAGGTCTCAGATGAAAGCGAAAGATTAATTTCAGCACTCCTACACTCCTAGTTTTTCTTTTACCTTCTGAGAGAGTATAATGTGTATGGTGGGTTGTTGCCTTTTTCTGTATCCATTAAAGCCTGTATTATTAGTCTTTCGTGTTTTAAGCATGTTCAGGGATGGAAGAAATACACAAGCTGATACTCTTGTTGTACAGTGAGTACCTTTTTAAAGAGAGATTCTATTACTCACTTGTGAGAAATAGTCTAGACATTAACTATACTTAAACTTTGTTTTAGAGATTTTCTTGGAGTTATTCCAGAATGGGACAATGAACCAGAGGGACAGAAGAAGGCTGATCCCTTTCTTTTAGAATTTGGACCTCCCTCAGGATGAACCTAGTTTTTGAAAGTTCAATGCCAGAATCACAAGTAACTCTTTGGGTTTCCCTCCCACAGTATCTTTTTGACAACAAAAAGATTTTTCTTGATCCTTCTCCTAATTGTCTAACTGTTCCTCCTTATCCTCCATCATTACATCATCAATTCCTCTCTTCTATTATGTGCATATCCTCCAAGTTGCATTCCTGGTCATTATTCTCTCAAACACATCTATTACTAGAAAGGAAAATGAAATGTAGTTAAACTCTATTTTACAAATGAAGAAACTGAGACCTAGAAAGATTGTAACTTCCTCAAGGTTATGCAGATGGTAAATAAAAGAGTCAGCATTTATATCTAAATTTAAATCTCTAATGTCAGACATGGAGCTTTTATAATTGATGGTGGTTATCTCCTTCAGATGGAAAAAAAGCCTACTACTTAGCAAGGATGGACTTAATTCATTGATCTCTGGGTTATAGGCCTAATATGTGCCTTCAGTATCACTTTGCTAAAATTTGTATCTCACAACTGGATATGTGATGAAAAGCAGAAAATGATGTTCTGATGTCCTGATTCTCAGACCAAGGCTCTTTCTATGAAAGCTTTGGCTCTCTACTTTTAGTGCTATTAGGGATTCATATGTTTTCAGATTTGGAAAGGAAGTTTTTGTTGATCTAGTACAACCTATATCTGAAAATGAACCCCAACACAGGTACATTTAATGAATATTGAACTAGCCTTTACCTAAGGACCTCCAATGAAACAAGAACCACTGCTCCATAAAGCAGCCCAATCTACTTTGGGATATCTATAAGTTGTTGGGAATTTGTATTTTTCCCTTTGGATTTTTTTTAAATTTTATTTCATTTATTTATTTATTCTTTATTTTTATTTTATTTTTTCACTTGGTTATTTTTATTTTCATCATATTTTATTTTATTTTTATTGGTTTGTACTTGCTTTAGTTGTTTTTGTTTGCCTGAATTTGTCTCTTTGCAAATTCTAACTCTACTCTTCGGAACCAAATGAAAAAAATCTAATCCTTCTTCCAAATGATGACCTTTCAGGAATTTAAAGAGAGACATAATGTATGGTCTGAACTTTCTCTTCTCCAAACTCAGTGTCTTACATTCCTTCAACCAATGCTAATGACACGGACTTGAGGTGATTGGCCATCATGGTTGCTCTCCTGTAGATGCTCTCTAGCTAACCAGTGTCCTTTCTTTATATGGTACCTACAATTAAATGCGGTGTTCCAGAGGAGATCTGATAGAGGCAGAGTGCAAGAGAAAAATCATTCTTAACTATTGGAAGCTATGCCTCTCTTAAGGCTAACTTTGAATTGGATTGGGGCGGGGGGATCAATAAAATAGTACATATACTTGTACAAATATATGCATGTGCATATATGTGTGTGTGAATACCTTGAACAGTATTTTGCACAATTTATGTACGTATACATGGAGATAGTAGATAGACAGACAGATAGATGGGTGGATGGATGGATGGATGAGAGCAAGAGAGGATATTCCAAAAGTCTTAGTGTAGTTTTAACCTATTAAAACTTAAGCTATTAAAATTTAAAACTACACTAAGACTTCTGGGATAATACATACACATATACCCCTATATGTATATATGCAAGGACATATAGTGCATGAGTGTATACATACATATATACATACATATATATGTGTGTATATATATGTATATATGTGTATGTGTGTGTGTGTGTGTGTGTATATATATATATATATATATATATATATATATATATATATATATTCTAAAAAAAATCTGTCATTGTTTATTCACATTGAGCTTGTAGTCCACTTAAACCTCCAGGTCTTTTTTTCCAGAACAACTACTCTCTAACTATGCCCCCACTCCCTTTTATAACTGGCAAGTCAATTTCTTGAACCCAAGCATAAGACTTTACATTTGTCTCTTCCAGTGTGACTGCTAGGGTTCAAGCTGGGCATCTTCCATCTGTTCAGGCAGATTACTGCTTCCTGCTGCTGGCTTATAGCCAGCCTCCTCAGCTGAGAAGATGTCAGACTGTGATTGGGCTTATGTCCTGAGCCTTCCATCTCCTGCTGGGTGCAGTGTATTCCCAAAGGAAAGGCTGCTTGGGGCCAAGCTGGGCATCTTCCATCTGGTCCAAAGCAACCACTTCTATATGTACCAGCTCAAGGCATCCGCCACCTCCTGCTTCCAGCCCAGTCTCCCAACTAGGATATGGAGAACCTCTAGTACAAAGATGGGCAATTCTCCCTTCAACTTCAGGCCTCTCATCTCCTATTGCACTTGTCCCTTGAGGAATGATGCTATCCACTCAACAGTGAACATTCTCACACTTGGTCATACTTGTCACATCCCACTCTGGACACTCTTTCCATTACTGACTGTACCTTTCTTTACTCATTCTCCTCAGCCCACTGGTTGAAGTGGGGGACTTGGAATACTTCTTGCTCCAGATTGCAAGTTCCGGGTTCTCCTCCTTCCTCCATCACTCAGTGACCTCTCTTCCTTTGAGGTTCATGTTATTCATATCTACCATCCAATCAAAATTCTGGTAGCTATTACCTACAAACCCCCAAGTTATTCCCCTTCCTTCCTCAATGAATTTACTACTTGCCTTATAATTTGTCTCTTCTTCCCAACTCCTGTCCTCATACTAGGAGACTTCAACATACATACTGATTCTCTCTCAAATACCCTAACCTTTCAGTTCCTCAACCTACTCATCTTCTATGAGCTACTCCTTTACACCACCTCAGTCACATATAAAGAGCAATACCCTTGATCTTGTCATCACCCACAAATGTACCAACTCCATGTTCAAGAATTCTGAAATCCCCTTACACAATCATAATCTATTGGCTTTTCATCTTTCCCTCCACCTTCTCTTACAAACCCCACTCTTTATCCACACCATGATCCTCAGTCCCTTGACCCATCAATTCTCTCCCAGGTAAGTCCCCTGCACTAGTCACTCTCTCCTCTTCTCTCCATTTTGATTCTTTGGTGAACCATGTCAACTCAATACTGTCTCTTGGACTCTCTTGAATCCCTAGCTCCCATATCATATCACTGATCATGTCTAGCCAAGATTCAGCCTTGGATTACTTCCACTATTCATCACTTTCTCCTACACATATGCTGTTCAATGAAGGCAGAGCAAATCAAGCAACTGTTCTGACTAAGCCCACTACAAATATATGTTACATAACCTCAACTGGGTCCTCACCGCTGCTAGGTAACCCTACATTACCTCTTTATCAACTCTTCACTCTTTACATTGGCTCTTCCAAACCATTTCATCTCTCCTCAGACCCCTCATGGTTCCCCTGCTGCTCCCCTCTATGCTGAGAGGCTTGCCTCATATTTTACAGAAAAAATTGAGGCTATTCATCATGAAATCCCTTTTCTCCTCTCTTACTCATCATCACTCTTTCCTCTTTCACCCTTGATGAAGTGATGATGAAGCCTTAACCTTACCAAGGCTAAACCCTCCACTTATTCACATAATTCCATTCTATCCTATCTCCTTCAACAGATTGCTCCCTCTCTCATCCCCACTCTTTCACTTATTTTAATCTTTCTCTCTTCATTGGCTCATTTCCTATTACTTACAAATATCCCCATATCTCTCCTATTAGTAAAAACCAAAACAAAACCAAAACACCTCATTCATCCTTCTATCTCCACTATCATTCCATATCTTTTCTGCCCTTGAAGATAGGTATCTCTACTTTCTCTCCCCTTACAATCTTCTTAAACCCTTGCAATGTGACATCATTTCATTTCCCTAATGGGATCTCTAATCCCATTAGCAATCTCTCAGTTGCCAAATCTAATGGCCTTTTTCCACTGCTCATTTTCCTTGATCTCCCTACTGCCTTTGACATTGTTGATCATTCTCTTCTCCTAGATACTCTCTTATCGCTAGGTTTTTGGGATACCCCTCTCTCTTGATTTTCCTTCTACCTATTTCACCCATCCTTTTCTATCTCCTTTTTCTGGATCCTACTCCAGCTCACACCCTCTAAGCATGGGTGTCCCTCAAGGTTCTGTCCTGGGTCCTTTTCTCCCTCTATACTACTTGGCTTGGTAATCTCATTAGCTACTATGGATTTAATTATCATCTCTACGCTGATGATTCTCCAATCTGCCTTTCCTTCCCCAGTATCTCTGCTGATCTCCAATCTGGCATCTCCAACAGCCTTTCAAACATTTCTTGAACTTCCTGTCCACTGGACATCTTAATCTCAATATTTCCAAAACTGAACTCATTATTTTTCTTCCTAAACCCTCTCCTCCTCTACCTTCCCTACTACTGAAGAAGGCAATATTATCCTCTCAGTCCCCCAGAGTCACAACCTGGGAGTCATTTGGGGGTCTTTGCTAACTCTCACCCCTACAGTATTGTATTGGTAATTAAGGTGGGACTTTTTTTTACTGTTTTCTCTTTTATAAATGCTAAAATAATCAAATACCTTTGCTTAAGCCTTACTAGGTGCAAAGCCCCAAACCCACACCCTTTTTCTAACTAGGTGGTAAACCCCAGGCCCACACCCTTTTGCTAATTAGGCGTGAATCCTTCAGGCCCTGACACAGAGTATAAAAGCTGAAAGACTAGTCTTCTGTTTGGGGCTCTCAGCCACTGGAGGAGTGGTGCATGACTCTGAGCCAGCCATTGTTAAGAGCTCCCTGCTTGTGAACCCAGATGTTGATGCTTTCCTAGTAACTATGAGTTGTGATTTGGTCTGTTTCTAATGTATGTTTATAATTTGTTTATATTTACTCTGAAGTTCAGGTTGCTGGCTTTTCCTCCTGAACTAAGTGAATGATATTTGTATGTTGGATTAAGGTAAGATTTTTAACCCCTTAACATCACTTTCCTTAGTAAAGCAGATCAAGTAACCTGTGCTGGCAGCTCTTATTCTTGGGCTTGTGTTGGTCTCTCACCCCACAACAGCTGCTACCCAAATTGTTGCTACAAATATCCAAACTGTTGTCAAGGCCTTTTGATTTCACTTTTTTAACATCTCTCAAATACCCCCTCTTCTCTCCTCTGACACTGCCACCAATCTAGCACAGGCCCTCATGACTGCATGCCTTGATTATTGCAGTAACCTGCTGGTGGGTCTGCCTGCCTCAAGTCTCTTCCCACTCCAATCCATCTTCTATTCAGTCACTAAAATGATTTTCCTAGAATGTAGGTCCAATCATATAATCTCCCTACTCAATAAACTCTAGTGGCTTCCTCCTGCTTCCAGAAGCAAGTACAAAATGCTGGTTGGCCTTCAATCCTCCATAGCCTAACCCTCTTCTACCTTTCCATTCTTCTTGTCCCTTACTCCCTGACACATCCTCTTTGATCCAAAGACACTGACCTAACTGCTCAACAAATAAGACATTCCATCTCTCAGCTCTGGCTGTCCCCTGTGCCTAGAATGTTCAACCTCTTCTTTTCTTACCACTGACATCCCTAGCTTGTTTTAAGTCCCAACTCAAAAAGTCTTCCCCCACTCCTCTTTATTCTAGTGTCTTCCCTCTATTAATTATTTCTTATTTATTCTGTATATAGCCTGCTTTGTATATATTTGTTTACATATTGTCCTCCCTATAAGATTGTAAGTTCCTTGAGGGCAGGGATTATGTTTTGCCTCTTTTTTATCTCCATTACTTAGCATAGTGTCCATCACATAGTAGGCACTTAATAGATGTTTATTGATTGATTCATCAATTGTGCCCTGATTCATCTTCTAGCCTTTCACAGTGTTATTGTTTCTTATTCTGTCATCCAGCATGTTAGGCATTCCTCAAAGCAAATTTGATGATTATGCTACTTGTGCCTCTATCCAAGTAACTGATTAAAAAATATTAAAAAGAACAAGGCTAAAAAGATCCCCTGACCCTCTCCAACAGAAACTAACTTTCAAGGTGATATAGAAATAATACTTTGAGTCTAGACCTTGGACTATTGTTGAACTCTTATATTAGCAATGTTCCATCTTTTATGCAAGAAAAGTATGACACCTCACTCAATACTCTCTCGCTTGGTGACTTCATCTTCTCTAATTGGCTTAATTTTAATATTTCTGTAGATGACCCCCAAGTCTATGGATCCAGCCCAGTTCTCCCACCTAAACTCCACTTGAATTCTACTAATACGTACTGCTGAAAATATCTTTTTGGGTGTTTTGTAGACATCTCAAATTTAGCATGTCTAAAACAGAACTCATTTTATTTCACTCCTCTAAACTTCCCCATTTCTGCTTTTCCCTACTTCATAACTACTCTATAACCAATCAACCAACCAACCAACCAACAAGCAGTAACTATGGACCAAGAACTAAACTAAGAATTGGGGATACAAAGAAGAAATGCAAAACAGTCCTTTTCTTGAGGATCTTACATTCTAACAGAGAAGACAACATACGTAAATCAAAATATAGTAAGTATATAGTAAGTATAGATAAGTACAAATAGGGGAATGGTAACTTTTGAGGGGATGATACTAATTGCCTGGGGGAAACAGGAATGGCCTCCTGGAGAAGGTGGCATTTGAGCTTAGTCTTAAAGGAAGCCAGGATATCCTGAGTAAAAGTTTTGGAGGTAAAGCATTCCAAGCACAGGATATCTACAGCATGTGCAAAGAAAGGCTTGGAGAAGGATGATGTTACTGTGTATGAGGAATGATAAGTAAGTCAGTATGACTGGGTCTTACAGTGCAAGAAAGAGCATATACAAAGACTGAAAAGGTAGATCATCCATCAGTTTCACTGAAGCTTATTTTTGTGGTTACTTAGAGCATTGATGGGTAAGGTGACTTACCTAGAGTTATACAGCCAATGTGTCAAAGATAGACCTTAGATCTAGGTCTTCAGGGTTCCAAAGTCAGATACCTATCCCTCATTTCATGCTTCCATGATGCCCTACACATTAATGTCCTTAATGAATTTCTCTGGAATTGGATTGTGATAAAATTCAGCGTGCTTTTTCAGTATGTCAAATCAAAATTGTGTTTTTATTCTATTATAAAAGGTTATATATGTATAATCAAAATCATATATTTTGGGAAGAAATTAACCAATGTCTATTCTATGCCTAAGGGTGTTATTAATGAGAGAATAACTCAAATAATGCCTAACACAAGTTGGTATTCGAAAAATAAATGAATCAATGAATTGATGCAATCGAATTTCTTTCAGGACCACAAGATTTCAGACAAGGTCCTATACCTCCTTAGGTCTTCCGTAAAGATTTATTAAAGGAACTGAGGACTTTTAGCCTGGTGAAGAGGATGTCCTCCTCTGGGAGGCCATTACAGCTTTATTCAAATACTTGAAAGCTATAGTAACAATGAATTTATTTCCCTTGGCCCAAGAGAAGAAAATTAGGAATTCTTGGTGGATGATGCAAAATGACAAACTTATGTGTGATGTCAGGCAAAATTTCCTGAAGTTAGAGCTGTCACATTAATTTAGTTAAATTAATAACATAATACATATTATCAACACAAGCAGAATGGGCTGCTTCAGGGGCAGTAATCTTCAGGGTGTTGGATAATGGGTTTGATGTTGTACAAGGGGATATGTTTTCAGATATAGGTTGGACTACTTGGCCCCTGAAGTTCCTTCCAATTCTGAAAGAATATTATTGGTTTCTTGATAGTATCACATTGGAAAATGCATCACTAGATCCTTCATAAAATGTACCACTTTAAACCTATTTGAGAGATGAGATGTTTTTCATTTGTTTTGTTTTGTTTCCTGTGAATCTGGGTTATGAACTCTTAGAGACTGACATACTTTCAGGTAAGCTACTATATACTTCACCAGCTGTACCCTCTGCATGGCTTTCTGCTCTAGTTCCAGAAAAGCACATTGAAAAAGATACACGTGAGCATGATAAATGGCTAGATCACTGGAGCACAATCTTTGCTCGGTAGGAAAAGATGCTGGCATCCTATTGGATGAAGAATTTAATAAGCCATTCTGGCCATCTAGGCAATCTGAAATCCATCAAAAGTGATAAATCTAGTAATACTCCCAGGTCATGTCCCAGCTTCACAGTTTGAACATAACCAAGGTTCAATTTCTGATCAGATTTTTTTTCTATGAGACACTATCAAAGTAGCATGTCTCTGTTTGACATTATTTCATTCTTACTGAAGTTTCACCAACCCCACTGAGACTAAACTTGAAATTTCGGCAATCCTTCCATGATTTATTCCTAGGAAAGGTATTTGCCCCTACATTACATAAAGTGCAAATATTCACTATTACCTTGCAACATACGTATTTAATGTTTATCATTAAGTTGTCTTCACGAATCAAAAAAAAACATTTATGAAGCATCTACCAAGTACCTCTGTGCTAGGCACTGGACATAAAAGTCAAAAAAGGAAGCAGTTCCTGCCTTCGGTAACTTAGCATTAGAGGGGAGGATCAGTGGAGTGACATGGGGCAACATTGTGAATGAAGTCATAGGGAGGTCAGCTTACACCCCATTCAGCAATAATGCTAGAATTGATTTGATGATATGGAAAAAGATAAATATATGAGAATATACAAGTTTTCATTTACTCATTTAATAACAGATCAGGATAGCTCTGTACTAGGGCAGAGGACAAAACCTGAGAGGACCCCTTAGTGAGAAGTTAAAGACAGGAGTGGTATCTGGAGGTTCTGGTATGGAAGGTCACAGTTTCTGGAAAGGTGTATGGCAAGATGCTTACTGTTGGTGTGCTGGTGGATGGCTGAAGTAGGATGTATAAGTAATCTTATGTAGCATGGGAAAGAAAGAGAAGGGAAGGGTCATCCATCTGGAACGTTATAAAAACAAAATAAAATGTTCTCAAATAGTACTATAGTACTTGAAGATTGTAGATGGGTGTAGTGACCTACAATTATAATTCATGAGCCCCCACTGATAGGTTAACGTTTAAACAGTCAGCCAGAGTACACAACTAGTTCAAAACAAAGGCATTTAACAAAATGGCATTGTAAGATAAAACAGCAACAAAATGTTTACCCCATAATCCATTGTATCTCTCTCACAAATAGATATAGTATAAATGGGAAGACTGAACACATGGTAGAGAACAGAAGTGTAAAGTCACACACGTGGGTATTATGTTTAGTCAAGGTACACATATAAGCAGCACATGTGGCCAAGAGCACATGTGTGAGAGGAGGGTATATGTGGGAAACACATGTGGTTGGGTAACTCAGGCTGCAAATTCTTTAGGTCCACTGGTGTCTTTTAGTGATATCATCCCACTGCTCCTGCTGACACTAGTCTCATAATCTTTGCCATATGCAGCCTTGCTGGATGCTGCAAGATGCTGCTCTGCTGGACCACTTTCAGCCAGCGCTCTGTCTGACATAGATTATCTCTGGGTATACCTTGGCATTCCAACACTGCCAGCTTTTGACTTAGCTGAAATCCTTGGCTAAGATGCTACCATACTTTATTTTAGCCAGCTCTTTTATACAAGTCTTTTGCCCTAGGACTAGCAGAAAGATCCCTGTGTTTGTTGAATTAGTCTGTATGCTGGTACCTCCCCTATTCCTAATAGGACATTCTCAGTCCTAGGCATGAAACTCTTTAGAACAAAGAGCCATGTTACGCCAGCTAGCCAATGCCCTTAGTCTTAGGTTTATTCACTTTGCTTCCTCAATGGGGCTAACATTTATATCCGAGACTTCAACATAAATTATCATGAGTCTTCGATTAATTTCCTAAATATTAACATCTGAAAGCTATAAACCAGGAAATGAATATTTGTCTAATAAATGTTAAACAGCTTTAGGGGTTTCATGGTCCCTAATTTTAAATCATATGTTTTTTATGTTAACCAATGGAGTTGAGTAGAAGTAAAGTTATAGATATATACCAAAACCAATGAGTAAGGTATCTCCTATCTGATGAACCACAATCCTGATATATGTGGATATGTCATCACTAAGTCTGAAAAGGACTTTGCTCCATGCCCTTATATAAATAGAATCATAGTTTGTGGAAAATGTGGCTAAACCTTTATTATTCTCATCATGTATTTGTGTGTATGAGTGTGTGTATGCATGCGTATGTGGGAGAGCAAGGTAGAAATATGCCATTTTCAATTCTTCCTCATTTCTAAGTGAGTTCTTTGGATGACTCACTATGCATGAAAAGGATAACATTTCAGTATCTTTTTGCAGCTTGAATAGATTTGTTGGCTTTTGTAGAGTAAAGCAACCAAATGGGAATGCATAGGGAATTATGAGGCAGTAAATAATAAGAAATTAATACAGCACAGTAACTGGAGGCAGGGAAAGCTTAGAGACTCATGCACTGAAGCTACCATCAGAAAGATGAAGAGTATTACTTGGCTAGTGCTATGGAAAGATGATTCTAGGGAAGGGAGGGAGACATACAGGGGCAGCCAGGATATTGTGGAACTGAGGAGCAATGGGCATACCCAAGAGATCAATCATGAAATGGACATTTCTCTAGGGGAATAGTTGAAGTTGTGAGTAACTCAGAGATTTCTTTCTTTCTCTCTACCACTCATTCTCTGTAGTATTGAATAGGATGGAGGCTTTGACTAAAGAAAAATAACTAAAACTCATCACTAAGGGATTCAATGTTTTAATTCTCCTCCTAGTTACATTTCTAGGAATCAGGCAAACAACACAGCCACAACCGTGTTGGCATTCCATGCCAGTGTGTTGTACAAGGTGGGGGAAGTAAAATGGCCCAAATACTGTCAGCATTAATCAGCCTCTGTGATGCCACATAGATTCCTCCTCTACATGTTCCATTCCCTTCCCTTTCATTCCCTTCCTTTCCCTTCTCTTTTCAAAAGGAAGAGCAATGCTTCCATGCTAGTAGGTTCAGCCATCATCCTGAGAATCAACCCTTTGGGGATGCTGACTGGCAAATGCTCCTACAGATACAAGAGCGACAGTTGCTAAAGACTCTGAAAAGAAAGTCCTTGGCACTGTCACGTGGTTTAGTATCAGAAATTGGTATGATTTCATCAGTGGAACTGACACTAAGGAAGAAGCATTATTACCTGCTTTGGCACTGCACTGTGAGAACTTCCATCTGACTTGGAAATGAAACCTCCTATATGTGTTGTCTCACCCATTAGAATGGGAGCTCCTTGAGAACAGTGATTGTTGTACGTTTCTGTTTGTATCCCCAGCTCTTAGTGCAGTGTCTTGCACATAGTAAGAACTTAATAAAAGTGCTTTTTTCTTTTGTGAATTCACTCACCCATCCATTTATTGATTCATTCATTCCTGGACCTTTGAATTGGTATAATTGCTAATGCTACTGGTTTGCTCATTTCGCAATATTTTTCACCTAAGCTCTTTTAATCCACCATGATTTCCTAGCACATACTTGGACTATCTGCACCACTCACTGACTTAAAGAGGGACCCACTTAAGTCAAACCATTTAAATGGTAGACCAGCTGTGGCATAGGTATATATTTTCCATTGGCCATCACTTCTGTGCCAACAGCTCCCACCCAGTAAAAAGCCATGATGATAACAAACAGTAGGGAGTTGAACATTAGGTGCAGTAATATATTGGGCCTATAAACATTATAATAAAATTCTGGCTTCTCTATGAGTTAAAAATTTCATGTTATACTTGAAAAACTCCATCAAATTTCATAGTTTGTGTTGGGTACCATTCAAAACCTTCATTGACACAAATCATTATCTAACCCATCCTTAGAGTTGTAAGATTCAGTACCATATAATAGATTTAGAGCTGAAAAGGATGTCCAGTCCAACCACTTTATTTTACAAAGAGGTTCAGAATGTTTAAGTGACAATTTGTTCTGATAAGTGGTCAGAACCAGGATTCAGAATCAAATCTCTAACTCCAATCCAGCATATTTTCCACCGTACCAGGTTGCCCCTAAAGTGGAAGAAGTAAAGTGATTTGCCCAAAAACACAGAGATAGTAAGTTACAGTGGGGATTTGAATCCATCCCCCATTATACCATATTAACACTCCAATTTAGTAAAACTGAAAAATTCGGATGAAAAGGTAGAGTTTTTTTTGTTTGTTTTTGCTTTTTTTTTTTACTTTCAATTCCATTTGATTAAAGGTATTTTTTAGCTATCTACTACATAATAAGTACTCTGCTAGATGCTGGAGACCCTAGGTAAAAAAATTCAAATTGCCCCTACCCTTGAGAAGCTTACAATCTAATAAATAATATCTGACACATCTTCATGGATACTCTGTCTTTGTCCTTCAGTTTTTGTGACACTTCTCTCTCTTGGGGCTACCATTTTGTCCACTTTATCTCATGTTCATTTGAAGGATCATGATCCTTTAACTGTGAGTATTCTCCAAAGCTCTCCTAGGCCTCCTCTCTTCTCTATTTATTTTTTCTTTTGATTATCTCATGTGCTCCCATGAGGTTAATTATCATCTCTATGCATAATACCTCTAAATCAACAGTATATATCTGGTCCTGGACTCTCTCCAGAGCTCAGTCAGTCATCTCCAGCTACCTAGTTTTAATGGTAATTAGGGTGGGACATTTTTACTGTTTTCTCTTTTGGAGCACTGAGGTAATCAAGTGCCTTTGATGAGTCTAGCCTTTGTTTCTTTGATTGAATCAAGAGTCTTTGAAGTCCTTAATAAACAAGAAAGCCTAGTTCACATAGGTTTGCGTCTCTTGGTTGTGATGCCCTTTGACCCTGAACAGGGTATATAAACTCAGAGGCTAGCCTTTTTGGGGGGGCTCTCACTCACTAGAAGAATGTTGTGTGATTTGGCCAGACAAGACTCTGGGTAGCCTCTGGAGCCCCTTCCTTTGAAAACCCAGATGTTGGTGCCTCTCTGTTTGGTAACTATGTAATTCTTTGGTCAGACAACTAGAGGCCTGTCTGTTGATAACTGTGTGTGTTTGCTCTGTTTATATTGTATCTGTAAATTCTGTTTGTATTTGCTCTGAAGTTCAGGGTGCTGGCTTTTTTCCACTGAACTAAGTGAATGATACATGTATGTTTAATTGAAATAAGATTGTTAACCCCTTAAAGTTGCTTTCCTTAGAAAAGCAGATCAAAGGACCTATGCTAGCATCTCTCCTGTGTGCTGGTGTCTTACACCCCCATAGCAGCTGCTAGCAACGTTGTTACACTAGTGGACATTTCCAATTAGATGGGAAGGCATCTCAAAGGCATCTCATACTCTCCTTGTCTTTCCTTCCTCTGGGTACAACTCTCCTTCCACAATACCATGATGCTTTTCTTAAATGTGTCTTTCTAATCTTCTAGAAAAAAACTAGAACTGGGAAAGATCAATGCAAGTCACTTTAAGAGTGAGCTATTTTTTAAAGCATACTGTGAACCATGTTTTTTAAATGAACTTTATGAGGAATTACAGAGAACAATTCTAATTTTTAAAATCGGCTATATATTCAGAACCACAGACTCACAAAAGCCATAATCCTACTCTGATAACCCTGTGTGTTTTCCCATACAATAAACCAAATAAATCCAAAATGATTGATTGTTTTCCAAAGTGTTTTCAATGCTATGTTACTTCTCTCAATAATTGATTGTTTCTGTTATCATCAGGCTTCAATATCATTCCTATTTGGTAATATAATCAAAGGACCTGGCACTTCTCGATCCAAGGTACTGTGCCATCTCCTCAGTTCCCCTGGGTGATCCTCCCCTAATCATTACACCAAGGCAGCATAATAGTGCAAATCACTAACCTGCTGAAAAATAATGAGGAATGATAAGGGAACATAATAGCTATTTCATGCTGCAGATTTAACAAAAATATGTCATAACGCATGGCATTAACAGCAGTGTTACAGCTAAAAGTTCACATTCTGCAGTCTCCTGGAAATTTCTTCCATTTGACTTTCATGTAATTTTCACAAGTCTTGCATATAGCATGGCACTGCCATACATTAAACATTAAAATGTTAATTTTGTATTTTAAAAAACATTACTCTTCTGAGGGAAACGTTAAGTTAGAGACGACAGTGAAATCCGTTGCTTATAAAGAAATAGCGAAATGCTCTGAAACAGATGGAAAAGCCCACCTGTGCTCTGTGCCACGTAACCAATCAACATTGATATATTAAGTGCCTACTATGTGCCAAGCACTGTGCTAGTCATGGGGAATATAAATATAAAAATGAAATAGTTCTTACTCCATATCATAGGAACCTTAATACATGTTTATATAATTAGTTATTCTTAAGTCTAAGAGTGCAAGACGGGGAGACAAAAGGACTTGATTTCAAATAATGCCTAACACACTTACTAGCTGTGTGCCCCCCAAAAGTCATTTGAACTTTGTCTTCCTCAATTTCCTGAACTGTAAAATGAGGATAATAATAGCACCTTTCTCCCAAGATTGTTGTGAATATTAAGAGATAATATTTGCAATGTGTTTTTAAAGCACTACCGTCTAGACAAAAATCACACACAAACCAGGAAAACTATACACTTTTATTACAAACAGTATAAATGGAAAGGACAAAAATTTAAAATTCAACAAAAACCAAACACAAAGGAATTATAATGATCAAACTTTGTCCTGAAGAAGAGACATAAGAATCTACCACTCGGGGTGAAATGCTACATTTTCTTTCATTTTGGGTTGATATATTGGTTCGTTTTGTTGAAATGCTTCAAAATTTCTCTTTCTTTTATATCAGTATGAAGGATGGTATGCAAGGGAAGGGACACATTTGGAAATTAAGGTGATATTAAAACAAATAATAAAATAATTTTTTTTTGGCTGGGCAATTGGGGTTAAGTGACTTGCCCAAGGTCACACAGCTAGTACTTGTGTCAAGTGTCTGAGTCTGAATTTGAACTCAGGTCCTCCTGATTCCAGGGCCAGTGCTTTACTCACTGTGCCACCTAGCTGCCCCAATAAAATAATTTTATAAGAAAGATGAGATATACTTACCAAAGCAAAAAGAAGTTAGTGTGTTGGGGGGAGTAGAAGTAGAGGCAACATATCACATTGGTTAAGAGAAAAGGAAACTAGAGATAAAGTCTTCCATCTCTCATTAACTAGATGTGCAACTTCAGACAAATTACTTACTTAACCTATTGGGTGCTCTATTTCCCCATCCGTAAATTAAGGATGTTGCACTAGGTGACTTCCTGTGTCTCCTTCAAATATTCACAACTCCTTGTTCCTATCATGTGGCTATATAATTTTTGTTCACTATCTTGACAAAAGTCTACATATACCTTTTGTTTGCTACCTTCTTTCATATCGTCTACAATACACATAAATAAAACAATGGAACTGATCTCAAGACTAGAATTTGTGCGAAGACTAAAACACCCTCGTGTCTCTACAAACTATTAAGAAAAGTCTAACCTGATCATGACTGACCACAAAACTTTAGCTAATATATTGCTTTAACTACTACAACACAAATTTTCCTTATTAGTTTGGTCATGCAAGACCAAATGATTCATTTATCATTTTCTAACACCTTTCCTCCAAGTGCTTAAACATTCCAATGGAAATATGTTTCTGGTTCACAGGCTCCTACCATTAGAATGAATAATTTAAATCCTCAGAAAGTTCAGAAGTTTGGATTCCATAATTTTTCTAAATGTGAACTTTTGCAAATAACAACTATGTTATAAATAATACAAAAATGGCAGACAAGTATCAGACAAATGGGCAATGAGTTTATTTCTAGCAAATGAAGATTCCACAAAATCCCTTAGAGTGGTTGGTCTTCGAACCTTTCTCTTTGGTGATTAAGATGAATTTTATAGCAGCTGAAGCCAAAGGAGGCATTCATATCTGTGTATTCACCAAGTTCTATGGAAATCTGAAATTGACATGGTTTCTTACTGAATTTTGTCTCCATTATGAAGTGCCCCAAGCACTGTAGAAATTTTCCCTCTGGGCTGTATAAATTGGCTTATGTAAGTTCTAATTATTGTTGCTTAGCTGTTCTTCAGTATTTTCTCTTGGGATATTATAATAAGGCAGGCACTGGTATGTCTCGATATTCACTGTCCAATCATATAAGAATCCAGTGTGCCAAATCTTAGTATTTTTATGCCTCATTTTATGTCACTGACTTTAAATAAGAAGAACTCAAAATGGTGACTCCAGTCTGTCCCAACCTGGGCAAATAATTGCCCCAGGGAAGAAAGAATAAGCCAGTATGTGTGGGTGAAGACTGGCTTGTCAATGGTGATGTTGGCCCATGATTCAGAAAAGAAGTTGGTCTGAACAATTGTAGTTTGTTATGTATAATGTGGTAAATTCATGTGAGCAGCACCATGGTACAATTGAGAGAGAGGCAGCCAGAGAGTTAGGAAGATTTGGTTTCAAGTCTGGTTTTAAGGACTATTGTGTGACTCTGGCCATGATATTGAGCCTTTCAAAGCCCCCAGGCAACTCTGTGAAGTTGTGAAGTATGTAGAAAATCATCATTTATGGAGACTTTCTTCATTAAGAGTTATCTATCTAGATGGCAGAGAGAAGCCAAGAAGTTGTCTGAGCCTTCCCCAGTTTCACTTGGAAACTTTAAATCAAGCCTCTAAAAGGAATTCTAGAGTGACAGAACCCACAAAAACATGAAATGAAATAATTTTCCCGCTTAGGAAAACTTGGAGGGACTTCAGAAATACCTGTCTTACTTGGGTAAAAGGAGAGTGCAGCCCAGTGCAGACAGTGTATGGGCAAGCCAGGAGGAAGCTTTTAGCCACAGCACAGATAAGCAACCAAGGCCCCTCAGTCCAGGCTTAGCAGGCCATCTGTGAGGCCTTCAGGCCTAGCACAAAAGGCAAATGGCCAGTCCCAGAACTCCAGCACAAGAGGTGGGACTAGATAAGGTCACCCCAGTGCAGTGGGCAAACCACCAGCCCCTAAGGTCCCGATGCAGAAAGCCAGTGACCAGGTCCCTAGCCCCCAGTGCAAGAAGTTTGGGATAGTGTCCCTTGTGTCCCAGGAGCAGAGCTCAACTTTAAAAGTCACAAAATAGGCTAAAAATGGGTAAAAAATAGAAAAGAGCCCTGACCATAGAAAGCTACTATGGTGACAGGGAAGATCAAAACACAAACTCAGAAGAGGATAACAATGTCAAAATGCATACATGCAAAACCTCAAAAGGGAATATGAATTTGTCTCAAGCCCAAAAAGCCTTCTTGAAAGAGCTCAAAAGGATTTTAAAAATCAAATAAGGGAAGTAAAAGAAAAATTGGGAAAAGAAATGAGAGTTATACAAGAGAGAGTTGACAGCCCATACAAAAATTGACTGAAGAAAACAATTCCTTAAAAAATACAACTGGTCAAATTAAAAAAAATCCACCTAATTCCTTAAAAAATAGAATTGGGCAAGTGAAAGCTAATGACTCTATGAGATATCAAGAATCAGTACAAAATCAAAAGAATAAAAAAGTAGATGAAAATGTTAAGTAACTCATTGGAAAAACAACTGACTGAAAAATGGATCCAGGAGAGATAATTTAAGAATTATGGACTACCTGAAATCCATGATCAAAAAAAAAAGAGTCTGGGCAACATTTTCAATAAATTATCAAGGAAAACTGCCCTGATATCCCAGTATCAGAGGGTAAAATAGTCATTGAAAGAATCCACAATCACATCCTGAAAGAGATCCCAGAATAAAAACTTCAAGAAATCTCTTAGCCAAATTCCAGAATTATCAGGTCAAGGAAAAGATATTACAAGCATCCAGAAAGAAACAATTTAAATATCATGGAACCACAGTCAGGATTATACAGAATTTAGGAGCTTCTACCTTAAAGAATCAGAAGGCTTGGAATGTGATATTCCAGAAAGCAAAGGAGATTGGATTACAACCAAGAATTAACTACTCAGCAATTGAGCATAATCTTTTAGCAGAAAAGATGGATATACAATGAAATTGGGGACTTTAAAACTTTCCTGATGGAAAGACCAAAGCTGAACAGAAAATTTGATCTTCAAATACAAGACTCAAGAAAAGCATAAAAAGGTAAATGGGAAAGAAAAGAAAAGACATGTTACTCAATTAAGTTTAAATTGTTTACATCCCTACATGGGAAGATGATACTTGTAAATCTTAAGAACTGTATCTCTATTAGGGGAGTTAGAAGGAATATACATAGACAGAGGGTGTAGGTATAATTTGACTTTGATGTGATAATAAAAAAAAATTGAGGAGTGAAAAAAAGGATTTCATTGGGAGAAGAGGAAAGGGGGAGGCAGCATGGGGTAAATTACATTACATGAAGAGGCACAAAAGACCTATTACAGTAGAGGGAAAGAAAAGAGGGGGTGAGCATTGTTTGAACCTTAATCTCATTGAATTTGGCTGAGACAGAATAACATACAAACCCAGTTGGGTATTTAAATTTATCCTACCCTATAGAAAAGTAGAAAAGGATAAGGAAAACAAAAGGGGAGGCTGAAAAAAGGAGGAGAAGAGAGGGCAGAACTAGGAGGGAAAAGAGAAAAGTAAAAGGAGGGGGCTGATAGAAAGGGTATATTGAGGAAGGTGGTGTTCAGAAGCAAAGCACTGGTGAGGAGGGACAGGGAGAAAGAGAGAAAAGTATGGGGGGGAATAGGATGGAGGGAAATACACAGTTAGTAATTATAACTGTGAATGAGTATAGGAAGAACTCTCCCATAAAATTTAAGTGGATAGCAGAATCAATTAATAACCAGAATCCTCCAATATGTTGTTTACAAGAAACACATTTGAAGCAGAGTGATACACACAGAGTAAAGGTAAAAAGCTGGAGCAGAATGTGTTATGTTTCAGCTGAAGTAAAAAAAAAGCAGGGATAACAATTCTGATCTCAGGCAAAACAAAAGCAAAAATAGACCTAATTAAAAGAGACAAGGACAGAA
Source organism: Trichosurus vulpecula (assembly GCF_011100635.1). Lineage (NCBI taxonomy): Eukaryota > Metazoa > Chordata > Mammalia > Diprotodontia > Phalangeridae > Trichosurus > Trichosurus vulpecula. The sequence continues at coordinate 61,896,780 of NC_050578.1, forward strand.
ACTACATCCTGTTAAAAAGGTACCATAGACAACGAAGTAATATCACTATGAAACGTACATGTGCCAAGTGGTATAGCATCCAAATTCTCAAAAGAGAAATTAAGTAAGTTACAGGAAGAAATCAACAGCAAACCTATACTACTAGGGGAACTCAAACTCTACCTCTCAGAACTAGATAAATCTAACCACAAAATAAACAAAAAAGACATTAAGGAGGTGAACAGAATTTTAGAAAAGTTAGATATGATAGCCCTCTGGAGAAAATTGAATGAGGATAGAAAGGAATATATATTTTTCTCAGTGGTACATGGCACCTCCTCAAAAATTAACCATGGTACTATGGTATAGAAACATTATAATGAAATGCAGAAAGCCAGAACTAGTAAATGTATCCTTTTCAGATCATGATGTAATTAAAATTACATATAATAAATGGGCATGGAAAGAGAGACTGAAAATTAATTGGAAACTAAATAATCTAACCCTAAATAATGAGTAGGTCAAACAACAAACTATGGAAACGATCAATAATTTCAACAAAGAGAACAACAATAATGAGACGACATACCAAAAATTTATAGGATGCAGCCAAGGCAATTCTTAGGGGGAACTTTATATCTCTAAATCCTGCATAAAATAAAAGTGCAGGTCAATGAACTGGGCATGCAACTAAAAAGATCTAGAAAAAAAAACAAATTAAAAATCTCCAATTAAATACCATATTAAAACTTCTGAAAATCAAAGAAGAGATTAATAAAGCTGAAAGTAAGAAAACTATTGAACTAATAAATAAAACTAAGAGTTGGTTTTTTTTTTGAAAAAAATAAGCAATAAAATAGATAAATCTTTGGTTAATTTGATTTAAAAAAAAGAAAACCAAATTACTAATATCAAAAATGAAAAGGGTGAATTCATCACCAGTGAAGAGGAAATCAAAGCAACCAGTAGGAGCTATTTTGCCCAACTGCATGCCAATAAATCTGACAAACTAAGTGAGATGGATGAATATTTATAAAAATATAAATTGCCCAGATTAATAGAAGAGGAAATAAAATATTTAATAATCCCATGTCAGAAAAAGAAATTGAACAAGCCATCAATGAAGGCCCTAAGAAAAAAAATCTCCAGGGCCAGGTGGATTTACAAGTGAATTCTACCAAACATTTAAAGAAGAATTAATTCAAATGCTATATAAGCTATTTGGAAAAATTGGCAAAGAAGGAGGCCTACCAAATTCCTTTTATGACACAAATATGGTGCTGATACCAAAATCAGGAAAAGCCAAAACAGAAAAAGAAAATTATAGAACAATTTCCATAATGAATATCGATGCAAAAATTTTAAATAAAATATTAACAAAAAGATTACAGAAATTTATCAGCAGGATAATACACCATGATCAGGTGGATTCATACCAGGAATGCAGGGCTGGTTTGATATTAGGAAAATTATTAACATAATTGACCATGTCAATAACAGAAATCATGATTATTTCAATAAATGCAGAAAAAGCTTTTGACAAAATACAACACCCATTCTTATTAAAAACACTAGAGAGCATAGGATAGGAATCAATGGAGTCTTCCTTAAAATAAGTAGCATCTATCTAAAACCATCAGCAAGCATTATGTGTAATGGGGATAAGCTAGAAACTTTCCTAATAAGATCAGAGGTGAAACAAGGATTCCTATTATCACCTATTATTCAATATTGTACTTAAATGTTAGCTTTAGCAATAAGAGAAGAAAAAGAAATTGAAGGGATTACATTAGTCAATGAGGAAACAAAGCTACTACTCTTTGCTGATGATATATTATACTTAGAGAACCCTACAGAATCAACTAAAAAACTACTTGAAACAATTAACAACTTTAGAAAAGCTGCAGGATATAAAATAAACCCACATAAATAATCAGCATTGTTGGTGGGATAGCTAGAGTACTCAACCTGGAATCAAGAAGACCTCAGCTCAAAGTTCCTATTTCTTAGTTATCAGACTCTGGACTAGTTGCTCAACTTCTCTCAGTCTCAGTTTCCATATCTCTAAAATGGGGCTGATAATAGCATCTCCCTCAGAGCCCAATTGTAAGAATCAAGAGATAGCATATAAGTGCTTTTCAAACATTAAAGCACTAGCTCGATGATAAGAATGCTATTGGGCAGGACCATTTGCTAAGTATGAGAGAGAAGGGATTCTTTATCCATCATGGGTTGATCCATTTAGTACCTCTTCCAACTCTCAGCTTCTGATTCTATTATGATCTCCAACTATAGTCCTATGAAAGAACTGCAGTTTGTGATGTGAACATATACCTATGGCCTGGAAGTTTGGAGAGAACAAATAACCCATCTAGAACAATTATCTCATTTTGCATTTAAGGAAACTGAAGTCCAAGGAGCTTAAGTGGCTGCCTAAGGTCACATAGGTCATAGATAGCATTTGAATGAAAATCCTCTGACTCCAGAATTACTATTCTAAGGCAGTGCTTCCACTTTTGGAAAGGCACAGCAATTTTCCCAAACTATAAGTTAATTTTTATCTTTTTTTTCAGTTAACAAGCCTTTATTTTCTCTCCCTTTTAACAAATATACATAGTTAAGCAAAACAAAGAAACCCAGGAAGAATTGTATGAACTGATGTAGAAAATGTGAACACCATAACAATTTATACTATAACAAAAAGATTGGTAAATCAAACAACTTAAGAACTCTGATTAATGAAATGACCAACCGTGATGGAAGGTGGGGTTGGGGAGAGGGAACAAGCATTTATTATGTGCAAGGCACTGTGCTAAGCAGTTTAGAAATATTATCTCCTTTGATCCTCACAATGAGTCTGAGAGGTAGGTGCTATTATTATCCTCATTTTACAGGTCAGGAAACTGAGGCAGACAAAGATGAAGTAACTTGCCCAGTCAGACAATTCAGAAGTGTCTGAAGGCAGATTTGAACTCAGATCTTCCTGATTCCAGGTCCAGTGCTCTTATCACACACTACAGACCACTGATGAAAAATGTCATCAATACTCTGTCAGAGACAGACTAAATACACATAATGAGACTCACATTTTCAGACATAGGCAATTCCACTTAGGAAATTTTCCTCATATTAAGCCTCAATTTGCCTATTTGCAACTTTCAGTCCATGGGGCCAAATAGAAAAAATCTAAACCCTCTTCTAAATTATGGTTCTAGGGGCAGCTAGATGGCACAGTGGATAGATCACTATCCCTAGAATCAGGAAGACTTGACTTCATATACAGCCTGAGACACTTACTAACTGTGTGACCCTGGGCAAGTCACTTAACCCTAATGGCCTCTCAAAACAAACTAAATGATGCCTTGACAAATACTTGAAGATAGGTATCTTCCCTCCTTTCCCCTCCCCCTCAGTCATCAGTCTTCTTTTGTCCATTCTAAGCATTTCTTGTTCCTGGAACTGATCTTTATTTGACACAGACTCTGCATGGCATAATGAGTTGAGTGTTCTATGTAGAGTAGGAAGACTGAGGTGTTTTTTGCCAGCACTTGCCCATGTTGCATCATGCAACTTCACTTCAGTTTTAGTTCTGAACACAAAGTATGCGCTCTTTGCACCGTGCAAACCTTCAGGCCATACAATACCAATGAACACTGCTGAAACATGAAAAAGGGTCATGAATAGAAAAAAGTTTACAAGCCCTTACAGAAGGAAGGAAATAGGAGTTTGAGAAACAAACCTAGCTCAGAGGCATGATATAGAAGAGATGGGGGACTTCCATTAAAATTTTAGGCATGTGTTGAAACTCACTATGTGAAAAAAGAGCCACTAATAAACTTTCAGCACAATGACAATTTCATCCTTCAAAAGATGGAGAAAATAACAAGGGGGAATTCTATTCTGGAGCTAATTCTCACTAATAGGAAGAACTAACTACTGACATAGAAATTATAGGAAACCTCAGAGGAAATTAATTCCTAGATTTGAAAGAGATGAAGAAGAAATGTGGACATGATTGGATGGGAACATAGATTTTTTGAAAACAGGCTTCAAAGGGTTAAGAGGAAAGGCAGGTGAGATCCCATGGATAAAAGTCTACAGTGCAGATCAGCCCATGAGGAATGAATGATGTTTAAAATGAAATTCCGAAAATTCAAAAGAAAAAAAATTCAATGAAGAGGGAAAAATGGGACTCATCTCAGAGACAAATCTGGATTCACATGGACCTCACTAACCAACTTAGATTTTTTAAAATAAGTGTACAGAAGATGAAATCAAAGAAAGATAATAAAGGATAAATATAAGCAGATTAAAATAGCATCAGAAATGTTATTGTAAGGGATGGTAAAGAGGGATAAAAGAAGGAACAGGTGAATGCTTGGGGTGAATGGGATGATGATAACCAAAAACAGAGAGAAGGAAGAGATGCCTAATTTTTATCTTGCTTCTGTTTGTTCTACCAAGGAGAATAATATTTACCCTATAAATTAAAGAACAAAAACACCTAAAAGGATGTCAATACCTATCACAACTGGTTGTTGTTGTTGTGTTTGTCCTTCATTCTCGAAGAGGATCATGACATCAGGGAAATGATGACACGACTTGCAGTCGATTTGGATATGAGTGAGGGAGGACTGTGCAAGGTCACTAGCCTCACTTTGTCCTCCAGAGCCATTTGGATCCAGCGGCCTGATATTCACCAGAACGACACCCATGACAGAAAAGGTGATAATAAAGGAGCCCTTAATTGCACTTGAATTAAAGTTACTTGGTCCAAATCAGCCATATCCCCAAATACTGAAACAATTATAAGAGACGATTGATGAAGAACTGTTGGCAACACAGTATTTGAAATGTCATGGAAGATAAAAGTGTCGCAACATTGGAAAGGGGCACATGTTAATCCAAATTTTCAAACCAGGGAAAGAAGAGTCAGCCTGTGCATTTGACTTTAAATTCTGAGAAGATTCTAGAATTGGTTATTAAGGATACAGTGGGTCTACATATAAGAAGGGAAGCAATGACTAGAAAGAGTCAGTGTAGCACTGCAATGAACAGATCACACCAGACCAACTTCACTGTCTTTCTAGACAAGAGCACAAATGAAGAGAGGAGTAGAAGACTATGATTAACCTAGATTTTAGCAAAGCATTTAAAATATATATCTCACACTATTCTTGAAGAAAAGATGGAAAAATGTGGACTAAATGATAATTCAATTAGATACATTCAAAACTGGTTGGACGGCTTGACTCAAGGCATAATTGTTAATGGTTCAATGTCATTATGGCAGGAGGTCTCCAATGGAGTAGCCCCAGAGACCTATCCTTGGCATTTGGGTAAAGGCAGGTGATATGTTCATCAAATTTGCAGATAACATTAATCTGAGAGGAATAGCTAACAAAGAAGATAACAGTGTCAGTATCCAAAAAGATCATGACAGGCCAGAGCATTGGGATGAAGTGAATTCAATAGAATTGTGGGAGGTGGTAAGGCACAGAGAACAGAGAAACAGCTTTGAAGCCTAGATTCAAGTCCCAGATTTGACACAGGTCAACTGTATGATCCTGAGCAAATCCCTGAACTGCTCAGGACAACTCTGCCAGCCTGTACATTCAGAGAATGTGCTGAGCTGCAGTGCTTCAGAGAGATTCCTCATCTGGGAGTTCCCTGTATCAGTGCCATCACAGGCTTAGTCCCTAGCCTTCAAATAGAGATAAATGTGAATTCTTGCACTCAGGTATATGAAATGTTCTCATATTCAATTCAGAAGAGATTAAATTTATTCTACATGGTCCTAGGGGGCAGAAACAGAGTCCTGAGCAGAGGTCCCAAAGAGGCAAATTTAGGCTCACAACTTCTTAACAATTAGAGCTATCCAAAAGCGGTATGTGCAGTGTCAGCTGAGGTGGGTTCTCCTTCCTTAGAAACTTTGGGAGGGTTCAGTGAGCACTTGTTAGCTGTATTTTAGTGGGGACCCTTTCAGGTTGTTGTGGGTTGTTGTGTGATGGTCACTTGGGTCTCTTCCCAATGCTCAAGTTCAATGACTCCGTGATCTAAGATTTTGGGGGTTTGCATCTCGAGCTTTTTCACTTTTCAAATTAGCTAGCTAGATACACACATACATATATACATACACATGTATGTATATGTGTCTATATATACACATATATACACACAGGTGTGGGTGTATACACATACCTTCCCCCCACCCCTGCCCCGAAGACTTGTGGCTTTAAAACAATATCTTGTTTGGATCTTTAAGTATTTCATTCTCCCATGCAATTTCATGTGACTTTTATCTTATGGGATGTTTTTATTTCCTTACCCTATGGATATGGGTATGTGGTGAATTGGAATTGGTAGCCATGTTGGATGGAGTCAGAAGACCCAGATTCATATCTGCCATGATACCAGTATGATCTTGGGCAACCCACAGATTCCTTGACTATAATGTGAGGGGTTTATATTAAGTGACCTCAAAGGTTCATTTTAAGTATAATAATATTCTATGATCTTTGATGGAGTCTAGCTTTTTGTAGTTATTACATTGGAGGAATATGTGGACCACTACTCTTCCATCTTGCTCATTATATGGCTCCTTACCGCTAATTCTTCTCCTAAACCTATTTTATACTCTTTATACTTGTGGTCCAGCACAAAGTCAACAGGCTTATCTTGAGTACTTTACTAGATTTAAGGAGAGCAAAATTGGTAGGACATGGGAGGCTGTAGTGAGAGACTAAAGTGGTACTAGGGGTGGAACTGAGTTAGGGCTTATACATTTGGAAACTGACATGTTAAAAACTGCACACAGGCTTAGCATTCACAATCTAAATTTTGAGTTAGATCAAAACTGAGTAGCAAAAGCCACTCGTAAAAATAGATTTAATAACGCAAGTATAGGCAATATAAGAGCGTGAGCAGCATCATTATAATGTGCCCTCCTTTCTTATTCCTATTTAGGAAAATGTCAAATTGCTTTCTGACTTCCAAAGGATAATGGGAGAATCAGGTGGCCACAGGACATGGCATTCATTACTGGATTTGAACACATTATGATAAAATTGCATGCAGCTTAATAGCTCCCAAAGTAGCATATGTTATAATATTTTAAATGAAACATTAGTTGTAAAGCATTGTTCTGCCAGAATCTTTTATAGTTAAAATGGTTTTTTTAAATCTTTAACTATCTACTATTTAAAGAAATATTAGGAGGAAGGCTGTGGGAGCTTTATTTCAGGCACCAACTTTCAAGACTCACAGAATAATCATTTTCTGAGAACCAGAGTACCTTTGGACAAATGAAAGCTGACTACAGTCATTGAATGCAAAGAGATTTTGGAACACACAAACTCTATGTTACCTGAGTACAGGCCAGATATGCAGCTTTCCAACCATGGGCAGAGATGATAGCTGTAATTCATGTCATTTTATGACATTTCATGGAACATTTGGTCATTATGACATTTATGATGCAATGAAATAGGCCATAAAGTGTTGTAAATTGTTGGGAACAAAAGACATATTCATATTTGTGATGGGCACTTTAGTTTCAATCAAGATGTTGATACATTAAATCAAAACTCCACTCATAGCTTAAAGTTTTAGGGGCATTGAGGAAATTTTCTCCTCTTTTGTACAAATAAATTGGAGCTAAAGGAGCGAATACAAGCTAAAATTGGGTATGACTGGATTTATTCTTTCTTTAGTACTTCCAAATAATGCCCTAACTATTATGAATAGCAAATCTAGAACTAAGAAAAAAGAATGTGGATCTGATCATTTAGGCATGTTATGTATGTTGTTATTGACGTTCACTTGTTTTTCAGTCGTGTTTGACTCTTTGTGACCCTGTTTGAGCCTCTCTTGGCAAAGATACTGGAGGGGGTTGCCATTTCCTTCTCCAGCTCATTTTATTGGTAAGGAAACTGAGGCAAATAGGGTTAAGTGGCTTGCCCAGGGTCACCCAGCTAGTAAGTGTCTGAAGCCAGATTTGAACTCAAGAAGAGGAGTCTTCCTGACTCCAGACCCAGCACTGTAGCCTCTCCATCACCTAGCTGCCCCTAAGCAGAAGTCGGGCCAAATGTAAATCCTGTAGATTATTCCAGGGGTGAATTATTTCTTTGGCCATTTTCCAGATGATTCTTTGGGGTTCATCCTCTATCAAACAATCAAGAACACAAAAGGGATTATTTTTCTGGATTTTTAAAAACTCTACTCACCAATTCAACATGCAAATAACAACCACAAGAGAGACAAGGTGTCACAGCGAAAACTGGCCTCCAAGCCTGGAAGATGTGGCTTTCAATCCCTCCTCTGACATCTATGGGCTTTGTCTTCCTAGCCAAGTCCTTTGGAATTTTTCAATGCACGTGATAATTCTCTAAAACGGTAAGTAGTAGAAACCGTGTTGACTTGCATCATTAAAGGGACTTTCCTCTTTCAAGAGTTCCCTACACTAGTTCAGTTAAATAGCCAGCATTTCCCCTCAAAAACAATGATTTGTGTTTGATGTTATTTTATATTTGCACTGAACTTCTCATGCATGATCTCATCTGGTCTTCACAACAAGCTTGAGAGATGGCAAGGGGGGAAACGGTGCTTACTGTGTGCAAAGCACTGTGCTAGTTTCTCCATAAATACCATCTCATTTGATGCCCACAACAACCCCTCAAGGTAGCTGCTGTTATTATCCCCATTTTCCAGTTGAATAAGCTGAGGAAAATAGAGGTTAAGTGACTTACCAGGGTCGTTCAGCTAGTAAATATCTGAGGCTGAATTTGAACTCTTCTGACTCCAATCCTATCCACTGCACTATGTAGAAGGACTTTCCTCAATTAGGAATTCCCTGTGCCGATTTTAAAAATGAAGTTAAAAGAAATTCACAATCCCCTTAAAAACAACACTTAAAGTTTTTATATTGTATGTTTGCACCATCCTTTTTGTCCATAATGTCATTTGGTCCTCACAATAACATTGGGATGTAGCATAGATATACACATTCCTTGGTTGTTGCCTGTGATAGAAGTGGCGTAGGGAATTCTTACTAAGGAAATGCCCTCTGCCAATGCAGAAAGCCTAGTGGACATATTTGAGTATCATTGTCCCAGTTTTCAGATAAGGAAACAAATATGTAAGTGTAGAGATTTATTTCTCCATGGTGAGAAAGCTAGTGAAGGATGGAACCAGGATTTGAACTCAGCTCATCTAAGTTCAAGTCGAGTGTTCATCCCAATATACCAGGATGCCAAAAAATAGTGTTAGAGCACTTTAGCAGACGCCCAGCACACTAACATTGAGGTACCTTTGCAGGAGAAAGCAGGGACCTATTTCTTGGAGAATCTCCCTCTCTCATTTAAAGTATAATTTTTTTCTGATGTCTCTCATATGCATGTACAAACAGATATGTATATTACATTCATTCATATTTCTTATACTGATCAGCTAGGTGACACAGTGTATTGAGTGCCAGGCTTGGAGTCAAGAAGACCTGAGTTCAAAAATGACTGCAGACACTAACTGTGTGACCCTGGCCAAGTCACTTAACTCTGTTTGCAAAATGAGCTGGAAAAGGAAATGGCAAACCACTCTGGTATCCTTGTCAAGAAAACCCCAAGTCGGGCCATGAAAAGTCAGGCATGAATGAAATGACTAAATAACAACAACATATATACATATATATACACACACACATATGTATGTATATGTGTGTGTGTGTGTGTATATATATATATATACACCTACATATATGTGTATGTGATATTCATTCATCCTTCCTTGTAGAGTGTTACACTTTTAATGGGATTCAATGCTTTAAGTTAAATTTTGTATAATTTTATATAAAATTGTGTACAGTGTATCAATGGAGGGAAGAGGACAGAGGAGAGAGATGTTGAGGAGGGAGCACTAACAGAACTTGTCAACTGATGATATATTGGGGAAGGAGAAGAGGGAAGGATTTAAAATGTTTCCTAAATTGTGAACTTGGGTGAACAGTAGTGCTATTGACCAGAGATGAGGGTCTTAACTAGAGGTGAGAGGGGGCAGGGAAGGAAGTTAGGAAGTGGGGTGGATTTATGGAGAAAACTCATGAACTCTGATTTGAAAATATTGAATTTGAGATGATGTCAAACTAGAACTCAGAAAAAATTTGAGAGCTCGTTGTGTAGATCTGGGAATAACTCCTATGGAGACATAATGTACAATCTTAACCTCCAGGGTGGAGAATCCATGAGAGGTGATGAAATGACCAACAGCAGTGATAAGAGGAAAAAAACAAAAAATGGGGAGCCTAGGGTACATATATTTTATGAGCAACAATTCACATATGTGTGTATGCATATATATGCAAAATACATATATGATTATAACATACAAAATTAAGTATTATTTAATCACAGAACCAAATCTTTTCAGCAGGATATCAAGGAGGAGAAGCTATTTAGTATGTTTTATTGTAAGTTCATCAGCCAGGTCCATGAGGTTGATGTTTATGATAATAGTGACATCATGTCCCCCGATAGCCAGAACTGATCCAGCATGTCTATGGCCTGGGATCCTGAGCAACCTACGTAGAGGTCCTGAAGAGTCTGAAGTGGAACAAACCAGAGTTGGAGAGTCAGACCCTAATGACCACCATGTGCCATGAGGTTACCAAGGTGTCCTTCAGATATATTAGTTTCCTCAAGATGTACTCAAACTCTTCTGATGATGGCAGATAACTCTCCCCCTTTTAAGCCACCAATTAGGAAAAAAACCATGAGATCCCTTGTACTGGGGTCTCAAAAGTTACCCATTTGAGGTCTTGGATTTTTCTTCCAATGCTCAGTTCTTTGTGAGATATTATGGACTAGAGATACATAACCTTATTTTTCTCCTATCAGTGGCAGAGTTAATTTTGAGATGTAGAGAGATAATGACTATAGTCATATCAATGCAGTCAAGCTGGATCTCGCCCCCTGGTCCCATGATTAGAATTTCCCCTGACCAAGGATAAGCATAATTCTGAAGTCTTCAGAACAAAAAAATCATTGGGTACCTTCCACTTCTCCTGGCACCTACTTCAGCTGGGAACTGAGAAAGATTATTAGTTTTTGACAAGGCTTTTCCCACAGTTTCTTTTCTGGCAGTCTCTGCTACCTTTGAAAATTTGACTTTAAAATGCTGGAAACTTCAAGAAATATGATTAGATCATTGTCACCTAAAGGGAAACCCCAGATTCAGTTTTTATCCTGCTTTGGAAAGTTTGTTAGATAGATAGATAGATAGATAGATAGATAGATAGATTATATATTGCATTATGTAGTACATATATGCATTATATATTATATATGTATTATGTGTATATTATGCTATATATTGTATTATATATAATATACATGGTATATATGTGATGTGTAATACATATGGTATATAATGTATAAATATATTTGTTATATGTAAAGAGAATATATATGTATATATTACACATGAATATATGTTTTATACATTATATATGTATAAATGTTTTCTATATTATATTGTGTATGTGTGTATTATATATAAATATATGCATACACATACATATACATATACACATATATATATATATATGTGTGTGTTTCTGTGTGTGTGTAGATAGATAGAGACAGATAGATGGATGCAAAAAAGTCAATAATATTCTCTCTCATTTACCTCAGGAATCCTTACTGAGATAAAATTTCAACAATTCACATAAAGACTCCATGCTTTATATCTCTTTTTATTTTCATTTGTACACACTGCTATCACTGCTTCTCTTCTGTGGCATCTTATTTACAAATAATGAAGCATACAAACCAGAGCAGTCAAATAAGTAAACAAACCTCATAAATGTACCTTTAGAGAAGAGGAAAACATTGGTTTAGTATGTGTTCTCTTGGAGAGTGAGGGTCAGAAAGGGGTTCTAGATATTTCAATGTCTGGTCCCTATTATCCTGAATAGAATATCAGTAGTATGTTCTTGGTACTTCAAGCTGTTCTATGTGAACAGCTAAAGTAGAGGAGAATGGAGTGCACCGACCTCTGGCATCCAGGCCACAATTTCCTTGTAAGCTTAACACTTCCTAGTCTCTAAGTCTCACTTCAATTCTCACTTTCACTTCTGAGATCCTCTTTCTCCAGGTTGAGTAAAAAATGAATGAATAATTTCTCACTTTTTTAAAAAATTTATTTTTAAAATTTCTTTATTTAACATATTTAGTTTTCAGCATTGATTTTCACAAGAGTTCGAATTACAAATTTTCTCCCCATTTCTACCCTCCCCCCCACTCCAAGATGACATATATTCTGGTTGCCCTGTTACCCAGTCAGCCCTCCCTTCTGTTACCCCACTCTCCTCCCATCCCCTTTTTCCTTCCTTTCTTGTAGGGTAAGATAAATTTCTACGCCCCATTGCCTGTGTATCTTATTTGCTAGTTGTATGCAAAAACTTTATTTTTTTGTGTTTTTGAACATCTGTTTTTAAAACTTTGAGTTCCAAATTGTCTTCCCTCTTCCCTTCCCACCCACCCTCCCTAAGAAGTCAGGCAATTCAACCTAGGCCACATGTGTATCATTATGTATAACCCTTTCACAATACTCATGTTGTGAGAGACTCACTATATTTTGCTCCTTCCTAACCTATCCCCCTTTATTGTATTTTCTCCCTTGACCCTGTCCCCTTTGCAAAGAGTTTGTTTTTGATTACCTCCACCCCCATCTGCCCTCCCCTCCATCATCCCCCCTTTTTTTAATCTTCTTCCCTCTTCTTTCCTGTGGGGTAAGATACCCAATTGAGTATGTATGGTATTCCCTCTTCAGGCCAAATTTGATGAGAGCAAGATTCACTCATTCCCCCCTCACCTGCCCTCTCCCCTCTTGCCACAGAACTTCTTCCTTTTGCCACCTTTATGTGAGATAATCCACCCCATTCTATCTCTCCCTATCTCCCTCTCTCAATATATTCCTCTCTCATCCCTTAATTTGATTTTATTTCTTTTAGATATCTTCTCTTCATCTTCAACTCACCCTGTGTCTCCTCTCTCTCTCTCTCTCTCTCTCTCTCTCTCTCCATACATATATATATGTATATATATATATATATACACACATACATACATATATACATACATGCACATTCACTTATATATATACACACACACACACATATATGTAAACATATATATATATATATATATATATATATATATACATGCATATTCCTTTCAGCTACTATGATATTGAGGTCTCATGAAACATACACATCATCTTTCTATGTAGGAATGTAAACAAAACAGTTCAACTTTAGTAAGTCCCTTATGATTTCTCTTTCTTGTTTACCTTTTCATGCTTCTCTTGATTCTTGTGTTTGAAAGTCAAATTTTCTATTCAGCTCTGGTCTTTTCACTGAGAAAGCTTGAAAGTCCTCTATTTTATTGAAAGTCCATATTTTGCCTTGGAGCATGATACTCAGTTTTGCTGGGTAGGTAATTCTTGGTTTTAATCCTAGCTTCATTGACCTCCAGAATATCGTATTCCAAGAACTTCGATCTCTTAATATAGAAGCTGCCAGATTTTGGATTATTCTGATTGTGTTTCCACAATACTCAAATTGTTTCTTTCTGGCTGCTTGCAGTATTTTCTCCTTGATCTGGGAGCTCTGGAATTTGGCGACAATATTCCTAGGAGATTTCTTTTTGGGATCTATTTGAGGAGGCGATCTGTGGATTCTTTCAATTTCTATTTTGCCCTGTGGCTCTAGAATATCAGGGCAGTTCTCCTTGAAGATTCCTTGAAAGATGATATCTAGGCTCTTTTTTTTTTGATCATGACTTTCAGGTAGTCCAATAATTTTTAAATTATCTCTCCTGGATCTATTTTCCAGGTCAGTGGTTTTTCCAAGGAGATATTTCACATTGTCTTCCATTTTTTCATTCCTTTGGTTCTGTTTTATAATATCTTGATTTCTCATAAAGTCACTAGCTTCCACTTGATCCAATCTAATTTTTAAGGTAGTGTTTTCTTCAGTGGTCTTTTGGACCTCCTTTTCTATTTGGCTAATTCTGCCTTTCAAGGCATTCTTCTCCTCATTGGCTTTTTGGAGCTCTTTTGCCATTCAAGTTAGTCTATTTTTTAAGGTGTTGTTTTCTTCAGTGTATTTTTCAGTATTTTTTGGGTCTCCTTTAACAAGTCATTGACTTGTTTTTCATGGTTTTCTCACATCCTTCTCATTTCTCTTCCCACTTTTTCCTCTACTTCTCTAACTTCCTTTTCCAAATCCTTTTTGAGCTCTTTAATGGCCTGCGACCAGTTCATGTTTTTCTTGGAGGCTGTTGGTGTAGGCTCTTGCACTTTGTTGACTTCTTTAGGCTGTATGTTTTGGTCTTCTTTGTCACCAAAGAAAGAATCCAAAGTCTGAGACTGAATCTGGGTGTGTTTTCGCTGCCTGGCCATATTCCCAACCAACTAACTTGACCCTTGAGTTTTTCAGCGGGGTATGACTGCTTGTAGACTAAAGAGTTCTATGTTCCAAGTTTGGGGGGGATGCACCAGCTCTGCCACACCAGCAGTCCTCCTTCCCGAAGAACCCTCAACCCGGACTGGGCTTAGATCTTCAGCAGGCTGTGCACTCCTGTTCTGAACCGCCACTTAATTCCTGCCACCAGGTGGGCCTGGGGCTGGAAGCAACTGCAGCTGTAGCCACCCCACCTCTGCTGCCCTGGGGCGGTGGCCGAACCTCGAACTCCTTCCACTCCTGAAGCTTTTCCCACTAACCTTCTCTGCTGTCTTTGGTGTTTGTGGGTTGAGAACTCTGGTAACTTCTGCAGCTCACTGATTCAGGGTGCTGTGGCCTACTCCATCCTTCATGCTGGGCTCTGCTCCGCTCCTCTCCCAGCTCCCAGCTTCCAGCTCCCAGCCCCGTGTGGGATAGACCTCACCCAGAGACCATCCAGGCTGTCCTGGGCTGCAGCCCTGCTTCCCTCTGCTGTTTTGTGGGTTCTGCAGTTCTAGAATTGGTTCAGAGCCATTTTTTATAGGTTTTTGTAGGGACTCGGGGGGAGCTCATGCTAGTCCCTGCTTTCCAGCCACCATCTTGGCTCTGCCCCTAAATTTTCACTTTTAAACTTGCACAATCCATCTTCAGTCCATGAATCCTGAAAAGTCAAAGAATTCCATTCTGGTCCACAAAGTTTTGTTCCTCAGTGTACATTAATATATGTCAGAAAATGTACTAGTGTTTAAGGGGACAAACCCATGGTGGAGATTCTTGTAGAAGATTGGCCTAGGAAGGAGTCAAGACGGCAGAGTAGGGGCAAAAACCCAACAAAACTCCCCCAACATTCCCCTCCAAACTACTTTAAGAACATGAGTCAAATAGAATTCTGGAGCAAAAGATAAAACAAAAGGTCAGGATGAGACATTTTTTCCCATCCCAAGATAACTTAGGAGGCTGGCAGGAATGGTTTGTGACACTGGGGTGGGAAATGTTCTGGAGCACACACAGAGACAGCAACAGGGATGGGCCTTGGAGGTGACTGCAACAGAGGTAGCAGTAGCTTCAGAAGCTCTCAGCACATAGAGAGTAAAGGGGCTGGGTAACAGATCAGAAAGAGATCATGGAGGACTCTGAGCTGATATTGGGGGCACGACCTGATTGCATGGACCATTTGCAGTAGAGCTTGGGGCTGCAGAGGAGCATGGTCACAATTCCAGGGTTGAGAGGAGTGCTAACACTTGCCGCTGCGGAGGACCAGGGGCCTTTCCTGGGTAAAATCCAGAGTACACATTAGGAGAGCAGTGACCACACCTCTCTTTGAATCATACTAACTTGGAAGCACCGAAAAATTTCAGAGCCCCCTAAGTGATTCTGAAAACAGCAGCTGAAAAGCAAATGCCCTAAACCTGGAACAGAGCCCACCTTTAACATAAAGTTAAAAGTCAAGAAATAGGCTGGAAAAATAAGCATACAACAAAAAAAGGACCTGATCATCAAAAGCTACTATGGTGATAGGAAAGATTAAAATACAAACTTAAAGGAGGACTACAATGTTATAACAGCTACAAGCAAAGCCTCAAAGAAAAAATGCAAATTGAACACAAGTCCAAGTATTCCTAGAAAAACTAGTGAAAGAGATTAGAGTACTAGAGGGAAAATTGGGGAAAAAACATGAAAGCGATGCAAGAAAATTGTGAAAGGGGCAGCTAGGGGGGCAGTGAGTAGAGCACAACCCCTGGAGTCAGGAGGACCTGAGTTCAAATATGACCTCAGACACTTGATACACTTACTAGCTGTGTGACCTTGGGCAAATCACTTAACTCCAATTTCCCTGCCTTCCCCCACCCCCCTCAAAACAAACAAACAAACAAAAGAAAATTGTGAAAATAGAATTTATAACCTTGTAAAAGAGGCACAAAAACATGCTGAAGAAAATAAGACCTTAAAAAACAGTATCGGGGCCAAGATGGCGGCTGGTAAGCAGGAACTAGTGTGAGCTCCGTACGAAGTCCCTCCAAAAACCTATAAAAAATGGCTCTGAACCAATTCTAGAACTGCAGAACCCACAAAACAGCAGAGGGAAGCAGGGCTCCAGCCCAGGACAGCTTGGATGGTCTCTGGGTGAGGTCTATCCCACACGGAGCTGGGAGCTGGGAGCTGGGAGAGGAGCGGAGCAGAGCACAGCATGAAGGATGGAGTGGGCCACAGCACCCTGAATCAGTGAGCTGCAGAGGTTACCAGAGTTCTCAACTCACAAACACCAAAGACAGCAGAGAAGGTTAGTGGGAAAAGCTTCAGGAGTGGAAGGAGTTCGAGGTTCGGCCACCGCCCCAGGGCAACGGAGGTGGGGTGGCTACAGCTGCAGTTGCTTCCGGCCCCAGGCCCACCTAGTGGCAGGAATTAAGTGGCCTAGATATCATCTTTCAAGAAATTATCAAGGAGAACTGCCCTGATATTCTAGAGCCACAGGGCAAAATAGAAATTGAAAGAATCCATCGATTGCCTCCTCAAATAGATCCCAAAAAGAAATCTCCCAGGAATATTGTCGCCAAATTCCAGAGCTCCCAGATCAAGGAGAAAATACTCCAAGCAGCCAGAAAGAAACAATTTGAGTATTGTGGAAACCCAATCAGAATAACCCAAGACCTGGCAGCCTCTACATTAAGAGATCGAAGGGCTTGGAATACAATATTCTGCAGGTCAATGGAGCTGGGATTAAAATCTAGAATCACCTACCCAGCAAAACTGAGTATCATGCTCCAAGGCAAAATATGGATTTTCAATAAAATAGAGGACTTTCAAGCTTTCTCAGTGAAAAGACCAGAACTGAATAGAAAATTTGACTTTCAAACACAAGAATCAAGAGAAGCATGAACAGGGAAGCCACCCCGAGGAGATGTAGCCTGGCAACTAACTGGTTCTGTAGATGCAACAGTCCGAACTACTGAAAACTCAGAAAAGAAAGTTCTTGCCACCAAAGTCTTTGGCATTGATCAGTTTCTACTGATGTGATTTTATCAATGGAAATACATGACCGAAGAGGCATCATCATCTGCTGCACTCTAAGGGTCTCTCCATTTGGCTTGCAGCTGAAACCATTCATATGTTGTCTCCTTCTTTAGAGTGTGGACTTCTTGAGGGCAGGGATGGTATTATTTTTCTGTTTGTATCCTCAGAGTTTAGCATAGTGCTTTGCACTTGGTAAGCTCTTAATAAACTTTTCATTCTTTCATTTTAATAAAAAAAAACAGTATCAGTCCAATGGCAAAAGAGGTACAAAAATTCGCTGAAGAAAAAAGCTCCTTAAAAAGCAAAATTAGCTGAATAGAAAAAGAGGCACAAAAGCTCACTGAAGAAAATAATTCCTTAAAAATTAGAATTTGTGAAGTGGAAGATAGTGGCACCATGAGGCATCAAGAAACAATAAAATCAAATAAAAAGAATGAAAAAATATAGAAGGAAATGTGAACCATCTCTTTGGAAAAACAACTGCCTTAGCAAATATATCAAGGAGAGATCATTTATGAATTTTTTTTTCTTTATTTATTTTTAGTTTACCACACACGGTTCTACATAGTTTTGAGTTCCAGTTTTTCTCCCCTCCCTCCCCCCTCCCTCCCCAAGACGGCATGAAGTCTCATATAACTGTCATGTATAACTTCGCATTGAATTAATTTATGCTCTAGTCAAGTCGTGGAGAAGAATTTTGACCAATGGAATGAATCATGAGAAAAAAGAAACAGAACCAAAAAAAAAACAAAAAAAACAAAAAAAACCCCAAAAACAAAAACAAAAGAGAAGCAGAAAAGGCAAGCATGTAGTGTGCCTCAGTCTGTATTCAAACTTCGCAGTTCTTTCTCTGAATGAAGATAGCATTCTCCATCGTGAGTTCCCTGGAGTTGTCCTTGCCCCTTTAGGTTGCTGAGAGAAGCGCAGTATGTCAGGGTTGGTCCTCACGGAATCCACATATCTGTGGCTGTGCACAACGTTCTCCTGGCTCTGCTCCGCTCACTCAGCATTATGTCATGTAGGTTTTTCCAGGTTGTTATGAAGTCTGCATCATCCCCATTTCTTATGGCACAATAGTATTCCATCACCTTCATATACCACAGCTTGTTCAGCCATTCCCCAATTGATGGGCATCCCTTTGCTTTCCAATTCTTGGCTACCACAAAGAGAGCTGCTATAAATATTCTTGTACATATGGGTCCTTTTCCTGCTTGCGTGATTTCTTTGGGATACAACCCTAGAAGTGGTATTACTGGGTCAAAGGGTATGAACATTTCTATAGCCCTTTGGGCATAGTTCCAAACCGCCCTCCAAAATGGCTGGATCAGCTCACAACTCCACCAGCAATGCAACAATGTTCCAATTTCCCCACATCCTTTCCAGCATTTATCATTCTCCTGATTTGTTATTTTAGCCAATCTGACAGGAGAGATGTGGTATCTAAGAGTTGTTTTGATTTGCATTTCTCTAATCAGCAGCGATCCAGAGCATTTTTCCATATGCCTGTAGATAGCTTTAATTTCTTCCTCTGAAAATTGCCTGTTCATATCCTTTGACCATTTCTCAATTGGGGAATGGCTTGTATTCCTATATATTTGGCTTAGCTCCCTGTATATTTTAGAGATGAGGCCTTTATCAGAGATACTAGTTGCAAAGATTTTCTCCCAATTTTCTGCTTCCCTCCTAATTCTTGTTGCATTGGCTTTTTTTGTACAAAAACATTTCAATTTGACATAATCAAAATTATCCATTTTGCATTTTGTAATGCTCTCTATCTCTTGTTGGGTCATGAATTCTTTACTTTTCCACAAATCTGATAAGTAAACTATTCCTTGCTTTTCCAAATTACTTAGAGTATCAACTTTTACTCCTAAATCATGAACCCATTTTGACTTTATTTTGGTATATGGTGTAAGATATTGGTCTATGCCCAGTTTTTGCCCTACCATTTTCCAATTTTCCCAACAGTTTTTGTGAAATAGTGAATTATTAGCCCAGAAACTGGCTTCTTTGGGTTTATCAAAGAGTAGATTGCTAAACTTGTTGATTTCACCTACTTGTGTACCTATCCTATTCCACTGATCCACACCCCTGTTTCTTAACCAGTACCAGGCAGTTTTGATGACTGCTGCTGTGTAGTGCAGTTTAATATCTGGTGTGGCTAAACCACCATCTCTAGCATGTCTTTTCATTAATATCCTAGATACTCTAGACCTCTTGTTTTTCCAAATGAATTTTGTTATTATTTTGTCCAGCTCAGTAAAAAAATTTTTTGGTAGTTCGATTGGTATGGCACTGAATAGATAGATTAATTTAGGTAGAATTGTCATTTTTATTATATTAGCTCGGCCTAACCATGAGCAACTGATATTTCTCCATTTATTTAGATCTGATTTTATTCGCGTGAAAAGTGTTTCATAGTTATGTTCATATAGGCCCTGGGTTTGTCTTGGCAAATAGACTCCCAAATATTTTATAGTGCCTTCAGTAACTTTGAATGGAATTTCTCTTTCTATCTCTTGCTGTTGGACTTTGTCAGTAATGTATAGGAATGCTGAGGATTTATGTGGGTTTATTTTATATCCTGCAACTTTGCTAAAGTTGTTTATTATTTCAAGTAGTTTTTTACTTGATTCTCTAGGATTCTCTAGATAAATCATCATATCATCTGCAAAAAGTGATAATTTAGTTTCTTCTTTTCCTATTCTAATTCCTTCAATTTCTTTTTCTTCTCTTATTGCTACAGCTAATGTTTCTAGAACCAAATTGAATAATAGGGGTGATAATGGACATCCTTGTTTCACCCCTGATCTTATTGGGAATGCATCTAGTTTATCCCCATTACAAATAATGCTTGTTGATGGTTTTAGGTAGATGCTATTTATAATTTTGAGGAAGGTTCCCCTTATTCCTATGCTTTCTAGTGTTTTTAATAGGAATGGGTGTTGTACTTTGTCAAAGGCTTTTTCTGCGTCTATTGAGATGATCATATGGTTTCTGCTAGTTTTGTTGTTGATATGGTCAATTATGCTAATAGCTTTCCTAATATTGAACCAGCCTTGCATTCCTGGAATAAATCCTACCTGGTCATGGTGTATTATTCTCGTAATGAGTTGCTGCAATCTTTTTGCTAATATTTTATTTAAAATTTTTGCATCAATATTCATTAGAGAAATTGGTCTATAATTTTCTTTCTGTGTTTTAACTCTACCTGGTTTGGGTATTAGTACCATATTTGTGTCATAAAAAGAATTTGGTAGGACTCCTTCTTCACCTATTTTCCCAAATAGTCTACAAAGTATTGGAATTAGTTGTTCTTTAAATGTTTGATAGAATTCACATGTAAAACCATCTGGCCCTGGAGATTTTTTCCTAGGGAGTTCGTTGATGGCCTGCTCAATTTCTTTTTCTGATATGGGGTCATTAAGAAATTTCACTTCCTTCTCTGTTAGTCTGGGCAGTTTATGTTTTGGTAGATATTCATCCATATCTCTAAGGTTGTCAAATTTATGGGCATACAGTTGGGCAAAATAATTCCTAATTATTGTTTTGATTTCCTCTTCATTAGAGGTGACCTCAGCCTTTTCATTTTTTATACTGGTAATTTGATTTTCTTCTTTCTTTTTTTTAATCAAATTGGCCAAAGGTTTGTCAATTTTATTGGTTTTTTAATAAAACCAGCTCTTTGTTTTATTTATTAATTCAATAGTTTTCTTGGTTTCAATTTTATTAATCTCTCCTTTGATTTTCAGTATTTCTAATTTGGTATTTAATTGGGGGTTTTCAATTTGCTCTTTTTCTAGCTTTTTCAGCTGTATGCCCAGATCATTGATCTCCTCTTTCCCTATTTTATTCATGTAGGCATTTAGAGATATAAAACTTCCCCTAAGAACTGCTTTTGCTGCATCCCATAAGTTTTGGTATGTTGTTTCGTTATTGTCATTCTCTTGAATGAAATTATTAATTGTTTCTCTGATTTGATCTTTGGCCCACTCACTCTTTAGAATTAAATTATTTAGTTTCCAATTAGTTTTTAGCTTATTTTTCCATGGTACTTTATTAAAAATGATTCTTATTGCATCATGATCTGAAAAGGATGCATTGACTACTTCTGCTTTTCTGCACTGGATTGTGAGGTTTTTATGCCCTAGTACATGGTCAATTTTTGAGTATGTGCCATGTACTTTTGAGAAGAAAGTATATTCCTTTTTATCCCCAGTCAGTTTTCTCCAGAGGTCTATCATATGTGCCTTTTCTAAAATTCTGTTTACCTCCTTAACTTTTTTCTTATTTATTTTGAGGTTAGATTTATCAAGTTCAGAAAGGGGGAGGTTGAGGTCTCCCAATATTATAGTTTTGCTGTCTATTTCTTCCTGTAACTCCCTTAACCTCTCCTCTAAGAATTTGTATGCCTTACCACTTGGTGCATATATGTTAAGCAATGATATTGCTTCATTGTTTATGGTGCCTTTTAGCAGGATATAATGTCCTTCCTTATCTCTTTTAATTAGATCTATCTTTACTTTTGCTTTGTCTGAGATTAGGATTGCTACACCTGCTTTTTTTACTTTAGCTGAGGCACAGTATATTTTACTCCAGCCTTTTACCTTAACCCTATGTGTATCCCCCTGTTTCAGATGCGTTTCTTGTAAACAGCATATTGTAGGATTATGGTTTTTAATCCATTCTGCTATCTGCTTCTGTTTTGTGAGAATGTTCATCCCCTGCACGTTCAGGGTTATGATTTCTATCTGTGTATTTTTCTCCATCCTAATTCCCCCTGTTTATGCTTTTATTTCTCCCTTTCCCCTTCTCCTCCCCAACAAAGTTTTGCTTTTGACCGCCGCTTTCCTCAGTTAACCCTCCCTCTTTATTCCCCTCCCTTATTTTACCGTTACCCACTTGCTACTTCTCCTCTTCCTTCTGCCCTCCCCCCTCCCTTTTTCCCCCCTTTCCCTCCCACTTCCCGTAGGACAAGTTAGATTTCTAAACTTATCAGAGTATGTTATTTCCTTCTTGAACTAGATCAGATGACAGTAAAGTTCAAATACTGCTCTTTTCCCTCCCTTCTTTCCCTCTACTATGATATGTTTTTTTTTCCACTTCCTTTGGTGTAATTTACCCTTTTCTACAACCTCCTTACCACTTCCCTCATAGCCCTCCCTTTATATCTCTTATTTATATTTTATATCTTTACATCAGTTAATTTATACAGGCATTCACAACCTATGTATATCCCTTTCATTTGTCACAATAGTTGTACCATTCACAAGAATGACTTATATATATATATATATATATATATATATATATATATATATATATATATATATATATACATAAAAAACATACATAAGATGATATAATCCCACATAAAGATGTAAACAACCTAAGCTTATTGGTTAATGAAGTTTGTGGGGTTTTTCCCCCTGGTTACCTTTTTATGTCTCTCTTGAGGTTTGTATTTGGACATCAAATTTTCCATTGAGCTCTGGCCTTTTCATCATGAAGGTCTGGAATTCCCTTATTTCATTGAATGTCCATCGCCTTGCCTGGAAAATTATGCTTAGTTTTGCTGGGTAGTTGATCCTTGGTTGTAGTCCCAGCTCCTTTGCCCTTCGGAATATCATATTCCAATTTCTCCTGTCTTTTAATGTGGAAGCTGAGAGATCCTGCGTGATCCTGACTGTAGTTCCACGATATTTGAATTGCTTCTTTTTTGCAGCTTGCAGTATTTTCTCCTTGAGTTTATAGCTCTGAAATTTGGCTATAATATTTCTTGGTGTTTTCAGTTTGGGATCTCTTTCAGGGGGTGATTGGTGAATTCTTTCAATGACTATTTTGCCCTCTGGTTCTAGGACCTCTGGGCAGTTGTCTTTGATAATTTCTTCGAAGATACTGTCAAGGCTCCTTTTTTCATCGTGGATTTCTGGTAGACCAATAACTCTCAAATTGTCTCTCCTGGATCTATTTTCCAGGTCAGTCGTTTTGCCAATCAGATATTTCACATTTTTTTCTATTTTTTCATTCTTTACGTTTTGTTTTATTACTTCTTGATGCCTCATAGATTCATTAGCTTCCACTTGCTCAAGTCTAATTTTAAATGAGTTAGTGTTTACATTTTGCTTTTGAGCCTCCATTTTCAATTGGTTGATTTCACCTCTCAGGGTGTCCTTTTCTCTCTCTAGATTCTGAATCTCCATAGCCATTTCGCCAATCTTATTCTTTAGGGACTTGATTTCGTCAGTGGATTTTTTCTCCCTTTTTTCCATTTTTTCCATATTTTCTTTTAGCTCCCTAATTTGGTTTTTAAAATCCTCTTTTAGCTCTTCCAGCAGTGCTTTTTGGGCTGGAGACCAGATCATATTAGCTTTTGAGGTATCTGATGTATCTACCGTGTCATTGCTATCTTCTTCTATGTTGATATTTTGATCCTGCCTGTCTCCATAAAAAGAATCTATTGTCCTCGGTTTTTTTGTGTTCTTCTTCATGTTGGTTTGCCTTTTGCTGGCTTTGCAATGAATTTCTATCTGTGAGTCTCAGGGCTTTCTGTCCCAGCTTTCTTATTCTGGGGGTTGTGAGTCTAGAATTATAACCTTCAGTTTCCTGAGGTGTGGGGGAGGGGTCTGGCTCCCTGGTGTTTCACTCCCTGTGGGTGCTCTCCAGCACTTGCTTTTCAGCAATGGTCTCAGCTGTTTGTTGTTTGAGCTGATGACTGGCGCTTCCCCTGGGGGAGCAAGGTTACGTCTGGGCTCCTGGCTTGGCCCCCTGCCGACTCTTCCCCTCTGGGACTAATGAGCTTCTAGTATTTGTCCTGTGAAGCCCCGCTACTCTCTCCTCTGTTTCAGTTCTCTTTTTTTTTTTCCCCGAGGAATTCTCTGGGTGAGGGGGGGGGAGGGTTTAGAGCCGTTTACCTGGCCATTGAGTCTTCCGGAATTTCAAGAAGCCGAGTTCCTGGGTTTTGCAAGCGTCAGGACTGGGTGTTTTCGCGGCTGGTGGCGTTGCGCTGCCTCTCGTCGCTCCCAGAGACTGCCGTCCTGTGTTGGGAGGCCTGGGGATCTCTGCCGGTTTCGGGCGCCCAGCTTTCTCCCAGCCCGTCTCCCACGTGGATTTCCCGGCCGGCTGCTTCCGCCTTGGTCTGGAGCAGCTCCGCACCGAGCACTCTCCGAGCCTACAGGATCGTGTCTTCAGCCTTTCAGACTCTCCCGGCTCGGAAACTGGCCCCACGCAGACTGCTCGCAGTTTCTGACTCTCTCAAATCTGCTGAAATTCACTTTTTTATGGGAATCTGACAGACCTTGTGAGAGAGCTCCGGTAAGACACTGCCTTCATGTGGCCATCTTGGCTCCGCCCCTCCATTTATGAATTTTTGAACTACCTGAATGTCATAGGGGAAAAAACACAGCCTAATAAGTAGGTAAAAAAGAATTTGAAAGAATCCACTAGTCAACTCCTGAGATTCCAAAATGAATACCCCAGGAATATCATAGCTAAATTCCAGAGCTCTCAGGTCAAGAAGGAAATATTGCAAGCAGCAAGAAAGAAATCATTAAGATACGATGGTGCAACAGGCAGGATCACACACAATTTAGCAGCTTCCAATTTAAAGGAGCAGAAGGCATGGAATATGGTATTCTGAAAAGCAAAGGAGCTAAGATCATAACCAAGAATAATCTACCCAGCAAAACTGAGTGTAATTCTTGGAGAAAAAATGAATATTTAATGAAGTAGAAGACTTTCAAATATGTCTGGTGACAAGACCAGAGCTGAATAGAAAATATGACATTCAAATATACAACTCAAGAGAAGCATAAACAAGTAAACATGAAAGAGAAATCATAATCTACTTAATAAGGTTAAGTTGTTTATTTTCCTGTATGGGAAGATGATACATGTAACTCCAAAGAACTTTCTTATTATTAGGGCAGTTAGAAGGAGTCTAGATAGACAGAGGGCACAAGTATGAGTCAATTATTTTGAAGTGATTTAAAAAAATGAAGGGGTGAGAAAGAAATACGCACTGGGAGAATGGGGAAGGGAAAGGAGGAATGGGGGTAATTATCTTACATAAAAGAATTGTGAAAATAAGAGCTTTTAAATTGGAGAAAAAAATAAGAGGGTGATGACAGTAAATGCTTGAACCTCACTCTCATCAGAATTGATTCAAAGAGGGAAGAATATATATGTACACATTCAGCTGGAAATAGAAATCTGTCTTGTCCAATAGGAAAATAGGTGTGGAGGGGGAGAAGAGTAGGAGGGGTGGGGCCACAAAAGGGAAAGTGGAGTAAGGAGGGTGGTGGTCAGGAGCAAAACAGACTTTTCAGGAGGACAGGGTAAAAAGAGGTAAGGATAAAAAAAAATAAGATGGTGGAAAATATACAGTTAGTTGTCATTACTATTAGTGAGAACGGGATAAACTCACCCACAAAATGGAAGTGGATAGCAGAATGGATTAGAAACCAGTACTGAACAATACATCCTTCATAAGAAACACCCTTGAAACAGAAGGACGCACAGAGTTAAAATAAGGGGATAGAACAAAGTCTATTATGCTTCAACTGTTGTTAAAAATAACAACACAAAGGCAGGTCTCAGACAAGACTAAAACAAAAATATACCTAATTAAAAGAGATAATCAGGGAAAATATATAAAGTATCATAGACAATGAAGTAATATCAATATTAAAATTATACTCACCAAATGGCATATCATCCAAATTCTTGAAAGAAAAGTTAAGTCAATTACAGGAGGAAGTAGACAGGAAAACTATATTAGTAAGGGACCTCAACTTTCTCCTTTCAGAACTAGATAATTTAACCATAAAACAAATAAGAAAGAAATTAAGAGGATTGTAGAATCTTAGAAAAGTTTGATATGCTAGACCTCTGGATAAAAATTCATTGGGAATAGAAAGGGATATACTTTTTTTTTCTCAGCTATCCATGGCATCTTCACAAAAAATGAACATCTATTTGAGTATAAAAACCTCACAAACTAATGAAGAAAAGCAAAAATATTAAACTGATCCTTTTCAGACCATATTGCAATAAGAATTACATTCAATAATGGGTCTTAGAAGCATAGATTAAAAAATTAACTGGAAACTAAATCATCTAATCCTAAAGAATGACTGGGTCAAAAACAAATTACAGAAATAATATTTTCATTAAAGTAAATGTCAACAATAAGACAACATGCCAAAATTTGTGGGATGCAGTCAATGTAGTACTTAAGGAAAATTGTATATCTCTAAATACTTATAGCAATAATAAAGAGAAAGAACAGATCAATAAATTGGGCATGCAACTAAAAAAAACTAGAAAAAGAACAAATTAAAAACCCTCAATTAAACACCATACTAAAAATCTTGAAATTCAAAGGAAAGATTTAGAAAGTTTAAAAAAATGAACTGATAAATAAAACTGGGACCTGGCTTTATGAAACAACTGATAAAATAGATATACCAATGGTTAAATTGAATTTTTAAAATAACATGAAAATCAAATTACCACTATCAAAATGAAAAAGGGGAAGGTACTACCAATGAAGAGGAAATTGAAGCAGTTATTAGAATCTATTTTGCCCAATTACATGCCTATAAATCTGACATTCTAAATGAAATCGATGAATATTTACAAAATATGAATTGCCTAGATTAACAGAGGATAAAATAGAATACTTAAATGACTCTATCTTAGAAAAATCAGATGGATTTACAAGTGAATCTTACCAAACATTTAAAGAAAATTAATTCTAATATAACACAAACTATTTGGAAAAATAGGCAAAGCAGGAGTCCTTTAATGACACAAATGTGATTCTGATGCCTAAAACAGCAATACTACTACTAGGTCTGTATCCCAAAGAGTTCAAAGGAAAATGAAAAGGACCCATATGTACAAAAATATTTATAGCAGCTGTTTTTGTGGCAGTAAAGAATTGCAAATTGAGATGTCCATCAACTGGGAAATGGCTGACCAAGTTGTGCTACATGATTTTAATGGAATACTATTATAGTGTAAGGAATAATGAGAAGGTAGTTTCAGAAAATCTTGAAAGACCTATATGAACTGATGCAAAGTGAAGTGAGCAGAACCAAGAGAACATTGCACACAGTAATGACAATATTAGAATGATACTCAATGGTGAAGGATTTAGCTACTATGATCAAGACAATGATCCAAGACAATTCCAAAAGTCTAATGATGAAAAATTCTATCCACCTCCAGAGAGAGAACTGATGAAGTCTGAACACAAATTGAAGCATAAGTTTTTACTTTATTTTTCTTGCTTTTCTTTTTGCATTATGGCCAATACGGTAATATGTTTTGAATGACTTCACATGTACAAGTGATATCACGTTGCTTGCTTCTCAATATGTTAGGGAGGGATGGGGAGAGGGAGAGATTTTGGAACTAATTTTTTAAATGAATATATATATATATATTTTAAAAAAGGTTGGCCTAGATGAATCTGTCCATATGTGCTCAATTCCTGTTGTTTATATTTCATGGTCATTTACTCAAACACAAAAATACTAGAGGAGATATTGATTTAAACACAAGAACCCAAATTGGTGTCTTTAACTTATCAAATTATTGCCTGTTCAGTGAAATTCAAGTCAGAAGATGAAAGGATCATACACAATTTGTACTATGACTTAGAGCTTGTTTGGCACAGTCTTTGGCTATCACAGAGAAAAAGAGAATTGTAGAGATAAGAGCTCTTCTCAGGAAATATTCTCTTTTTCCTCTAAATTTTGAAACTCATGCCTGTAAGTGTTTTATGACATGTCATGCTTATAAATGAAGCTCCATACTTGAAATTGCATTTTTAAGTGAGGAAGCTGCCAGGGCTCACTCTGGGGACCAAGCATGTAGGGCTCTGAATAACTTACATTCTCAAGTGGACTGATTGCTCCTTGTCATCTTCAACTTAAGGCTCCTCTGGAGGCGAGTTACAGCAAATCACCTCAAAAGTGGCAAAGGCATCATGTCACTGTGGCAGATCTGGACAAAAAGGAGGCATGTGTTAAAACAGAGCCAGATGACATCTGTCAGCAGTAGTGCAAATGTGAGATTTTGGAATTGTACTATTCCAATTCCTGCCCCAGCAGCAAATAAGGAAGATAACTAAAGATGAAAGGCATTGGGTGAATAACCAATACTCTGTTCTCCACTCGTTGTCATCACCTTAACAGACATATAACTATTTTTGCCAAGATGAAGGAGTAAGTCTGGGCTACTATTAACAATAGAGTTTTGGTTATCATTTCCAATCATGAGGGCATAGATTTGGAGATGAAAGGGGCTATACAGGCACTCTAGCTAAATATTCTCAAAAATTGAGCCTAAGAGAAATTACATGTATTTTAAATTAAGGTCAAATAGAGAGGAAGATTCAAATCTAGATCCTCTGATTCCAATGCCAGAGCTATTTCAAGTAGATTGTGAAATCTACTCAGTTGAGGGCCACACATCTTCATAGAATACGAAGGATAAATAGAATTATAAGGAGAAGTATTAGCAAAAAGAAAGTGACCCACTTGGTTAGGTGTAGAGAGGGCTTAACCATCATAGGCATTAAAGCATATAGTAAGAGCATACTCAGTCCACAGAGTCCACAAGAGATAAAAGGAATGGTTGTGTAGATGGCCACCCCTTCAAGTTGCAGAAATCCAGAGCAAGGGTCAAAAATATAGGACCATAAATGTGAAAACCTAGATTATCCACATAAGAAACATAAAATATTATTCTGTTGCATTTCTATTTCTTTCAGATCAAACCTCAACTATCTTGAATTCTACCAAGTTTCATAGTTAAAAAGTAGAATTGATTCTGATGGCTTTAAGGTTGACATTATGTCATGTGAATATTATAGGAATTCAGTAAAGCAGCTTTTACAGATGTTCCCACTTTACAGATGAAGAAACTGAGTGGTAGTGAAGTTAAGCAAATTGCCTATGGTCATTCAGCTAGCAAGTGTTAAAGGTAGGATTCAAACCTAGGTTTTGCCTGACTTCTAGTGGTATGCTTCACGTAGTCTGTCTATGGTTTTCCATTAATACCCCATATTAATTGCAACAAAGATTTTTTCTTTAATTTTACCTTTATTGTTCCTTTTCCTGAATAAATCAAAGTGAGTATTGATACCAACCAACATTTTGTTTTTTAGTCATTTTTCACTCATGTCTGACCCTTCGTGATCCCATTTGAGGTTTTCTTGGAAAAGGCACTGAAGAGGTATGCCATTTCCTTCTACAGCTCATTTTACAGATGAGGAAACTGAGGCAAACAAGGTTAAGTGACTTGCTCAAGTCACACAGCTAGGAAGTGTCTGTGTCCAGATTTGAACTTCTTGACTTCAACACTCTATCCACTGTACAATGTAGCTGCCCTTACCCATTAACATGGAGATGACCAAGAATAAAAATATAAAATATATTCAGGGTAGGCAATATAATATGGTGTCATGGAGAGGATTTTGGGTTAGGAAACAGGAGATCCTAGTTTCAATCCTGTGTTTGTCACTCAAAAGCCATATTAATGGAGTCACATCTCCTAGTCTCACTTCATTTCTCACTTCATACGTTAGGTAGAGACAAAATGTTTGTGTGACCTTCAATGTCTCAGAGGATTGTTGTGAGGAAAGCATTTTGTAAACTATAAAGTATTACCAGTTATTACTATTATCATTTTATAAAAATAAATAATTACAACAGTGGCTATGAAGCCCCCAGTAAGTCCCTTGATTTCTTATTTCCCCAGGTAACTCTCTATGCCTCTAAACCTCAGAGAATGTGGTAATCTGCTTTGGTAGAGAGTATGTGTCATACCAGTAAAGACAAAGGATACATCCCTATCCCTATCCTAATAAAGAAATATCCCCTCAATGTCAGAGCAAGCAAATAGTAGCACAGTTACAAAACATCAAGCAATAAGGAGAAGTTTGGGTGGGAAAGGGGAGGAGGGCTGTGGAATAGCTAACCCATCCTGCTACAAATAG
Source organism: Trichosurus vulpecula (assembly GCF_011100635.1). NCBI lineage: Eukaryota > Metazoa > Chordata > Mammalia > Diprotodontia > Phalangeridae > Trichosurus > Trichosurus vulpecula. Next base: position 61,927,274 of record NC_050578.1, read on the forward strand.
ACACCACTGATAGGCAGCTAAGTGTCTCAAGTGAAAGGAGTCAGAAAGACCTGAGTTCAAATCTTGTCCCAGACACTTACCAGCTATACGACTTTATACAAGTCATTTTACCTCTGCCTCTGTTTGCCCAGTTGTAAAATGTCAATAATAGTAGCACCTAGCTCCCAGGATCATTGAAAGGATCAAATAAAATGGTATTTATAAAGCGCTTAGCACAGTACCTGGAATATAGTAAATGCTTGTTTCTTTCCTTCTTGCTGAGGATATGGCAAGCTATCCAACTTCTTACTGGCAGCCATCTTGACTTTCCTGAGCCTCTATCTTTGGTTGGCTTATAGTTTGAATATCTTTCCTGGAATTTTATTTCTGCCTGCATTAGTATTTTTTTTCCTCATTGTTGTTAACTTTTCTTAGGACAGGCACTCTGCTAGTCTTTCTACGTGAACTCTAAATGACAAAATCTCAGAGCTGGAAGAGGCCCCAATGTCCATTTAAGCTATGAAGCTGGTAGCAGAGCAGTTGGTATCATTTAGTATGAAGCATAAAGGTTCCATGGTAGTGGGTGCCAGCTGGTGTTTATTAGCCCTGAATGAGCAAGGTAGCTTTGAAAAGATGGTGACTTCCTTGGACAAACAGGTCTCTTCTGGGCTGTTCCTAGACTACAAAATTTCTTCCTACTTTATTATATCCCATAGCACTTGAAACGTAACCTGGCAATTCATTGATGACCCTTCTGAAATTATCTTGGCAAACTATATGCATAGTTCCTGTCTAGAACTCGCTAGCCCACAATTTCTTAACCTGGGGTTCATGAACCCCTAAGGTGTCCAAAATAAAGGGGTCTATGACACAAAAATTTAAGAACTCTGGTCTAGGCTGAGTAAAAATTTCTGACTTAGATTTGATAATTCCCTTATTCTGTTTCTTTCTTGGTACTTCTTCAACTTGTGATTTTCCACCCTATCACCACCATAGGGTAAAGTTCTTGACTAGAAAGTGGTTGAGACTCAAGAATCCCTAGGCTGGGTTACAGCCAAAAATGAGGAGGATCTTGAATTTGATTTTTAATACCTACTACAAAATCAGATGAGAGCATGCAAAAATTGATGTGATGCATCTGAAACACTACTCAAAATGGAATCTCTGAAATCATCATTTGGTCTATTGAGTGGAGTTTCTAGACCTATGATTTCATCAGTGGGAGTAACTTAGAAAACTGCTTTCACTCGCAAAGGATTAGAGTTGCCTAAAGTGCTAAAAAAAAAAAGAACATATCTATGGTCATGCAACTACTATGTTTCAGAAGGCAGGACTTCCTGACTTTGAGGCTGAGCTTCTACATTGGACCAGAGATAATGAAATATACTGCTTGGGGGCCATATCACCATTGTGGCCTGACCAAGATTAAAATGTAACTGGGAAACATTTAACAAAATAAATTAAAATATAATAGGACAAAGATAATGTTAGTAGGTGGTTTTCTAAATCAATATGCTGCCCCAAAGGATCATTATGTATGCTTTAGTGGCCTATGTATATTTGAGTATAAAACCTCTTCTCTACATCATGGATCTCTTAAAAAATATGCATCAATAACATGGAAAAATAGATTAAGGAACTGAGAACCAATTTTTAAGACCACCTCCCTCCAAAATTAGTAAGTAAACGAAGAAGAAAAAACCTTTACAAATCAGAGGAGATATGCATAAATGTGAAAATTATTAAATAAAAAAGACATCAAATGCTAATTTTTTAATCAGAAAAATCAATAAGCCATTAACTAATGAGAAAGGAAAATTAATTGGGGAAATAGAAAAATGTACAAAGTGAACACATAATGAATAAAAAATAAGTAAAAGATTATCAGAAACTATTATATAAAATTATGACAATTTAGAGGGAGTACATGCTGACTTGCAGACATATAAAATAGTCAAATTAACAAAACAAATAATAGAGATCTTGTGTGATGTAGTCTCAAAGATAAATTGAAAAGGCATTAGGAAAACTTTAAGGGGAAAATATCTGGACCAGGTGAAGACATGTATTATTTCAAAAAAGGATTTTAAAAGGAATTGATATCTATGCTACAAAATCTGTTCTCAATCCTACTGAAAAAAACTACTACCCAACTCCTTTTTATTAGGCAAACAGGCTCCTGATACCCAAAACACAAATAGACAAAGCAGAGAAAGATAACTATGACCAACATCACCAATGAATATGGAAATATGATTTTGTCCGTACAGGAAACTTGGAATAGAAATAATCCCACAACACAAATGATAGTATGTTTATAACTTAGTATATAAGTTTAAAAAAATCACAAATTGAAATTTAGAAGACATATTAGTGAATTACTGGCTATATAGTTCCACACATGTCTGAGAGGAATGCCCACACATCCTAACAAACTTGACAGATTGTCATCCAGACTCTGTTGGAAGACCTCCTTTGGGGGAACCTATCTCCTTGAAAGGGTGACACTTACTTTTTTGAACAGCCTTAGTGGTTATGAAGTTTTTCTGGACATAAAATTTAAATTTGTCTTTTTTCCCTTCCCAGCAGTCACTAGAAAACCTGGTTATAGTTTCTGGAGCAATCCAAACTTAATCTCATCCCTTTTCCACATGACAGTCCTTCTAACACTTGAACATAGCTATCATATAGCCCCTGAGTCTTCTTTCTCTACAGGAAAATATTCCCAGTTATTTTAACCAGTCCTCATGTACTCATGCCCTCCTCTGGATGCCCTTCAGATTATCAATCAATCCATTGGTCAGTAAGCATTTCTTTAGCTCTTTCCACTGTGCTAAGGGATTGGGACTACAAAGAATAAAGCCCTCTAAGAGCTTATATTCTTTTTGGGGAAGATATATGTAAGTGTGCATGTGTGTGTATGTATATATGCATATTTATACACACATCTATATACACCCATATGTACATATGTATGTATATATACACATACATTTATATACATATGTGCACACACACACACACACACACATATATATATATATACATTCATGCATATATACAGATGTACCATGAAAAATTAATACAAGGTAGTTATGAGAAGGAATACAATAGTTACTAGGACTACTGTGGGGGAATAAAAGAAAGTGGCCCTTTAGGCAAGTCTTGAAGGAAGTCAGGCATTTCAAGCAGAGTGAGTACAAAGTACATTCCAGATGTGAGGAATAGCCACTGGAAAGTTACAGAGAAAGACATACCTTGTTGTGGAACAGCAAATAAGTCAATGTGGCTGGATCTCAGAATGTTTGTGGGAAATAATATGTAAAAATACCGGAAAAAGTAGGAAGGAAGAAGGTTATAAAGAACCCAGCTAGGGTTAGGTTGAAGATGCTATTTAAACATACAGGTAATAGGAAGCTATTGGAAGTTAATGAGTAGGGGGAAGTGATGTGATCAGACCTCCACTTTAGTAAAATCATCTGTCAGCTATGTGGTGAATAGATTGATGTGGGGAGAAGCTTGAAGCCAAGAGACCAAATACAAGACTATTGCAATAATAATCCAGGAGAGAAGCGATGTGTGTCTGAACTAGGGTATGGAGTGTGTGAGTAGAGATAGAGATAATGTAGAGATAAAAATGAAAAGATTTGCCAAATCATAGGATATTTGGGGCTGAATGAGAGTGAGGACTCAAAGATGACAATAAAATTGTGATCATGAGTAGTGAGATGGACAGTGGTACTCTCAGTAGCAACAAGGACATTCAAAAGAGGAGGGTATTTGTAAAGAATGAGAAATTCTATTTTGGAAATGTTGAACCTGAGATGTCTAGGGGACATCTAGATCAAAATACCTAACAGGCAGCTCAAGAGAGAAACTAGGGTTAAATATACAGATCTGTAAGTCATCTGCATGGAAAACCCATGGAAACTGATGATGTAATCAAGGCAGAGTATAGAGAGAAAAAGAAAAGAGGGTCCAAGATAGAGTCAATTTCTTGACTTCCAAGATCATGGTACCCAAAACTGAACACAATACTCCAGATGTTATTTGATTAGGGATAAGTACAGAGAGACTACCTCTATGTCATTTGAAGATTTAACCCAATTTGACCTTTAACCAATTTAACATTTAATCCAAGTTAACCCATTTAACCTTTTAAGGTGCAATGTCACATGACTGACATATTGAGATTAGCTCAGCTAAAGCCACCAGATCTCATTTTCAGACAAATTGCTATCTGACTATGCCTGTGTCACTCAGTCCTTGGGAAGTTGATTTTTCTTTTTGAACCCAAGTATAAGATTTTACATTTATCTCTATTGAATTTCATCTTATTAGATTCAAACAAATGCTCAAGCCTGGGAAACTACTCCTGGATCCTAATTCCAATATCAAGTGCAGTAGCTATTCCTCTCAATTTGGTGTTAGCTGCACATTTCATGAACATATCATCTATGCATTCACCCAAGTCATTGCTAAAATTGTCAAGTAACATAGGGTGAAGCATAGACCCTGAGGTAATCAGCTGGAAACTTCTTGCCAAGTTAACATTGAAACACTAATGACGACTTCTTCTGTCCATTCAAATGATTCCAAATCAATCCAATCACATTAGCCACATCTTTTCATTTCCCCGCCCCCCAAAAAGTGGGTGAGATAACTGTTTCTTTTTAAAATCTAAGCAAATTATCTCTATGACACTCCCATGATCTACTAATTTTGTAACTGTCGTACAAAGTTAGCCAGGTTTTCCTCTGACTTTATAAAGCCATATGAGCTTTTTGTAAGCATGGTTTCCTCTCTCTCTCTCTCAGGGTCACACAGCTAGTAAGTGTCTGAGGATGGATTTGAACTCAGTTTCCCCTTACTCCAGGGCAACGTCTCTACAGATGCACCACCTAGCTGTTCCCCCCACCCCCCACTTTATTTTTTTGCGTTGTTTCCTTTTCTACATGTTCAGTAATGATTTATTTAATAATCTCTTCTGGAATTTACCCAGGAATAAAAGTAAAGTCCATTGACCTATAATTTTCAGATTCTATTTTCCTTCCTCTCTCGAAAATTGGGACATATCCCTTCCTCAGTCTTGTAATACTTTTCCCATCACTCATAAACCACCCTTGCCTAGGGGAGAATCCTCATCTGTTTCCTAGATTCAAGTTTTAAGTCCTTCTTTTTCCATCCCTAATCTGTGTGACTGTCTTCTACCTTGCAACTTTCTACTACTGCTCTGGGTATTTTTCTTTCTTATCACATTACTGGATTACTTTTCTTCTGCTGTAAAAGCAAAACAGAAAAGGAAAGGAAAAATTACTTTGCAATATGGAGAGAGGTGAGACATGGAGATTCTATCTTCTCTTCTAGGAAGAAAACCTCTATCTTCTCTAAGCATAGAAAGAAATAACTTGGGCAAAAATGCCAACATTGCATAGTGAGAGCTTTAGTGCTCATATTTTTGCTATGCATATTAACCTAAGGAGAATTTTTATTTTTATTCTCCTCACCACATTGACTACTTGTTAACACTGTGATTATCACACCTAATTCCTTCCACTTCTTTTATTGTCCACTCACATTCTCTTACTCACTCTTCTTACTGACATTATCTTAGCATCACAATTTTTTGTCTTTTCTTCTTCCACTTTCTTCTCTAGTAGAATTCCTTTCTTCTCTTCCTTCTACCAAATTGCTTGCTTCCATTGAACCCAGAAGTAAAAGCATAAGGGCATAGGAAATAGAGATAGAAAAAAACCTTGATGATTCCTTCCAGAATATGAAGGGAGAGATACATGGAAATTTTCTGATGAAATCACCAGCTTTTGCAACAATTAAGAGAAATCATGGGAACTAAGACAATGCACAAACAAAAATAAGTGTGGGATTATCTGTTTCATTTTGTCACTTCATTCCAGTTCATGTTTATTCCACTTGATCTATCAATGTTGTGACTCAATTGGACTTTGTTGTACCAATATTTCCCAGCACTTAATATCAATTGCACAAGAAGATAAAACCCTCCTGCTATTTTCTTTCCCAAAACAATTGTAGATCAAGAAAAAAGGAATGAATAAATACGAAATCTGGAATATTGTAAATGTTGCTTTGTCATTGTCAGTAGGTGAAAAAAGTTGGGTTGCTGTCTCAAAATTAAAAACAAAACAAAACATGTTTTGAGAGATGAAGTTTTTAGGTTAGTCATATTATCTATTTATAATTTTAAATGTGATTATAATCAAGCCCTGACATGGAGTTTAAGACAATACCTTACTATATTTTATACCACATAAAAGAGTTCTCATTCTGTCAAGAGAGCCCTTTATTGAGATTCTTTAATCTTATTGCTGTTGGAATTCTGCCTCAAGAGCTCCTTAAACTTACTGATCTTCAATTCTAAATACAATAGCGGAGGTATAATTCACAGTGAAGACTTCTGGCCAGATACCTGAGTGAGAGCTCCTCTTTCTGCCCAATTCTACTTCATCCCCTCCAACAGGAAGAAATATCCCCTACCATAAAAGTCAAAGAAGAAAACCAAACAACTAAGATGGGAAAGGAAAGAATTCATAATCACAAAGAAAATTTCACAGGTAAACCATCAGAGAAACTGAAAAATTCAATATAGCTTAAAAAGTTCTCATTGAAATGAATAAATATTATGGAGTAAGATATGACAATGATATAAGAACAGAAAATAGGGATAATGCCACAATAATAATAACTAGATTTCCATAAAGGATAATGAAACAAATATAGACTGTAGAGAATCACTTAGAACCTCATGAAGTGGGAACAGGATTGAGCCCAGAGGTTAAAAGGAGTGGGGAGTGAGAAGTAAGTAAGAGCATGGTAGGTTGTGATGGGATTTATGAAATAACCTGCTCTAGGTCCACCATTTTGAAGACCCTTCTAGTAGAATCATACCACGTTACTTGCAAGCACCACCACCTGGTGGTAAAAGAAAACCATAGAATATATTATAAATGTGAACCATTATAACTTGATTTCAAAAATATATTATTTATAATATTTATTGAAGACATTTTATACTGAGGAAGATGCAGGATAGAAAAGTATTATATGACAAATTCAAATAGTTAAGTTTTAGTTGGAGAGGCAGGGCATTTTTACATTACATAACACAGTATAAGTCATATAAGAGTTTAAAGAAGGAAGGGTGTGACCTAGGCAAAGAACCTGGGCACATTATGTCACAGGATGACTAGAAATCCAATTTAAGGTACTGTGATGTTTTCCCCATGAAAAGTGACAAACAGAAAGAATTCATTGGATTTGGAGTTAGAAGAGGCATTAAAGACTATCTAGTCCAATACTCTCATTTTACCAAATGAGGAAAGTAGATCTAGTGATGTTAAACAGTTTGCTTAAGGTCACCAAGGTAGTTAATGGCAGTCATGATTCAATACCAACTCATATGACCCAAAATCTAGTCAACTTTCCACTATACCACGAAAGAGGAAGCAGAGCCAGCAATTTGACCTTAAATAGTGTTATTTCTATTATATTATGCTGCCTTTTAAAGATCAGTCCTCTACCCCCTAAGACATAATAGCTTCAGAGTCAAGAAGTTGTATATCCAGGTTCAAAGCCTTGTCTCTGACACATGCTATGTGACCATGGACAAGTTATTTGGTATCTCTGAGCTCTGGGCAACTTTTTTTTATTTTTTTAATCTTTATTTGTTTATTTTTTTTTCTGGGCAACTCTCTAAGACAAATAGTTATAACTTAATTGCTGGTCTGGAGTTTCCACATGAAAATATATCCTTTACCCATTAAATAATAGGTTTTAGGAAAAAAAATAAACAAACCTAATTGCATTCTTTTGTTCTTGCTAGAGTGGTTTGTCATTTCCTTCTCTAGCTCATTTTACAGATCAGGAAACTAAGTCAAACAGGGTTAAGTGATTGTCCATTCTACAAATAGCCAAATACCAACAATTAGTTACTTATTGACTTAGGTTGCATAATTTTTGCTTTTCTCTCTTTACTTTCTCACCCTGAGCCTGAAGGATGATGTACATATACAGAACTACAACTGCAAACACATTTATATTGCAAAATGATTCTGCTGCACAGACAAAGGCAACCAACATGATTAAGGTCTTCGATTTCATTCTATATGAACAGTGGGTGAAGGAAAAGGTGACATTAAGTGTAGTAGTAGTAATAGTAGTAGTAGTAGTAGTGGTGGTGGTGGTGGTGTTGGTGGTGGTGTAATAGTACTAGTAGTAGTACTAGTAATAGTACTACTGGGGGGGTGGAGCCAAGATGAGGCCTGGAAAGCAGGGACTAGCGTGAGCTCCCTGCCAAGTCCCTCCAAACACTTATAAAAATGGCTCTGAACCAATTCTAGAACTGCAGAACCCACAAAGTAGCAGAGGGAAGCAGGGTTCCAGCCCAGGAAAGCCTGGATGGTCTCTGGGTAAGGTCTATCCCCTTGATAGTATCTTTGAAGAAATTATCAAAATTATCAAAGACAACTGCCCAGAGGTCCTAGAACCAGAGGGCAAAATAGTCATTGAAAGAATTCACTGATCACCCCCTGAAAGAGATCCCAAACTGAAAATACCAAGACATATTATAGCCAAATTTCAGAGCTATAAACTCAAGGAGAAAATACTGCAAGCAGCCAAAAAGAAGCAATTCAAATATCATGGAACTACAGTCAGGATCACGCAGGATCTCTCAGCTTCCACATTAAAAGACAGGAGAAATTGGAATATGATATTCCGAAGGGCAAAGGAGCTGGGACTACAACCAAGGATCAACTACCCAGCAAAACTAAGCATAATTTTCCAGGCAAGGGGATGGACATTCAATGAAATAAGGGAATTCCAGACCTTCCTGATGAAAAGGCCAGAGCTCAATGGAAAATTTGATCTCCAAATACAAAACTCAAGAGAGACATAAAAAGGTAACCAGGGGGAAAAACCCCACAAACCTTATTAACCAATAAGGGCAGGTTGTTTACATCTTTATGTGGGATTATATCATCTTATGTATGTTTATATATATATATATATACATATATATATATGTATATATATATATACATACATACATATGTCAGTCTTGAGAATGGTACAGCTATTATGACAATTGAAAGGGATATACATAGGTTGTGAATGCCTGTATAAATTAACTGATGTAAAGATATAAAATATAAGTAAGAGATATAAAGGGAGGGCTATGAGGGAAGCAGTGAGAAGGTAGTAGAAAAGGGTAAATTACACCAAATGAAGTGGCACAAAAACATATTATAGTAGAGGGAAAGAAGGGAGGGAGAAGAGCAGTATTTGACCTTTACTGTCATCTGATCTAGTTCAAGAAGGGAATAACATACCCTGATAAGTTTAGAAATCTAACTTGCCCTACGGGAAGTAGGAGGGGAAGGGGGGAAAAGGGAGGGGGGTGGTCAGAAGGGAGAGAAGAAGTAGCAAGTGGGAAACGGTAAGATAAGGGAGGGGAATAAAGAGGGAGGGTTAACTGAGGAAGGCGGCGGTCAGAAGCAAAACTTTGTTGAGGAGGAGAAGGGGACAGGGAGAAATAAAAGCATAAACAGGGGTAATTAGGATGGAGAAAAAGACACAGATAGAAATCATAACCCTGAACGTGCAGGGGATGAACATTCTCACAAAACAGAAGCAGATAGCAGAATGGATTAAAAACCATAGTCCTACAATATGCTGTTTACAAGAAACGCATTTGAAACAGGGGGATACACACAGGGTAAAGGTAAAAGGCTGGAGTAAAATATATTGTGCCTCAGCTAAAGTACAAAAAGCAGGTGTAGCAATCCTAATCTCAGACAAAGCAAAAGTAAAGATAGATTTAATTAAAAGAGATAAGGAAGGACATTATATCCTGCTAAAAGGTACCATAAACAATGAAGCAATATCATTGCTTAACATATATGCACCAAGTGGTAAGGCATACAAATTCTTAGAGGAGAGTTTAAGGGAGTTACAGGAAGAAACAGACAGCAAAACTATAATATTGGGAGACCTCAAACTCCCCCTTTCTGAACTTGATAAATCTAACCTCAAAATAAATAAGAAAAAAGTTAAGGAGGTAAACAGAATTTTAGAAAAGGCACATATAATAGATCTCTGGAGAAAACTGAATGGGGATAAAAAGGAATATACTTTCTTCTCAAAAGTACATGGTACATACTCAAAAATTGACCATGTACTAGGGCATAAAAACCTCACAATCCAGTGCAGAAAAGCAGAAGTAGTCAATGCATCCTTTTCAGATCATGATGCAATAAGAATCATTTTTAATAAAGAACTATGGAAAAATAAGCTAAAAACTAATTGGAAACTAAATAATTTAATTCTAAAGAATGAGTGGGCCAAAGAACAAATCAGAGAAACAATTAATAACTTCATTCAAGAGAATGACAATAATGAAACAACATACCAAAACTTATGGGATGCAGCAAAAGCAGTTCTTAGGGGAAGTTTTATATCCCTAAATGCCTACATGAATAAAATAGGGAAAAAGGAGATCAATGATCTGGGCATACAGCTGAAAAAGCTAGAAAAAGAGCAAATTGAGAAGTAGAGCAAAAATTGGGAAGAAAAATGAGAAGGATTGGAGAAAACTATGAAAAACAAGTCAATGACTTGCTAAAAGAGACCCAAAAAATACTGAAAAATATACTGAAGAAAACAACACCTTAAAAATACACTAACTCAAATGGCAAAATAGCTCCAAAAAGCCAATGAGGAGAAGAATGCCTTGAAAGGCAGAATTAGCCAAATAGAAAAGGAGGTCCAAAAGACCACTGAAGAAAATACTACTTTAAAAATTAGATTGGAGCAAGTGGAAGATAGTGACTTGATGAGAAATCAAGATATTATAAAACAGAACCAAAGGAATGAAAAAATGGAAGACAATGTGAAATATCTCATTGGAAAAACCACTGACCTGGAAAATAGATCCAGGAGAGATCATTTAAAAATTATTGGACTACCTGAAAGCCATGATCAAAAAAAGAGCCTAGATATCATCTTTCAAGAAATTATCAAGGAGAACTGCCCTGATATTCTAGAGCCACAGGGCAAAATAGAAATTGAAAGAATCCACCTATCGTCTCCTCAAAAAGATCCCAAAAAGAAATCTCCTAGGAATATTGTCACCAAATTCCAGAGCTCCCAGATCAAGGAGAAAATACTGCAAGCAGCCAGAAAGAAGCAATATGAGTATTGTGGAAATACAATCAGAATAACCCAAGATCTAGCAGCTTCTACATTAAGAGATCAAAGGGCTTGGAATACGATATTCCGGAGGTCAATGGAGCTAGGATTAAAACCAAGAATCACCTACCCAGCAAAAGTGAGTATCATGCTCCAAGGCATAATATGGACTTCCAATAAAATAGAGGACTTTCAAGCTTTCTCAGTGAAAAGACCAGAGCTGAATAGAAAATTTGACTTTCAAACATAAGAATCAAGAGAAGCATGAAAAGGTAATCAAGAAAAAGAACAAGAAAAAGAAATTGCAAGGGACTTACTAAAGTTGACCTGTTTTGTTTACATTCCTACATGGGAAGATGATGTGTATGATTCATGAGACCTCAGTATTAGGGTAACTGAAGGGAATATGCATGTGTATATATATATATATATGTATATATATATGTTTATGTATATATGTATATGTGAGTGTGTATGCATATATGTGTGTGTGTGTATATATATATATATATATATATATATATATATATATAGAGAGAGAGAGAGAGAGAGAGAGAGAGAGAGAGAAGGAGAGAGGGCACAGCGTGAGCTGAAGATGAAGGGAAGATATCTAAAAGAAATAACAACAAATTAAGGGATGAGAGAGGAATATATTGAGAGAGGGAGATAGGGAGAGATAGAATGGGGTAAATTATCTTGCATAAAAGTGGCAAGAGAAAGCAGTTCTGTAGGCAGAAAAGAGAAGTCAGGTGAGGGGGAATGAGTGAATCTTGCTCTCATCGGATTTGACCTGAGGAGGGAATGCCATACATACTCAATTGGGTATCTTATCCCACAGGAAAAAAGGAGGAAGAAAGTAAAAAAGCAGGGATGATGGAGGGGAGGACAGATGGGGGTTGAGGTAATAAAAATCAAACACTTTCGAAAGGGGACAAGGTCAAGGGAGAAAATTCAATAAAGGGGGATGGGTTGGGAAGGAGCAAAATATAGTGAGTCTCTCACAACATGAGCATTGTGGAAGGGTTATACATAATGATACACATGTGGCCTATGTTGAATTGCTTGACTTCTTAGGGAGGGTGGGTGGGAAGGGAAGAGGGGAGAGAATTTGGAGCTCAAAGTTTTAAAAACAGATGTTTAAAAACAAACAAAAAAAAGTTTTTGCATACAACTAGGAAATAAGATACACAGGCAATGGGGAGCAGAAATTTTTCTTGCCCTACAAAAAAGGAAGGGAAAAGGGGATGGGAGGGGAATGGGGTGATGGAAGGGAGGGCTGACTGGGGAACAGGGCAACCAGAATATAGGCCATCTTGGAGTGGGGGGAAGGAAGAAATGGGGAGAAAATTTGTAATTTAAACTCTTGTGAAAACCAATGCTGAAAACTAAATATATTAAATAAAAAATAAAAAAAATAGTACTACTAGTAGCAGCAGCAGCAATAATAATGTAGTACTAGTGCTAGTAGTAACAGCCAATATTTTTATAGCATGTCAAAGCTTTCAAAGGGCTTACAAATGTTTCAATTGATACGCATAACAACCCAGTGAATTAGGTGTTGTTATTATCCTCATTTAATGGATTAGTAAACAGAGACTGAGAGACTTAATGATTTGCCCAAAATCACATATCTAGTAAATGTCAGAGACAGGAGTCAAACTCAGGTCCTCCTGATTCCAAATCCAGAACTTTATCTGCTACATGAGTGTACAGTGGATTGGCCTCTGAGCCCAGTCCTCATGAGCATGCATAGAGTGCTACTGCAATTACCCACAAGAGAGATATTGTGAAGCCTGCTTCTGGCACAGGTATGATGACTTTTTAAATAGTCTAATTCACCTGCTTCCTTCCAACGACCTCTCTCCAGCCACAAATACTCCACCTTGACTCATCCCTCCATGATTTGCTTATTTCTCATCCAAGTGATTCTGAAATCCATTCCTCTTCTTTCCCTTCACCTGGTGTCAAGATGCAAAATCCATTCCCCATCTACCACTACCTGTACTCTTATACCATTCTAGATATTGCCCTAAAGAGTCACAACTTGAATTTAATGTACTAAAATGAAATCTTTTTCTTAGGTTCTTTGTAGTATAAAATAAGTATAAAAGTATAAAATTTCAATTTTGTGAAGTAGATATATTCCCTCTTCAACATTCAATGATCAATCAACAGATATTTATTACACATCTATTATGGTTCCCCATGCTAGGCACTGGATATACAAAGACAAAAAAATGAAACAGGCCCTTCCCTCCATAAACATACTCTCTATTGTGGGGAGAAAATATGTACATAAGTATATATGTTCAGAATAAATGCAAGATGAACTTAAGCATTAACAGGTTAATGATCATTTATTGAGTACCTACTATATTTTTAATAATACAAAGCCCTATACGATAGACTGTGGGACAGAAAAGAATAATTATTACCTTATCTCTGATCTCATTGAGATTACAATGTAGTATTAAGGCTAAGGGAAGAGGGACTATGTGGATATTCCCAAATTTCAGAGGTGAAATTTTCAGCAAAGCTTTATTAATGAAAAGATTTCCAAAACACAAGCTGTGTTATGGATATTAAAATTAGTCTTAATTTAAATATAGTTTTAAAAAACTAAATAAACTAAAAAAGATCATTTCCTATGGGTAGCCTTATCCATGATTTTTTTCAGCAAATGTAGTTATTAACTCAAACCGCTGTTTAATGCAAAATTCCTTCTTCATGGAAGGACCTTGAATCATTAAGCATTATCTATTTCATTAAGAGATCTCCAAGGTCCCTTTGAGCTGTAAAAGTACAAGAGTCTATGAGAAGTCTGGAGATTAGATTTCCCACATTTGTTTGAAAATGGTAATATCTATAGTAGGTACAGTTTTAATTGGCTGAGCAGCAGAAGATGAGGCTAAAAGGCCTTGTCTTTCAGCATACCAAGAAACATCTCTCCTAATGCCAAAAACTATGGTTCCTTAATGCTTAGAAGAGGCCATAATAACTTCAGCAATGTGTGCCTTAGGAGAGTTGTTCCATTTTCTTTCAATATAGACAAATCAAACAGGTTGTTGAAAATGAAAACCTACTCCTGAGTGGAAATATCCCGTAATTCTCCTCTTTGAAATCCAGAGGATTCGCCTTGTCCCTGGACTGTCACATTTAACAAGCAAGCTAGCCCCCCGCCCCCAACCTAAGAAGTACATGAGGCAGGTGGCTTCTGAGAGCATAATTGGACTAAGGGCTGGTTCAGGGCAAATTCTGAGGATAAAAAAGTGAACACAATAAAACTTTCCATTAGGTTTTCATCTCTAGCATACTATTACACTCACAAATACACAAGCAAATGAACAAATGAAGTATAAAAAAATAATACATATGATAGTTCCTAACGTCATAACTGCTATTTCTATTTCTAAAATTGTTGCTCTAAGACAGGAACACTGAAATGTGTTTTTGTTTATTTGTTTATTGTTATAGTAGATAACTAGAACACAAAGCCATATGTATGGATTTAATTGATTTTTATTTATAACAACAACAATTTTTATTTATAACAACAAGCTCTTTAGAAATAGATTTTATGTGTGTGTAGTAGTAGTAGTAGTAGTAGTAGTAGTACTAGTAGTAGTAGCAGTACTAGCAGTAGTAGTAGTAGACTAAAGGAAAGGCTAAGTGAAATGCAAAGAGGGCTACATGGTAAGCTAATGATTACAGGATACTTAACATTTCTCTTTAAGAACTTGACAAATATATCAAAAGGATAGGCAAGAAACAAAGTACAAACTTGAAAACAATGTTGGAAATTAGTTTTTATAGACCTAGGAAGACAATTTAATGGGCATGTTTGAGACTACACTTATTTTTCAGGCTAAGATGGGATTTTTTAGAAAAAATTGTGCTAGTTCATAAAGTTCTTAGTAATTGTAGAAAGGCAGAAATCTTAAACACATTCTTTACAAATGATGATAAAATTACAACAAATGAAGAAAATATGAACAAAAAAGACAGGACTAAATTGGCACTAGATCACCTTTATAATAAAAAGACTGATAAGTGAGAGAGCTTGGCAAAATTTACGAAACAAAGTAAAAGTAGTACAGAGAGAAAAATCTATATCCTTGAACACTTGTTGATCAATTTTGTCTATAGATATCAATATGGCTCATGTGCAAAGACACTTGTCATTGAACTTCTGTATATAGTAATGTTCTTAATTCCAAATCTATACAACCAAAACAGGTGGGGGTACTCTCAAGAAAATATTTATTTGTATTTGTGTATATATATATTCAAGTCAACAAGCATTTTTGAGCACTTACTGTATTCCCGACTCTGTGTTAAGAATGAATAAAAGTGGAAATTTCATGCAGAAGCTAAGATAGAATATATGTTATAGAAAACCTGCCCCTAAATTTTCAGACCTTCTTTGGAAAATGGCTGTAGGCAGTATGCAAGTCCTGAAGAGAAGAAACAGATGGAACTGATTGCCGGCTCAGTGTGAAATAAGAAATGTATTTGCAGACATTGGAGCTGGTATGGAACAGTCATCATGGCTGCACCAACATCCTGCCCTTATCAGGATGGGAGAACCACACTAGTGAACAAAAGGCAAAAAGTTCATGCAAAAGAAAGTGAAATGAGCCCAGCAATTATTTGATTACAGAAAAGAAAATATTGCTCATGGGAGTGTAGGGAGTGCTGTTTTCAGTGAACTGAGAAAAAGAGACATACTGGACTCAGTAGGATTCAATTAAAATGTTGTAAGATTTGCTTTTCTGGCACTGAGAGATAGATGCCCAGTGGAAATAGATTGTGAAGCTACACTATAGCTAGGAGCTGTTCATCTAATTCATGTTCTGATATCTCAAGACCACCTAAGTCTCCCAAGAAAAATATAACAATTTAATGGCAAATTAGTATCAAATATCCATTCCATCCATGGTAGGAAAAGGATCCTCTTAAGTACCTCCTAATGCCTCAGAAATGCTCTTTAGGAATGCACTCTGCCTTTTCAGAGGAAGAAATTAAAGATATCTGTAGGCATATGAAAAAATGCTCTAAATCAATATTGATTAGAGAAATGTAAATCAAAACAACTTTTAGGTACCACATCTCTCCTATCAGATTGGTTAACATGACAAAACAGGAAAATGATAAATGCTGGAGAGGATGTGGAAAAATTGGAACATCAATACATTGTTGGTGTAGTTGTGAACAGATCCAGCCATTTTGGAGAGCAATTTGTAACTATGCCCAAAGGACCATAAAAATGTGCATACCCTTTGACCCAGCAATACCACTCCTAGGGCTATATTGCAAAGAGATCACATAAGCGGAAAAGGGACCTGTATGTACGAAACTATTTATAGCAGCTCTTTTTGTGGTAGCAAAGAATTGGAAATCTAGGGGATGACCATCAATTGGGGGATGGCTGAACAAGATGTGGTATATGAATGTAATGGAATACTATTGTGCTATAAGAAATAGGGAAGATATGGACTTAATAATAACCTGGAAAGACCTACATGATATTGTGTGAGGTAGTGAGAGAATAAAGTGTGAAGACTTCACAGGGTATATATGTGTATATATATATATATATATATATATATGTATGTATTATTAATGTTTGAGAATCAATATTTAGAGAAAAGGAAATGGGATAAATTTGAGTCTATAGGAATCTGATTATTTAGCCTTTAGGAATGTCTTTCTCCCCTTTCTTCTTTAGATTTGTAGATGTCCCCTCAGCTGTGAATGGAATACAAGATTGTGAAAGCTTCCCTATGAATAACTCAGGCAAGGTGATACTCAAATAGTACAAATTTAGTTAGGATGTGGACCTCACTAGGCCTAAGTTTCGTTTTCCTGTAAATCATATGATTTCGGGGAAATCAGGTGGTATCCCCCTCTCCCCCTTCCCTAGCCTACTCACAAACCGTCATCTTAACATTAAAATTTCCCTATAAGGTAATTCTGTAGTTTCTGTGCTGGTATTGGGTAAAACTTATTCTTGGTTAGATTGTGAGGCCACCTGTCCCCGCAAACAGGAACAGGGGTCCAGCCTCTGGGGGTGGGATTTCTTAGAATTGTTTGTACAAGGTTATATATCCCCTTGCCTGCCTTCTCCCCCTTGCCTCTCTTCATTACCATCTCCGCCCTGGTAGTGGGAGATGCCCAACTCTCGCGAGACTTGATCAAATATAGCTTCTGTTTTGTTTCTACCTTTGAGAAAACCAAGACACCTCTGTTTTTTTATTTGAGCCAGTGGTCTGTTGTCCCACACAATATGATGCTGAGTGAGAAGGAGCAGAACCAGGAGAACATTGTACACAACCACAGACATAATGATTCTGTAATGACTAACTTGGATAGACTTGGCTTTTCTCAGCAATGCAAGGCTCAAAGACAGTTCCAAAGGTCTCATGATGGAAAAAACTATCTACATCCAGAGACAGAACTGTGAAGTATGAATACAGATTGAGGCAAACTATTTGCTCTCTTTTTTTCCTCTTCTTTTTTGGTTTTCTTCTCTCTCATGATTCATTCCGTTGGTCATAATTCTTCTTTATAATGTGATTATTGTGTAAATAAGTTTAATGTGAAGGTTTATATAGAATCTATATCAGACTACATGCCCTCTTGGGGTGGAGGGGGAGGAGAGAGAAGGGAAGGAAATTTGAAACTCAAGAACATGCAAAATTGAGTGTTGTAAATTAAAAATAAAAAACTAATTAAAAAAAGAATGCACTCTGCCTTATGGATGAGATCAATCGAAGAACAAGTTATACTTTATTAAAATGACAGATCACTAGAAGCTAATCACCGTCTAAGGATGGAGTGGAGACTAACCTGCTACAGCAGATATATAAGCAATGCCTACTCATGAGTCTAAATAGTGTGTTGTATGCATGTTATTATTCAATAAAAAAGATAAATGAACAAAACTAGTTTGGGGTGAAAGTGTCCAATGTGACCTCTCACTAAAAAGATAGGATGTAGACAAGATGTTCTACAAGCCATGATTTTTATTCTATTTTCATTCAGCAAATTGAGTCACATTGTATTGCAAGAAGATAATTTGTCCTATAATATGGTTGTGTTGCCTGATACTGCCATGCTCAAATTCTAAAACATGCTCTTCGTTCTGCACCTGGCATGCAGTCTCAGCATAATGCCATGCTGGAGCTAGTCAGCAGACCCTTTCTTGCAATGAGCCAAAATTTGCTACAAGGCATTTTTGTATACATTCAGCTGCACTCTTCAGAAACAAAAACATCTGCAAAGAATGTAGAATGCTATAGGAGATAGCCTAATGTTGTTTGATAAGTAACAGTGTTTACATTTCTCCTAGAGATCTTGGCATTGCATATCACCTAAGGGTGTGATCTTGCTAGAGCTCATTAGATGAGAGAGACAGCACCTGGTAGTAACTGGAGATGTTAATGGTGACTCAGTAGGCAACATTCTTTTGGGAATTAGGGAGATTCCAAGTTATCCCATCTTCTTCCACACTATGTACACTAAAAGTGAAAAAAATTAACATTTATCATTGCCACTGTTATTATCGCTTCCCAGATCAAATATAAAGTCCCTTATTTGGCATTTAAAACTCTTCACAATTTGGATCCTTCCTCCCTTTCCAATCATCTTCTATTCTATTCTCCTCCACACATTTTAAAATCTAGCCATACTGACCTATTTTGGTGTTCTTTGCACAGAAAACTTCATTCTCTATCTGCATCTTTCCATTGGCTGTTCCCCAAGACTGGAATGTTCTTCCTCTCAACCTCTAACTCTTAGAACCTCTAGCTTTCTTTATGATTCAGCTCAACCACCAACCCCTTGCAGTAGCCTTTTTGGGGTCACCTGAAGCAGGTGCCAAATCCTGGAAGGTTACTTTCTTTCTAATGCCTCTATCTTGTGTTCTGATTTATAAGTGTAACAATATGAATCCACTCTGGACCCATTCTCTGAGAGCCAAGTATTACATTTCTTCTCCTTCCAGAGTTGTCCATTCTTGTGAGAGGGTTGGGTAGTTGGTTGGCAGGGTCTCTCTTCCCTGACACTGGCTGGAATCAATTATGTTTCCCTGACTTGTGGTTCCAAGCACCCCAGTTCCATTTAACTGCTTTAATCAGGTTAGTTTTACAAAGGAATATTTGCTTCAAACATATGATAAGAACAAATATACATTTTTATTCCCCCAAATACATAGTGGACAAATTCTTCCTTTGTGAAAACTCTATCTCTGGGGAGGGAGATTAGTCTCACAGTATAACTCAGTTCCTACATGGACTTACTTTTACTAAATGCCAGTCAAAGATGCCCTTTGGGCTAGTGTCCCAGGACCTTGGCTTCTTAGCATTTCCCAGATAAGCTGACTGTAACATTTAGCCTGAGATCCTAGATTCCAAGACCCCTGTGGCTCCATGTGCAAGTATGAGAACTCTGCTCTTTGTGGTGTTGTTCGGTCATTCAATTGTGTCCCATGGACGGTAGCATCAAAGCCCCTTCTATCCTCCACTGTCTCTTGAAGTCTGTCCAAATTCGTGTTTATGGTTTCCATGATACTATCTATCTGTCCTATCCTCTATGAATCCCTTTTCCTTTTGCCTTCAATCTTTCCCATTATCAGTCTTTTTCAATGAATCTTGTCTTCTCAATATTCACTATTCAAACTTCCAATGAATAGCCTGAAAAAATTTCCTTAAATATTGACTGATTTGACCTCTTTACTATTCCAGGGACTCTTCAAAGTCTTCTCTCGCACCACAGTTTGAAAGTGTCAATTCTGCATCACTCAGCTTTCCTTATAGTCCACCTCTCACAGTCACACATTGCTCTTGGAAAAAACCATCGTTTGACTGAACACACCTTTTTTCAGCAAGGTGATGTCTCTGCTTTGTAATGTATTGTCCAGATTTTCCATAGCTTTCCTTCCAAGGAGAAAGTGTTTTTTAATTTCATGGCAGTAGTGGCCATCTGCAGTGATCTTTGAGCCCAAGAATATAAAATCTGATACTGTTTCAATTTCTTCTACATCTATGTGCCAGAAAGTGTTAGGACCAGTCGCTAAAATGTTAGGGTTTTTTGGTTTTTTTTTTGCTAATCTTCAAGCCAGCTTTTACACTCTTCTTTTTCGCCCTCATCAAGAGGCTTCTTAATTCCTCTTCACTATCTGCCATAAGAGTGGTATAATCTGAATATCTGAGATTGTTGACATTTCTCACAGCAACTTTGATTCTGGCTTTTGATTCGTTCAGCCTGGCGTTTTGCATGATATGTATAAATTAAATAAATAAAGGGACTTAACCAGCCTTGTCATATTCCTTTTCCATTCTTAAACCAATCAGTTATTCCATGTTTGGTTCTAATTGTTCCTCAGGAGGTAAGTCAGATGATCTGGTACTCCACCTCTTTGAAGACTTTCCACATTTTGTTGTGATCCACGCAGTCTAGCCCTTTAGTGTCGTCAATGAAGCAAAACTAGATATTTTTTTTGGAACTCCCTTGCTCTCTCCCAAATCCAGCAAATGTTAGCAATTTGGTCTCTAATCCCTCTTCCTCGTCAAAAATGAGCCTGCTCTTCCGGTAATTTTTGTTTCACATAATCCCGAAGCCTAGCTAGCAGAATCTTAATCACAACTTTGCTGGTGTGTGAAATGAGTACAATTGTTCAGTAATTTGAACATTCTTTGGCTTTGCCATTTTGTAGGTTTGGAATAATAACTGATCCTTTCCAATCCAGTAGGCCCTGTTGTATTTTCCAAATTTGCCGGCAAATTGAGCAATTTAACAGCATCATCTTTTAGGGTTTTAAAGTGCAATTCCAACCATGTCACCCCTCTACTCAGTAAACTCCAGTGACTTCCTATCATGTCCTAGATAAAATATAAAATGGTTGGCATTGGAAGCCCTTCATAACTTCACTCCCTTTTACTTTTCCAGTCTTTTTATACCTTACTTTCCAAATGCAGTCTTTTATCCAGTGATACTGGTCTTGCTTTTTTATGTACAAAATACTCCATCTCTCCAATCTGGGCACTTTCTCTGGCTGTCCCTTTTACCTGGAATGTTTTGCATCCTCATTTTCACCCATTGATTTTCCTGGCTTCCTGTGAGTGCCAACTAAAATCCCATTTTCTACAGGAAGACTTTTCCAGCCAATCCTAATTACAGTGATTTTGCTAATTATTTCCTATTTATCCTGTATATAGCTTATGTGTATATATCTCTTTGTTGTCTCCACCATTATATTGTAAGCTCCTCAAGAGTAGGGATTGTCTTTTGCCTCTTTTTATATCCCTGGGCTTAGCAGAAAGCTTCTGGCTTTTAGACTATTAATGTATGCTTATTGATTGATTGATGAATATAACTGGTTCCTAGGAAATATTCTATTTTAAGCAACATTGGAAAGGAAACCTGAAATGGAAGCTCAAAGACTCTGACCCTTTTCCTTGTTCTAGATTGTTGTTGTAACAATTTGTGCAAAAATAATTGAGGAGTGAATCAAGGCCAAGGAAATGAATAGAAAGAATTTAGATTAAAAAGATGCTACAGAGCAAAAATCAGCAAAGTGGGTTGGGTTGCAGATTGAAGACTTATGGTAACCAATATCCAACGGATTCATGGCAACACAAAGATCATTTTAAATACTTATTAGTGTCTTAAAACAGGGCTGTCCTATCTTGTGTTTTTTATTGAAACAATAGACAATATATTTTGATTTGTCATTTTAGTGAGAGCTCTGTGGTAGCTCGGCTTTGTTTACTAAAGCATTTATGTAAATTTCTATGCTTGCAGGCAGGCCGCATAAATCACATTGTGGGCCACATGTGGCCTATGGACCAAATTTTGCACAGCCCTGTCTTAAAAGATCTTAACGGAAACCTTTCCCTGGTTTACTTAGTATTTGGGGAAAATAAAGGATGTAGAAAAATGTATACACACATACACATACACACACATATGTATATGTGTATATATGTGCATATGTGTATGTATATATACATATATGCACATGTGTATGTATATACATGTATACACGCACGTTTGTGTGTGTGTGTGTGTGTGTGTGTGTGTGTGTGTAATGCCAATCTAATAAGTAAAAGATCTTTCCCACCTATTGAATAGGCCTCAGGTGGGGCCAACAAAGAGAGGCCTGATTAGAGGCAGGCCATACCCTGTCACTAACTAGGTGTGAAGTCCCAGACCCATACCCTTTTCCTAGTTAAGCTGATGTGGGTGTGAAGCCCTCAGGTTCATAAGGGGATTTGCAAAAACCGGAGCCAATGGTATGTGCACTGAGTTCTAGTCAATCAGATGCTGGCTAGGACTACATAAAAAGAGAGCCCAGAACTGGGAGCAGCAGAACTGGGTACAGGGGAACTGAAAGCAGCAGGATGCAGAAACGGACCTCAAGAAGACATTGAGGCAGCAGACACTGAGGGAGAGCCAGCATAGAGTCTGCAGAGTGGAGAGTGCAGAACAAGAGAGAGATGTGGAGATCATGGAACTTGGAGTCAGCAGAACTGCAGGAGAGAGGGCTGAGTGGAGAGTTTAGGATTACTGAATAATTGCTTGCAAGAAGGCCCTGGGAGGTGGGGGGCAGGGGCGGGGGAGATTTACAGAATGGCTTGGCTCCTTGCTATAATACTTTGTTATAATTTCCTTGTTGCTACATTGAGGTGGGCTTACTGGTTTCAGAACACAATTGCTAATATATGGAATTGGAATTACTGGCACTGGGATTGGATTCTCTCATGCCTAAATAAATGTTATACTTCCTCTGCCTTCTACCTAGAGAATTTCTTATACTTAGTGATCCCAAACCATTCAGGCATGCTCATGATCATCCTCAAGGTCATGAATCTTGCCTTACCGATATATTGTATGTGTGTGCGTGCGTGTGTGTGTGTGTGCGTGCATGTGTGTGTATCAAATCTGTGTGTGTGTGTGTGTGTGTGTATCAAATCTTGATGAATAAATTTATTGTTCTGGCCATCCTAGACAATGGCTGAAAGAATGAATAGGAAGAAGGAAGAGACAAAAGATATTTTCAAGGCAGAATCAGGGCAATTGATGATGGATTAAGTCTGATAGATTACATCTTAATAATGAGGTGCAGCCATTCCACAAGGGACAGAAAACCAATCCCAGAGTCATTCAGTAAGACCTAAGGCTGGCCGTGTGACCACAGGCAAGTCATTTAACCACTCAGCACTATAACATTTCTCAAATGCTATAATTTGCAGACCAGAATTGATAGGAGTGATTTCTTTGCTGGGAGCTCCTTATATCAACAAATCACATATCTAGTACAAGCATTGTGATAGCACTTGAAGGCTGACAATACGTTCATTCTACTATAACCCTGTGAAGAAGGTTCCACAATTGTTATTAAAAAGATAGTATAGAACAGCCTAGAGAAAGAAGACCTTGGAATCAGAAGAGATCTGAATTCAAAGCCTGCCTCTCACATCAGCTGTGTGAATCTGGGAAAGTCACTTGAACTATTTGCCCCTTGGTTTCCTCATTTGTAAAATGAATATTGTAGGGTGTAGGGAGTTAGTGCCGACCCCGGCCTCTCGGACCCTAGCCCTTGGCCTGTTTCCTGGGTAATACCAGACAGACTTAGTAGGAGTTGGAACGGTAGGCGCCCGGAGGAAAGACTTCCGTCCCTAGCAGCCCCCCTAACAGCACCCCCCTCCTGCTCTGATAGCCATCCTTTCTCATGCAGGCAGAGTCCATCCACCAAGGACTCACAAGCCCAGTAGGAGGAACCCAGATGGCCATTACTGAATGCTCTTGAACCAGTGCCTGACACAAACATGCTTTAATTAATGGGAACTTCTTGGATACTTTACAAAGGCATCCTGCCCCGGGCCTCACATAGCTCATACAGTACTGATACCAGTTTGTATCCTGCCCAAGCCTTCCCATGCGTCTTTAGATACTGTAGAAACAGCTCCTCTCCTGTTCCCAGCCTTCCCTGTCACTGTAGAATAGCATTCCCCTCCTGTTCCCATACTCCTATGGAAACCACCTTACCACAGCCCTAGTTTTCCCATACGCTTGTAGGCAACATAGTTTACAATAATCCAGATTCTTCCCACCAGATATTGATCTTCCCATGCTCTCATCCCTTTACCCCTTGAACACCTGCTTCTGCTTATGTAGTGCAAAACCTTATAAAACTGGATAATGTCTGCCAATAAATCAGAGTTATAACCATCTTTGCTCCCTCCTCATCATTGTGTACTGAGATAGGGCAACTTGCTGGTCAATACCCTAACAGTAGGGGATATCTTATAGCATTGGCATAAACATGAAACAAGATAATGTATTTAAAGGACTTTTTTAAAATTAAAAAGCACTATATAAATAATCAACTAAATACCCCTGCCTCATTTTACAGATGAGAAAACTGAGGCTGAAAGGTCAAGTGACTTGACCAAAGAGTCACAGGGAGTAAGTAAAACAGGTTTTATTTAGTCTTTCAGAAAAGCCATGAATAAGGAGAAGATGAAGTCATATATTTCCATGAGTGCGCATAAATTACATTTGTTGTATTATTTTGAATTAATCTACGCAAGTTTCTCTCCCCACGCTGCGCCCTGGTCAACTCCAATTGAAATATTTGGGGGGGGGCATGGAGATATAGTTCCTATCCTTTATTTGCTATTTTTTCTGAGTATCTCAAAACAGGTAGAAAATTGAAGAAATTATTTTCCTATTATCTGCTTTTTTATTACTCACGCCAATTTCATCCAAATCATTATTCATCTATATTAGCTGCTTTAATGCCAATTTCCTCTCAAACTTTAGTTTTGGCATCCGATCCATCCCATGTTCATGTCATTCTATAAGCAGTGTGGGCATGGTGACACAGTGAGCTTAGCTATAGCCTTCTCTGATTGTCCCAGTCTCATAAAATGTGTCTCTACTTGTCACCGTTGTCTGTTCATAAGCAAGATTTTTTTTAATGCAATGTAAAATTGCCCCATAAATAACTTGTTAACTTGATGTTCTTGTCTAAGAAGTAGTAGCATACCAAAAAGCCTTCATAAGGTGTAAATGAGTGATTTCATTGCTTTATCCATGTCAAGTTCTCATCAGCTCACCAGCCCAAGGAATTTAATTGGCTTTGTCAAGCCTTGTGCCTTTCTTCCCCTTATCAATCCAGAATGACTTTTTTTTGACTGCTCTGTATCTGCAAAAATATTCTCATATTTTACCCATAATTTATTGCTCTAATGGATAGCAGAATTATGTAGTGGAGAGAGCGCTAACTTTGTAGTTGGGAAAACTTTGCCACCCTTGATGAGGCACTTAACCTGTAAAATGAATGTAATGGGTTAAGTAGGCAGTCACATTGGTGTCAAACATTTCCAATATAGAAGTTCTTGACACCGATGAGATCACAGGTCCGGATGTTCTCGTTTTCTCCTTTTCCCTCTCTCTCCCTGTCTCTCTCTCTCTCTCTCTCTCTCTCTCTCTCTCTCTCTCTGTATGTGTGTGTGTGTGTCTCTGTATGTATCCCTCTCTGTGTCTTTGTAACCCTGTTTATATGTCTCTCTCTCTCTCTCTGTCTGTCTTTCTCTCCCTCTCTTGTCTCTCTGACTCTATGTGTGTAACTCTTTGTCTCTCCCTTTCTGTCTCTGTCATTCTGTCTGTTTCTATCTCTGTCTCTCTGTTTCTTTGTCTTTCCCTCATCCTCTCTCTATTTCTCTGATTTTCGGTCTTTGTCTCTTTGTCTCTCTGTCTCCTTCTGCCTGTCTGCCTCCTATCTCTGATGTTGTCTGTCTTTCCTGTCTCTGTCTCTTCCTCGCTTCGTTTCTCTGTCACTGTCTCTTTGTTTCTCTGTCTCTGTCTCTCTGTTTCTCTGATTCTGTCTCCATCTCTTCTCCTTCACTCTGTCTCTCCCCCTCCTTCTCTCCCTCCTTCTCTCTATCTCTCACGTGTTGAGGTGACTCCTCACTGGGTTAACTGCTGCGTAAAGCTGCCACCAGACTGGCCTGGGTATCTTGTTCTGTCACAGAGCAGCTGCCATTGTACTTGGCCAGGCAGATCATTCAACTACTGGACTCTTCATGAGACTTGGTTTCTCACTGGGTATGCCAATCCAGTGGATTCCCGGGCTCTCTTTCTGGTGGACAGCTGCAGTTTTTGCCACCTCTAGCCTCTAGCTTGGCTGGGTGTTACAATGCTCTTTTCAGCTGGAGTGTTATGGTTTCTTTTTTTTTTTTTTTTGCAGGGGGGAAGGCAGGGCAATAGGGGTTAAGTGATTTGCCCAAGGTCACACAGCCAGTAAGTGTGTCAAGTGTCTGAGGCCAGATTTGAACTCAGGTCCTCCTGACTCCAGGGCCGGGGCTCTACTCATTGCGCCACCTAGCTACAAACTTTAGTGTGTTTTTTTTTTTTTTTTTGGTTTTGAGTGTTACAGTTTCTTATCACTAAGTGCAATAACTTGCCTTAGGATTGGCAGACACCTATCCTCTTGGAGTTCCTTGAAACCTTTTCTCTGAGGATTGTCACCTCTAGGCAGTTCGTAGAAGAAGTTTCTCCTTTTAGTGGCTTCCACCTTTACTTACAGTACTCAGTGACATTCCCTTTCCCCTTTCCCGTACTAACTGCCTTTTGGTTCTTATGAGGACTGGTGGATAAGAGCAAAGGCATTGAAGTGGTCATGTCTCAGATCAAGGTATAGAATGTTTCCTTTGCATCTTAAAGACATTTCCCTGATTAAAAGTCTGTTCTTATCCCTTCAAAATTCAGCTCTGATTAGTCTTAACAAGCAGATTATTACATATGTGCAAGCACATATGCACATGCACATATATGCATGAATATCTATATATGTATTTATGTAAATACATATAAACTTTGATTTGGTAATATATTCAATCACACATTGACAGATATTATTAAGTACCTACTGTCTGCTAGACGCTATGTTAGGCACTGGGGATATAATCTCCAAAAATCAAACAATCCTTACAATTTTCTATTTTAATGCAGGATGCAAAAATACAAAGTAAACCTATACAAATATATTGTAGAATGTAGTTAAATAAAAGATATTTTTGGAGGGAAGCACTATCATTGGGGGGGGGGATCAAGAAAAGCTTCATGCAGAAGACGGTGTTTGATCTGTATCTTAAAAAGAGGAGGAAAGGAGGCATTATATTCCATGTGTGGGGAACTGCAAGGAACAGAGAGAAGGCCAGTTTGTTTGGATTATAGAGTATAGGAAGGGGAATAATGTTGAAAAGAGGTGATGAGGACATGGACTAGGATGGTAGTGGAGAAGAGAGAGTAGATGCAAGATATGTTGTGAAAGTAAAAATGACAAGCTTTGGCAAGTCCTAAATATGTGAGGTAACAAGTCCAAGATTATGCTAAGTTTACAAATGTCAAGTAATAGAAACATGGTAATACCTTTGACCAAAATAGAAAAACTTGGAGGGTGAGATTTAGGGGAAAAGATAGTTCAGTTTTGGATCTGCTAATTTTGAGATTTTGGTACATCCACTTTGAAATATCTAACAGATGATATAACACTGACCCTCCAGGGAGAGATGATAGGTGGATATATAGATCTGGGAGTCATCTGCATAGAGGTTATAATTAAACCTATAGTATCTGCTTAAGTTACTGAGAATATAAAGAACAGAAAAGAGCCTCAGACAGAAGCTTGGGATATACCCATAGTCCTAGGGTGTGGTGTGGATACTAAACCCAGCAAAGGGATCTATCAGACAGGAGGAGACTGAGGAGTGAGAGAAATGATTATTAATAACCAATGATTTGGGGAGATCTAGAGCTGCCCCCTTTTTCTATAGTCCTCATTTCAAAGTTCATTCTCTGGTAGGACATTACTGATAATGAGGTTGACTTAACTCTCCTCAATCTTAGTCAGACCCCACCCATCTTGACAAGGAATTTACTTTAAGGTGGGGAAGCCCTTTGTGTTCTACTCGGGTTTGGGTAGGGATAAATTCTTTGATTAGATAGCCCAAAGCTGGGGATGGCCTCTTTGTCCAAGAGCAATATGATGTCATTCTCTCAGCCCTTCATTGGAGTGAGCTCACTTCTCATGTGTAATATTTGTTCTTTCATTAATTGTTAACCAATTAGAGTTGATTGCCACCCTCTGGAACACTAACTTTTCCAAGGGCATATAAGACATAAGCCCACAATAGTCTTTGGTATTCAAGAGTACCACTGAACATTTTATTAAAATGCTAGCATTATTAATAAAATGACTAATCACCTAGAAATTACGTGTCTCAAACTTTTTAAACACCATAGGAGAGACAAGTGTGTGTGAGAGAGAGAGAGAGAGAGAGAAAGAGAGAGAGAGAGGTGGTCAATAGTATCAAATGCCACCAATAGACTAAGAATGATTAGGACTGAGAAAAGAAATAGTCTTTAAACTAGTTTTAAACATACCTTCTCCTTTCTTGGTTTTGCATCTCTACTACCTTTACATGCAAGAAAATGATGCCAAATACCCATCAATATTTTAAATAATCATAATAGCCAACAATAACCTTGCTCAGTCTCCACCATAATGATCACAAGTCCCAAATTGATAGGATCTAAATGAATAAGGCTTTGCTACAAATAATAAATATGAAATTATGTCCTGGCACTTCCCTTTATCCAATTTTCCCCATTGCTCAGGCAACAGGGGAAGTCTGAGATTCTATTCACTCCATGTTAGTGCACACCAGCAAGAGGAAGCTTGATTTGATGTGTGGATTCCAGTTGAACTGAAACCTCTCTTCAACAGCTGCTATTTGGAGAAAATATACTAGCAGAACCAATTAAAAAGAAAAGGGGGTGATGACTTCTAGGAATATATTAATTCAGCTACTTTAAACACTAAAATTATAGTTTCTAAGGACTATAATTTTTACAAGACTTTCAATTTAACTCAGTGGATAGGTCTGGCAAACCAAATAGAATATAACATTAATCCCAGATCCATGACATTATGATGTGATCAAATGTTGAAATACTGTGTTAAGCTTTCTATCTGGTGTGAATTATATCTATAAAATGATATCTTAGTAGTTTAGTCCTATCAAGTAGTCCTGAATAGGATGTGGTAAGTAGGGAAAAGCTTCTGCAATGGGCAATTTTGAATGAGAAGATATAAATTCATAATACATTACCTCTTTCTTGATTGTCAGGAAATCAATGAAGAACACAGTTGTCACCTACTCAGTAGTGCATTGCAATATTATTAATGCCTAGCTGGAATAGTAAATGTGCCTTTTTTAAAATTTCATTAGTCATGAATGAGCAGTCAGCATGCACTGAATTCCTGACATGTAGGAGATCAGATCAGTTGGTTTTTTTTTGTTTTTGTTTGTTTTGTTTTATCATTGTACTAACACTATTTTCTAAATATGAGTGACAGTGTGGTATACTGGAAAGCTGTTAACTACAGTTAAACCCTGTGATAGAAACAATATCCTAACCACCACTCCCATGCAAGTTAGGCATATTTTTCCTTAAAAGGTATTAAAACCAGATATTGCCAGGATAGAGTCCTGGGCCTGGAGTCAGGAAAAGATGATCAAATCTGGCTTCAGACACTTACTTAGTAGAGTGACCCACCTCTGTCGGTCTCAGTTTCCTCAACTATAAAATGGGGATAATAATAGCACTTACCTGACAGGATTGTTGGGACAGGATAATGTTATATTTGTATTTTTTGAGAAGTGCTTGGAATAGTACCTAAAACATAGTAGGTACTATATAAATACTTATTCCCTCCTTTTCCCCTGATATTTGAGTATTAGTTGGCTCAGGGGACTAAAGGCTCAAGTTATTGACATCACTTTGTGGTCATCCTAGAAGCTCCAGAAACTCCCTTGGCTGGTAGAAAATAATGGGAAATTCAGGCTTCATTCCTTGTTTAACATCTTTTTTCCTGCTATTGCTAAGTACATCTCTTTTTGTTATCTGTTGAATAATCTATAAATATCTTTTTATTTTCCAATATTTACCATAAATTACCAGGGGACTGGCCTTCCCCTGGCTCAGTCTAGAACAATTGGCAGGGTCATGCAGGACTGAAACATCACAATCTTGTCGAAGTGGAGAATGGGTAGTGCAAAGGTAAGCATTGATTGACCTTTGTGGTACTTTTGGTTATGTCCCTAAAAGATGGTGATTGGTTTTTGTGAGGTTCCCCCTGCCTATGTGAGATTAGAGACAGCAAGAAGAGAAGAAGGACATCAGTGTGAATATGTTATGTGTCTTTATGCCTTGAAGATTATTTTGGTAAAGTGTCTTTTAGATCTATCAGCTATATTATCTCTGGTAATTTAAGTTTCTTCCAAAGTAAAATAGGTCATCTCCTCAGAACTCAGTTCATCTTTAAAGCACTTGGAGGGATTGAAAGAAATTTATTCTCTCCCTTCCCATACATTCCCTCATCTATCCCCTCTACAACACACACTTCAAAAAGCCAAATGGCCAAGAATTCAGTTGTGCTTTGCCCTTGTACGAACTGGATGCCATTGTATTGCTAATGGTTGTCATCATCCAATTGCCTTGGGGAAAATCTATTGAAAGAAGGCCCTACCCAGCTTTGTAAGAGTCATATTTGTGTGGTAGTGAATAATTCACTGCTAGAGTTGGAGTGGATTTTTTGAAAATGACCATGTAGCAGGATAAGTAGTCCTCACTTCTCTCTGATTATGTATGGGCATAACTACGTGATTGAGGAGTGGCATGAGGAAAGAATATTCTCTTGGTTCTACTTGCTTCCTTCTACATTAGTTCATTCAAGTCTTTTTCATGTATTTTTTTCTGATTTCTTTTTTTAAATTCCAATTTATTTATTTAATTTATTTAATATTTTTAGTTTTCAGCATTGATTTTCACAAGAGTTTGAATTACAAATTTTCTTCCCATTTCTACCCTCCCCCTCCACTCCAAGATAGCATATATTCTGGTTGCCCTGTTTCTCAGTTGGCCCTCCCTTCTGTCACCCCACTCCCTCCACCCATCCCCCTTTCCCTTACTTTCTTCTAGGGCAAGATAAATTTCTATGCCCTATTGCCTGTGTACCTTATTTCCTAGTTGCAGGCAAAAAACTTTTTTTTGAACATCTGTTTTGAAAAATTTGAGTTCCAAATTCTCTCCCCTCTTCCCTCCCCACCCACCCTCCCTAAGAAGTCAAGCAATTCAACATAGGCCACAGATGTATCATTATGTATAACCCTTCCACAATACTCATGGTGTGAAAGACTAACTATATTTTGCTCCTTCCCAACCCTTCCCACTTTATTGAATTTTCTCCCTTGACCCGGTCCCCTGTCGAAAGTGTTTGTTTTTGATTACCTCCTCCCCCATCTGCCCTCCCTTCTATTGCCCCCCTTTTTTATCTCCTTTCTCCTTTCCTGTGGGGTAATATACCCAATTGAGTGTGTATGTTATTCCCTCCTCAAGTCAAATCTGATGAGAGCAAGATTCACTCATTCCCCCTCACCTGCCCCCTCTTCCCTTCTAATGAACTGCTTTTTCTTGCCACTTTTATGCAAGATAATTTACCCCATTCTATCTCTCCCTTTCTCCCTCTCTCAACATATTCCTCTCTCATCCTTTAATTTGATTTTTTTTAGATATCACCCCAACTCACCCTGTGCTCTCTGTATGTGTGTGTATATATATATATACATACATACATACATACATATGTATGTGTATATATATATGTAATATATATATGTATATGTATATATATATGTAATATATATATATATATGTATATATATATATTCCCTTCAGCTACCCTAATACTGAGGTCTCACAAGTTGCACACATCATCTTTCCATGTAGGAATGTAAACAAAACAGTTCAACTTTAGTAAGTCCCTTATGATTTCTCTTTCTTGTTTACCTTTTCATGCTTCTCTTGATTCTTGTGTTTGAAAGTCAAATTTTCTATTCATCTCTGGTCTTTTCACTGAAAAAGCTTCAAAGTCCTCTATTTTATTGAAAATCCATATTTTGCCTTGGACCATGACACTCAGTTTTGCTGGGTAGATAATTCTTGGTTTTAATCCTAATTCCATTGACCTCCCGAATATTGTATTCCACGCCCTTTGATCCCTTAATGTAGAAGCTGCTAGATCTTGTGTTATCCTGATTGTGTTTCCACAATACTCAAATTGTTTCTTTCTGGCTGCTTGAAGTATTTTCTCTTTGATCACGGAGCTCTGGAATTTGGCGACAATATGCCTAGGAGTTTTCTTTTTGAGATCTTTTTCAGGAGGTGATCAATGGGTTCTTTCAATTTCTATTTTACCCTCTGGTCTAGACTATCAGGGCAATTCTTCTTGATAATTTCTTGAAAGATGATATCTAGGCTCTTTTTTGATCATGGCTTTCAGGTAGTCCAATAATTTTTAAATTATCTCTCCTGGATCTATTCTCCAGGTCAGTGGTTTCTCCAATGAGATATTTCACATTTTCTATTTTTTCATTCCTTTGGTTCTGTTTTACAATATCTTGATTTCTCATAAAGTCACTAGCTTCCACTTGCTCCAATCTCATTTTTAAGTTAGTATTTTCTTCAGTGGTCTTTTGGACCTCCTTTTCCATTTGGCTAATTCTGCCTTTCAAGGCATTCTTCTCCTCATTGGCTTTTTGGAGCTCTTTTGCCATTTGAGGTAGTCTATTTTTTAAGGTGTTATTTTCTTCAGTATTGTTTTGGGTCTCCTTTAGCAAGTCATTGACTTGTTTTTCATGGTTTTCTCACATCACTCTCATTTCTCTTCCCAATTTTTCCTCTATTTCTCTAACTTGCTTTTCCAATTCCTTTTTGAGCACTTCCATGGCCTGAGACCAGTTCATGTTTTTCTTTTGGAGGCTTTTGATGTAGGCTCTTTGACTTCGTTGACTTCTTCTGGCTGTATGTTTTGGTCTTCTTTGTCACCAAAGAAAGATTCCAAAGTCTGAGTCTGAGTCTGTTTTCGCTGCCTGGCTGTGTTCCCAGCCAACCCACTTGATCCTTGAGTTTTTTGTTGGGTTATGACTGCTTGTAGAATAGAGAGTACTTTGTCCCAAGCTTGAGGGGCTGCGCTGTTGTTTTCAGAGTTATTTCTACACAGCAAGCTCTGCCATACCGGTGCTACTTCTCCCCCATGAACCGCTAACCCAGACCGGACTCAAATCTAAGCTGGCTCAGCACTCCTGCTGGGATCTGCCACTTAATTCCTCCCACCAGGTGGGCCTGGGGCCAGAAGCATCTGCAGCTGTAGCTCTCTAAGCAGCCTCAGAGCTGTATCACCTCCACTGCCCACGGGGTGGTGGCCAAACTGCGAACTCCTTTCACTCTGTCCCAGAAGCTTTTCCCACTAACCTTCTCTGTTGTCTTTGGTGTTTGTGGGTTGAGAAGTCTGGCAAGTGCTGCAGCTCACTGATTCAGGGCGCTAGGGCCTGTTTCACCTGGCTCCTGGTCTGGTTGGTCCAGGTGCGGCTAATGCTGGGCTCTGCTCTCTGCTCCCAGTTCCATGTGATAGACCTTACCCAGCAACCATCCATGCTGTCCTGGGCTGGAGCCCTGCTTCCCTCTGCTATTTTGTGGGTTCTGCAGTTCTAGAATTTGTTCAGAGCCATTTTTTATAGGTTTTTGGAGGGACCTGGTGGGGGGGAGCTCATGCAAGTCCCTTCTTTCCAGAAGGGCGCCATCTTGACTCAGCCCTTCTGATTTCTTTATGTACATCATTTCCTATGGTGAAATAAGATTCTATTACATTTATATGCCACAACTTTTTTTCAGCAGTTCATCAATCAGTGGACAACCACGTTGTTTCTACTTTTGTTTTACTATTTGTTGTTATAATATATATTTATTGTTTTATTTATATATATATGTCATATAGATATATTGTTATAAATATTTCTGGATGTTTGAAACCTAGGATTACTCTTGGGAGGTGATCCAATAATTCTACATATTTTCACTCTTCCTAATATATTTTTTTTATTAACTTTGACCCCCTTAGGTATATGCCTAGTAATGTAATATGACTTGTAGATAGACATTTATCACATAATTCCAAATTGTTTTCTATAATAATTTGAACAAACCACAATATTTTAGTGCATTTGTCTTTCCGTATCCCACCAATATTTACTAATTTTGCCATTTCGTATCCTTTTTAGCTTACTGAATAAAGAGTGAAACTTCAGAATTATTTTATTTTCCAGTTTTCCTAATAATAGCAATTTGGAGCAATTTTTCATATGATTATTGATGATTTCCACATTTTTTTTGCAAACTACATATACACACACAAATATATATGCACTTATGTACATATATATTTACATTTACATAAACATCTATGCATATACACACAAAGATATGTAGACATATTTATCTAATGGGGAATAATTTTTATCTTAAAATTACTCAGTCAATTCTCTCTATATTTTAGATTTCAAACTTCTATGAGAAATATTTCGTGTAGTGATTCTCCCCAGCTGACATTCTTTTCTTATCCTTGCTGTGACCATTTTCTTTGTGCAAAATCACATTACTTTTATGTGTCTAAAATGTTTTCTTTTCCTTTTTATGATCTCCCTTATGCCATGTTTTATTAAGTAATCTTCCCTTACCATGATATATTGATTTTGTTGTCTTTTTATTTTGCTCTAATATTTCTTCTTGTTTTAACAAATCTTAGAGGTTTCCTTCTTTTTTGGGGTACCTGCTAAATATATAAATCCATTTTCTAAGCTGGTTATCCTCATTTTATATTTTTTTATAAAGAGCTCTAATTCCACTCCTTAATGACTCTCAAGGTATTTTTGACTGGTGTATTCTCTTTTCTTATATTTTATGCGTAATTAGTATGGAATTATTCTTTTATTCTAGAGTTCTATATTTGAGTTTCTTTAACCCATGGTATTTCTTCATTGAATTGAAAGGTAAGAATTTTCACCTCTTGGCCATTTCCTTGGTGTTTTTCCCAGTTTTTCCCTTCTGGGGCATTCTCAACTTGATTCTTTCCTACTTTGAGGATTCAAGGACTCTGGTTAAATTACTGATAAATGACTATTCTACTAGGGAAAACCAGCAAAAGTCCATCTGTCCCAGCTATTACTTTCAAACTTCTCTTGGTTATGCAGTTATTTGAGATGCTGCTGTATGGAACCATCAGTGTAGAGGCCTCAATGGAGGTGGCAAGTGAGGATACCTTTCCTAACTGATAAGGTTTTGAATATCTGAAGTTTTTAGTAGGTAGAAAACAATAAATAAAAGCAGTTAGTTAATTAGTTATGGTAATATTTAAGATGGTAACTTCTAACATATATGTATACATATATGTATATATATGTATATGTGTATATATATATATATATATATATATATATACATATATGTATACAAATATTTCTAAATACTCCTAAAAACTCTGAGGAGATATTTTAAATTATTATAACTCTTTTCTCCAAATATATTGTTTGTTCAGTCATTTTTCAGTCATGTTTGATTTTTCATGACTTCATTTGGGGTTGTCTTGGCAAAGACAGAGTGTTTTGCATTTCCTTCTCCAGAGGCTCATTTTACAGATGAGGAAGCTGAGGCAAATAGGATTAAGTGACTGGCCCAGGGTTATGTCCCTAGTAACTATCTGAGACCAGATTTGAATTCAGAAAGATGAGGCTTCCTAACTCTAGACACAGCACTCTATGCACCATGGTGCCACCTAGCTACCCATGTTTTCATTTATGCAGTTTAG
Source organism: Trichosurus vulpecula (assembly GCF_011100635.1). Classification (NCBI taxonomy): domain Eukaryota; kingdom Metazoa; phylum Chordata; class Mammalia; order Diprotodontia; family Phalangeridae; genus Trichosurus; species Trichosurus vulpecula. The sequence goes on from NC_050578.1 coordinate 61,963,251, forward strand.
TTACCCTTGGTAAATAGCTGAAGCCATTTTTTTCTGCACTTGTTCATTTTCCATATCTCTCAGATCTTTTTTTAAAATACATTTTACAATCTATTATCATGATTTTTAACACAATGAGTGGGTATAGCAGCTGTTGCCATAGTTATGAACTTTATCCCAGGATTGAGGGCTGGGGCAGTGAGCAGAGAGCTGAAATCCAACACATGGAGTCTCAGCCAATTGTATGCTGGAAATAGCTCAAACCAGCTGAAAAGAACCAACTATTAAATTTTCAGAGAAAGCATTTGCACTCAGAAATCAGCAAAGCTATAAATCAGGATTGATTCATTATTTTGTTGATTGTCTAGATTTAAGAAAATGGTTGAAAAATGATACTAATGCAGATTAAGCTTAAAAGTGTATTTTAAAAGAAGATGTTTGTTAAACATTGTCTAGCATAAATAACCCTGGTCCCAGAACTCATCCAGGAACCCTTAATTCTCAGTTTGTGTCTTAAAGTGAGGGTGAAGAAGAGGGAGAAGAGAGGAAACTTTCAGAGCCTCTAATCCTTAGCACAGAGCCTTCATCATGCAGCAAATACCCTTCAATGATGAGCTTTCAGGTCTCATCATGGGACCCACCTGGAGGAAATGATCAAGGAAGTGAGAGTAGTCACTTGGAAACCTCAGGCACAAATTTGGGATCTAGAGAGGAGGTAGGAGCTAAAGGCATCTGGCAACAGATAATGCTGCCCTTTGGTGTTTTTCCCTTTCTTTTCCTTTCTCCTTTAGGAATTTCTTTTTATTCTCATTCAATTGATTTTGTGACTTTGTTGATACTTTAATTTTTTTGAGGTGTTGATAGAGAAATCTGAATGTGACTGGAAACATTCATTCTACTATCTTGCCACAAATCTCTGACAGCTTTTTGTACTTTTCTTTGTTACAAGGGAGGATTCAGCTGGGGAGGAAGGGGGAGTATTTAAGGGCTTAGTTGAGGCCTCCAAATCAAAAGATAATCAGTAGGACTTTTTAAAGAGAAAATGAACAGACACAGTTAAGGGAAAAAGAAAATAAAAACAGTCATCTCACTGCAGAAGAGGAAGGGAGAGGAAAAGAGATACAGATGCTCAATGGTCCCAGCAATAGAACAGTAATAGTAATATTTATAGAGTGCTTATTGTGTGCTAAGTGCCATGTTAAATGAGTTATAATTATTATCTCATTTGGTCCTCACAGTAACCCTCAGAAGCCGGAGGATGGGTGCTTTTATCAACCTCATTTTACAGTTGAAGAAATTGAGGCAAACGGGGTATGCTCAGTCACATACTAGTAAGTGTCTGAGGCTATATTTGAACTCAGGTCTTCTTGACTCCAGTCCCAGCACTCTATCCACTAGACGGAGGAGCACCTGAGAAAGCAGAGAACTCTTGGACCAAACCTCCTGGAGAGTAAAGGAGAAATTTCTAATCCAGTTCTCCTAAACAAAGAGTGGAAGTTCCTGGACAACACTATGTTCATAGACCACATAGAGAAGGTCCAGGACAAAGCAGGAGCCAGATCTGAGAAATTAAATGAGGAAGAGTCATAACATGGAAGGAACCAACCTAGATTGGGGCATTCATTAGTACTGTGAGTTATGCAGACTAAACAGCTCTGAGGGAAAGAGAAGGTCAACTCTCTCATGACACCAAATGCTTTTCCCTTTATGGGCATCAGGTCCCTGAGGAAGGCTGGGCTTATCAGGAATGAAGGCGAATCCTCTTGATTGTTGATGGGTTCCCATATAAGTCCATTGTATTTTTACATTTTCTATTACATCTATTCTGTTTTCTGCATTTTCTATTACATTCATTAATTTTCTATTTCCATTATTATTAATGCCTTTTCTTCATCTCATATATTGTTAATCTGAATTTTAAATGAGACTTGGTTTGTCTTTTATTTTTATTATAGAGTCCTAGACACAAGCTTTCTTCAGTATTCCCAGAAGAGACCCTGGATAGGGGTTAAATAAGTCAAATTTTGATGTTTCCAGGGAAACCCTTAAAACCTACAAAATGACTTGTGTGGTATCCCAAGATCAGAACCAAGCTGTGTAAATGCACAGCTGGAGTTCTGAGTCATGCATAACAATTTGTACTTAATTACAATATAGGATGTTAGGACAGTTAGAATAGGTGAAAATACTTAAAGAGAGTAGAAAATAAGTCTTATTAGATCCAAGTCCTCCTCCTTGCCAACAAAGGAAATACAGTAGGACTCCATTCTAGGGATTCCCAATTTGAAATGGGAAAAAATTCCTACTGTGTATGGTAGAAAGTGGAGGAGGAGGAGAAGGAGGAGGAGGAGGTAGTAGTGTTGGGAAGAGTACCAGAATTTAGATTTAAAGTCTCTGCCACCCGTGTAACCTCAGTCAAGTCACTTCACATCCAAGGAGCTTGATTTCTTCAGCTAAAAAAGCTGATGGGTTGGACAAGATGATCTCAAAAATCCCTATCCAGAATAAAATGTAAACCTATGGAATAATCAGCGGACACAATTATTTCCAAAGGGTTAGGTACCACTTGAACTTGTGATCAAGAACTTCTGTGGTTTCTAGTAAATTTTACTTAGGAATTCTTGGTAGGGAAAGAATAGAATAGGAACTAGACAAGTTTAAGGATAATCTGAATATCAGCTGGTGGATTTAAACTACTGAGATTAGAAGTGTTGAAGGTAGATATTTTTCTTGTAGACAAGGATAGTACCAACTGGGGGAGCTAATAGGATAAATAAGATTCAAAGTTCTACTTGGAATGGTGAGGGTGATGGAATTTCTCCTAGATGGAGCTGAACCAGGAGATGGCTGAAATGTACAGTAACCAGGCAGTTCCTGGAGATCGAACATAAGGGAGAACTTTATGTTCTTTCTTTCTAACAAATAAAGCTTCCAAACAATGGAAAAGTCTGCTTTTAGATAATGGGCTCCCCACAGCTGAAGATTCTTAGCACTCATTAGGTATACTTTTGTCATGAATGCTCTGGATGCACTTCCTGAATTGGGTAAAAGATTTTATTAGATGATAGATGAATTTTGCTTTTTTTAAAAAAATCTTAAGATTCTAAGGTGCTTTGCAATTGTGGTATACTATAAAATGTAAATCTGTGAAGCATTCCATATTTTTCCTCTTTTTAAATTTTATATTTTAATTTTTCCTCACATATAAACAAAAAAATTTAACATCTTTTTTTTTAAATTTTGAGTTCCAAATTCTCTCTCTCTCCTTCCCACCAACCCCCCTCCTTGAAGAAGCAAGCATTTTTATATAGATTATCCATGTGTAGTCATGCAATACATTTCCATGTGAGACATGCTGCAAAATAAAACTCAGAGCAAAAAGTAAAAAAGTTTTTAAAAAGTACACTTTAATCTCCATTGTTACTGCATTAGTTCTTTCTCTGGAGGTGGATAGCATTTTTCATCATAGGTCCTTTGGAACTGTCTTGGATCATGTTGCTGATAAGAGCTAAATCATTCACAGTTGATCATTGTACAATATTGCTGTTACTGTGTACAATGTTCTCTTGGTTCTGTTCATTTCATTTTACATCAGTTCATATAAGTCCTCCCAGGTTTCTCTGAAAGCATTTTGCTCACAATGTCTTATCATGCAATAATATTACATCATAATCATATACCACAACTTGTTCAGTCATTCCTCAATTGATAGGCATTCCTTCAGCTTCCAGTTCTTTCCCACCACAAAAGGGCTGCTATAAATATTTTGTACATATATGTCCTTTTCCTTTTATCTCTTTGGGGTACAGACATAGTAATGGGATTGATGGGTCAAATGGTATATATAAATTTATGGTCCTTTGGGCATAGTTCCAAATTGTTCTCCAGAATGGTTAGATCAGTTCACAACTTCACCAACAGTGAATTTATGTCCCAATTTTCCTAAATCACTTCCAACATTTGTCATTTTCCTTTTTTGTCATATTAGCCAATCTGATAGGTGTAAGGTGGTACCTCAGAGTTGCTGTAATTTACATTTCTCTAATCAATAGCAATTTGAGCATCTTTTTATATGACTATAGATAGCTTTGTTTTCTTCTTCTGAAAACTTCTTCCTATGCTTTGACCATTTATCAGTTGGGGAATGACTTGTGTCCTTATGCATTTGACTCAATTCTCTATATATTTGAGAAATGAGCCCTTTCACAAAAAAAAACTTGCTATAAATTTTTTGCCCAATTTCCTGCTTTCCTTCTAATCTTGGCTGCACTGGTTTTGTTTGTGCAACCCCTTTTTAATTTGATGTAATCAAGATTATTTATTTTATATCCTGTAATGCTCTCTATCTCATTTGGTCATACTTTCTTCTCTTGTCCATAAATTTGATTAGTAAAATATTGCATGATCTTCTAACTAACTTAATAATATTACCCTTTATGCGCAAATCATGTAGCCATTTTAACCTTATCATGGTGTAAAGTGTGAGCTGTTGGTTTATACCTAGTTTCTGCTTAACTTCTTTCCAGTTTTCCCAGCCATTTTTGTTAAATAGTGATTTTTTTTGCCCAAAAATTTTGGGTATTTGGATTTATCAAACCCTAAGTTACTATGGTCATTTACTACTGTGTATTGTATACCTAATCTATTCCACTCATCTACCACTCTATTCCTTAGCCAGTACCAGATTGTTTTGGAGATTACCACTTTGTAACAGTTTGAGATCTGGTACTGCTAAGCCATCTTCTTTCACATTTTTTTTCATTAATTCCCTTGATACTCTTTGTTCTTCCAGATAAATCCTGCTGTTACTTTTTCTACTTCTCTAAAGTAATTTTTGGTTGGCGCTGAATAGGTAAATTGTTATTTTTAATATATTGGCTTGGCCTGCATATGAATATTTTCCAACATTCCATATTTTTCACCATCCTCTCAGCCCCTAAATTTGATGCCTAAGCATCATCTTCAACTGCTCATTTTCTCTCACACCTTGTATCTAATCAATTGCCAAATCTTGTCATTTCTACCTTTGCAACATCTCAAATATTCCCCCTTCTCTCCTCTGACACTGCCACCAACTTGGTATAAGTCCTTATCTCTTTCTGCCTGGACTAGATTTCTATTTGATCTCCCTGCCTCAAGCATTTTACCAGTCCAACCTCAGCTGTAAAAGTGATCTTCCTAAAGTACAGTTCTGATCATTCCCCCTTCCACTCCCTCCCAATTCGGTCAATTCTATTGGCTCCCTATCACCTCCATGATCATATATAAAATTGTTTATTTGGCTTTTAAATCCTTTCATAACCTGGCCACCTCCTACCTTTCTGGTCTTCTTATGCCTCCCCTCCCCACCACCACATACTTAGTTCCTTGCACAAGACAGTCCATTTCATGTCTATGTGCATTTTCACTTGCACTCACTCCCTCATCATCTCCACGTCCAGGTTTCCCTAGCTTCTTTCAAGGCTCACCTAAAAGCATCTCTTCTACAAGAAGCCTTTCTCAATCTCCCTTAATACTAATGACTCCCTTTTGTTGATTATCTCCAAATTATCCTGTACATATCACACCTGTATGTACTTGTTTGCATGTTGTGTCTCATTAGACTGTAAACTCATTGAGAGGGAGTAATTTTTTTGGTCTTTCTTTGTATGCCCACCACTTATCATAGTAGTATGCCCACCTGGCACATAGTAGGTGCTTAATAAATGCTTGTTGACTGACTAAATAGTTGATTGGTGAAATGCAAAGAATGATGGTTTTGTATTCAAAATATCTGGATTCAAATCCTGCCTCTGACACTGCTTCTATGCCTGAGGTAAATCATGCAGTCCTCCTAACCTCAGTTTTCTCAACTGTAAAATGTGGCATTGGAACTAGATAACCTTGAAAGTCTGTTACCATTTATTAATTTATGACCCTAGCATAAAATAAGTTGTTTGACTTGTTTTTTACTTTCTAGCCTAAACTTGTAAAATTGTTTAGAGTTGAAACATTTTGTCCTTACAGCTGGGATTCTTAAATTGGAATTCATGCATATCCAAAAGCTTATGGATGGGGCAGCTAGGTGGTGCAGTGAGTAGAGCACTGGCCCTGGAGTCAGGAGGACCTGAGTTCAGATCCAGCCTCAGAACTTGACACACTAACTGTGTGACCTTGGGCAAGTCACTTAACACCAATTGCCTTCCCCTCTCCCCTCCAAAACAAACAAACAAAAAACCAAAAACAAACCCAAAAACTTATGGAAAGATTCCAGTGGGCCTATGAATTTGGAATTGAAAATGTTTTGATCATTATGTTTCAACATAATTGTTTCCCTTTGCAATGCTATGCATCCTATTTTATGCATTAAAAACATTATTCTGAGGTGTCCTTAGGCTTTCTCAGCCTGCCAAAGAGGTCTAAGTTAAGGACCTCTGCCTTAGAAAATCTAAACCTTTTATTTTACCCATAAAAACACTGAAGTCCAGAGAAGTTAAGCAGTTTGCTCAAGGTTACTGAGGTAGTTAATTAGTTAAAACAGCTGGGACCAGAAGCCACAACCCCTGCCTCTCAACCTAGTGCTTATCCAGTACACCATGCAGCTTCTCCTAGAGACATGAACTAAAAAGTAATAAGCATGAGACAATGAGACCTATGATGCATATGACCTTTGAAATATTTTAATATGATATTTTTACTTCAATAAATATCTAAGTTCTATATGAGACAATACAAAGTGTTTTAAAATATAAATTATATACATCTGAGTTCCAAAAACATTTATTTTTGTGTACCTTTATTTCCAGTGCCTTTTTATAAAAGAGGTTAGGGTACCACATTATGGCAACATTCCTTTTGTCCTATATTAGAAACATCCACGAAATTAGAAATGTTCATTGAAATCTTAGGCAAAGTAGCAAGACATTCATTGTCCCCTCAGATTTAGGCCAATGCTTTATACTGTAGGGCCCTAAGAGATGAGAATGTTGCCTGTCCTCCGAATAAATGATGATCCCACTAAGCTATGTAAAAATCAGCCTGAAAAGAGTTTGAAAATTTTAAGAAAGGAGAGGTAGTACTGACCATTCAGCCACTGTTAAGATACCCACAAATGATCCGATTCAGTTTTAACTGAATTTATACTATGTACACCATATTTTTTTATTTTTTTCCCATAAAATCATAAGCCTAAAGTGTGTTAGGAAATTCAATCTTTCATTATTTCACCTCTTCTGGCCAGGTTCTGCTCCCTCATCAACTGTAGCTAGAAGTAATTAATTAGTACAATGTTGTAAACTTATTTCAAATATTTCTCCTAACCATCACTTTGTAAATGGCATAGATGATTTTCTACAGTATTTAAAGAGTAGTTCATTGTACTTCAGCCCACTTGTACAATCTTCACTAGAAGATCCATTAGATCAGCCATTTTTAACATATCAGAGAGTCTACCAATAAATATGCATTTACTCTAAATGAATCAATGTTTTACTCTCATGTAAATAATATTTTAACATGAAAATACAACATCATTACTGGGGTGGGATTTCTGGCATTTCACAAAGCTTAGGCTGAAATAGACAAGAACTGAGCACGATGATCATGTGTTTGTGAACTGCATTGACCCAAGCCAGTGAGATTACGGATCCAATAAGTGCTGCGTAACAGGCCTCCAGTGGAGTAGGAACAATAAAGTTTAGTATCAAGACAGCAAAAGCAGTTCATTAAAATAGGAAGCCACCAGATAGACTGAGTTCCCACTCTAACCCCACTGGTTTCCCTAACCATCTCTCCACCACAAGAGAATATTCCAGTCCCCACATCTGATAAAATACTTCATGATTCTTTCACCAGGCCTAGTTATGGTACTTTCCCCAGGGCACAAAATTCCTAGTTACAGATCTATAAAAATACTTGATTCATTGGCCCTGTCAATCAGTCAATGATCAACGAGCATGTATTAAGTATTTGCTATGTGCCCTGGCACAGTGCTAAGCCCTGGAATACAAAAAAAGGGAAAACTCCACAGTCCCTGCCTTCAGGGATTGTATATGAAAAGTTTCCTATAGGAGGTGGTATTTGAACTGAGTCCTGAGGGAAGCCTGGAAAACTCAAAATAGGAAATTATGGGGGTTTGAGCCTTCTAGTCATGAAACAGAGTCAGTGCAAAGAGACTAAAAAAGGAAGGGAGGGGAATATAAGGGAAAGAGAATAGCAAAGCAAGGAAGGAAGGAAGGAAGGAAGAAAGGGAGGGAGGGAGGAAGGGAGGAAAGGAAAAAAGGAGGGAGGAAAAGAAGAAAGAAGGAAGGAGGAAAGGAAGGGAGGGAGAGAGGAAGGGAAGGAGGAAGGACGGTAGGAAGGAAGGGAGGGAGGAAGGGAGGAGGGGGAGAGAGGAAAAGAAGGGAAAGGAGAGAAAAGGGAGGATAGGGAGGACAGAAGCCCATTCATTCTGAATAATCCCCATTGTCTATATATGTATATATGTATATTGTGTATATATATATGTATACACACATATATATATGATAAATACACTGTATGTATATTTATATATGTATACACATTATATATATATATTTATATACACACACACACACACACACACACACACACACACACACCCCTAGATCCCTCCTATTGTGCTTTTTCTTGTTATAACCCAAATGGGTGAGGAAGGGCTGATCATCAATCTTTGTATGATAGCCATTCATGTCCTTGAAGGCAATTATTAAGTTGTCCTCAGTCACCCACTTAGCTATCCTTCTGTTTTGCAGGCTAAATTGCTTCCCTTCCTACTTGTCCATCATTCCAGAGTTTACCAAGAGAAGGAAAGCAAAAGCCACTGAGAATGGTTTAAGCCTAGTATCCTTTTTGTAGGATAGGAGTAATGACAAAATTATGCTGGAGGGGGGGTAGCCATGTATAAGTAATAGAAAATTTAACAGAAAATGATGAAAAAACAGCTTAAGAATTTAAACCTTTTGATTTTCTGCATAACAGAGCACAAAATACGTTCGATATGAAAAGAGGAAAAAGATGTTTTCTTCTCAGTTTCGGGGTCCTATGTCTCTACTGAAATTACTCCCCACATTTCCTCAGAAGGCCTGAAATCAGTTTCTCTTCATATTCTACTAACTGGGTTCTTTTTGTCAAGTGACAAATGCCTGGAGTATTCTCAGTACTTGTAGCTTCTTCTTAGGAAGAATTGAGAAAAGAAAAATGGCTCATAAATTCCTAATGGCCTCAGAGCAAAAAAGAGCTCTTGAATTCCATTCAGGGGTGTTAAATACAAAGAATTTGGGCTATTTATCATTTCAGGACTTACATTTAAAAAAAGAGACATGAAAGGTTTTGTGCTTTGAAAAAAAAAAGTTGACTCTAAAATTGTATCCAGCTTCCAAGGCTGGATAAAATAACCAAAGAAGTCAAGTAGCCATCTTAGAATTATGATGCTCTAGATTTCAGAGGGGATATACTTTGTTTGTATGCAGGGGAAGACTGAATGTTGTTTATTGAGAATTGATCTTGAACTGAGATGGATGGCATATTGGACAGACGTGACCTATAAACAATATAGATTTTGAACTAGAAAGTTTCAGTGACTGACCCAGCATCACACAGGTAGTATATGGCAGAACCAAGGTTTAAACCTTCAAAGTCAGCATTGTCACCACTTCACCATTGTCTCTGCTTGGTTGTGCTTGCACTAAAGCTTGCCTTATCTTTATGATGTATTGGCATTGACACATTAGAAAAATGATATGCAATTTTTCATAATACTAAAAAGCCATCATTCCACGAAGGAATCCACTGGCCTCCTGAAGGTACTTTGAGATTTCTTTGTGTGTGGTAAAAGGTGTATGCACGCATGGTATTTGGTTTTCTCCAGTTAGCTAGATTATACAATTGGAGAAAATTAAGGTCAGATAAAAGAGGCAGACATATTCATATCCTAGTAAAGTCTAAAGTCATCCCTTTATGAAGTGTGAAGGAGTTCTCTAAATTGAAAAAGCAACTGACCATTGGCTAGGAAAAGGTTGGTCACTCCCATGGAATGTTTTAAAATTCTGAGCCATCCAAGCCCTCAAAGATAGTCAACAAATTTAGGCATTCAAAGCTTTAGGGTTTGGAGTAGGTTTATGACATGTGTTCCCTGCACCAAAGGGCAGTGCGGGAGGGAATGGGCAGAGGAATATGCTCTCCCTTCCCCGTCCTCCAGCCCATGGGCCATAGCAGCTAGTCTCAGATCTATTCACACAGTAAGAGATACTGTATCCAGCAGGGAGAAGTTAAGAGAATCAAGTATTCCAGAGTAGGGAAATATACAATCTCCAGATAAATACATAAAAGCTAGACAGCATTCTAAGCACCTCCAAGAGAAAATAAAAACTAGTGATAGGCATTTCAAAATAGAACAAGTTTGGGTAGTTTAAAGCCAAGCTGGGGAGAGGATCAGGCCCAGGATATCCAGCTAAAGAAATTGCTCAACAGGCATGTGATGAGAAAACAAAGAACATTAGGACTGTGTACTGTCAGAGGCATAAGTTGTCTTAGCCAAATCTGTTACTTAAATATGTGCCTCAGCATTATTATGTTCTAAGTCTGTGCCCATTTTTCCCAAAGGCACTGTATATATTTATGGAAGAACTACTCTTCTTATGGCATCTTCATAAATACCTTTGATTTGAGCTAATTATACCAACTACCTGATTATTAGGAATAAACACACCAGTGGGGGCTCAAGAGCTATAGTGTAGGAGTGAAGTATTCATACAGAGGTACCTTACATGTGTGAACTTTGAATTCTGGAGATAGTCATTCCGCTGAGGACCAGACTTGTAAATATGTGTAGTTGGACAGTTAGCCCAGAAGAGGAGCTACTTCAAGACTTTTATTCAGATCAAATGTGAAAGGCATAGGAATATAGAATTATTTATCTAGAGCTGTAACCCTAAATGCCACCTATTCCAATACTCTCATCTTACAAATGAGGAAATTGAGGCCCACCCAGGAAGTAGTAAGCAACAGAAAGGAGATTTGAACTTTGGTTCTCTACCTCTGGCACCATAGCCCAAGGACATAGAAGGTGGGTGTTTTATAGATTGGGGTGCCCATTCAGGAGGCATTAAGTGAAGTGTTGAACACAGGAATGAATGAACATTGGATTGGGAGGTTAGAGGACTTAGACTTCAGTCTCCTCTGTTACAACTTATTATGTCCTTGATCAAGTCACTTAACCTTTTGAGGCCTTAATTTCCTCATCTATAAAATGAGAGATCTGATTAGATGTCCTTTGAGATTGGCTCCAGTTTTAAAATACTTGTTTCCACACAAGGAAAATGTTGCTTTAGATTAGAGAGCCATGTGTCATCCCATGTACCCCAAACTTGTGTTTTTGTCCTGGAGTTTTATTTTAATGCCTTAATTAAGAGCTGCGGTAGAGAGTCAGGCTTATATAGGGGTTAAAGGAAAGGTTTTTGAATTTTGCAAAGTTATTATTGGCAAGAGATGGAATTGGTAAATGATATTCTGCAAAACATGTTTTCCCCAGGGAATGTGCTCACTCAGGTTAATCAACTGGCAAACAAGACACCCAGGGTTATCTCTTTACCACCCTATTGCCCCATCAATAATGTACAAGCTGTCATTAAGGAGTCATTTCTCCCTTCTGGGCTGAATTTTGAGAGGTGCATCATGAGGGAAAAAAAATAGGAGTTATGATGAGGAGATTGTGGGTCACACTGTAATCTCAGTTACATGCTGTGCTCGACCACAGACCGTACATCACAACAGTTCCAGGCATGCGCTTGTGCCTTCTATAATATATAGACCAAGAGTAGCAGAATCATTCTATTAGGGTCTTTCAAGGTTAACATTATAATCATGCTTCAGGGCATAAACCAGCTGGGCTCAGGAAGATGTTTTCCTTCTGCAGGATGATTTTTCACAGTGGGTCATAAGCATTACAAGTACTTTTTACCTTTAGCAAATATTTTGTTGGCCAATACCAAAATGTCCTCCCAGTTGTTCTCCTGGAACCTTGCAAATGGGAGCCTCCCAACCCAAGGAATGCTGATTTCTATCAATTTCACTCAGATTTTCCTTTTTAGCTTCTGAAATTTCAAATAAATTCTATGTTTTTAGAGTTGTGAGTGATCAGGTTGCATTATGGTGTTATTGGGCAGCAAACATTGTCATCCCTATCTGCTAATGGAAAAGTGATTTACCCTTTGGGGTACCAGAATTCAATTGTTAATAAGACTAAAGAGCTTGGGGTTCAGTTCCTTTCTCAGACCCTTGACCCTGGGAGTCAAACTTGTGATTCTTCAGTTTTTCTTTCCAAATGCGAACTCGTTGGATCAAAAGTCATGGAGGAAATGTGGGCCATTAGAAAAGACATAGGATTTGGAGTTAGAGATCCCAGGTTCAAATATTGTCTGTCACTTCCTAACTTTGTAACTTAGGGTAAGATATTCAACCTCTAAGTTAGAAACCTCAGTTTCCCTCTCTGTAAAATGTTGGACTGGAGGACCTCTTAGGTCCTTTTGAGTCCCAGATCTATGATCCCATTTGCTGTCATCAGGAGGAAAGAAAAAAAACACAACTAAATTCCCTCTCGGGAATACACTCCAGTCTCAGCTATTTGCTCCCAGATAAAGATCCCATTCATGAACTTTGGTTACTGCCTTTGCGACATTGGGCATACGTAACCACATTTTTCCTACGTAGAAAATTTAGTTTACTACAACCTGTATGACCTTGAGACTTGCGTGATATTGTTTTTCCTTGGCCTCAACTTCTTAATCTATAAAATGAGAGGCTTGGAATAGAAATGTTCTGAGGACCTTTCTAAACTCTCAAAGGACACTATGAGCCCATGTTTCTATGGGCAATGTTGATGGAATAAGGTCTCTGAGCTCAACTCTTTAGATAGGAGATGAATTAAGCTGGTTGGGGTTCAGTCTCGTCAGGGATGAGGTAATCACCAATAACTTGGCCATCAAAGGGCAATTGCCTAATTTTCTCCTGCTACTCAAAGATTGAAAGAGACAAATATGTCCCCGTAAAGGAGCCCACAATCCCAAGAAACACAGAGATAAGGCACTATCTCCATTTGTCAGCTCTTAGTAAGGGCTCTACTTTTGAAAAAAAAAAACAAACCAATTTGACTCACCATTTAATCCCCAAAAGATTTATTAGGGACCCAAAAAGTTGTATGTGCAGGTCTGTCCATAGGCATGTGTGCTGAGGCAGCTGTGGGGGTAGGTGGATGGTGGGGGAGAGAGCCCAAGATACAGACTAAGGAAAGCTTAAGTTTGAATCCTGTCTCAGATGCTCTGGGACAAACATAGGCAAAGTCACTTAGCTTCTTGTGGTGTACTGTCACAGGAGTCGCAGGACCTCAGTTGAAATCCTGACTTTGCCACTTTGCTTCATGTGTGACCTTGGGAAAGTCATTTGTCCTCTCTGTGCCTCAGTTTCCACATTTGGATCACTTTTTTATGAGGTTGTTGTGAGGATATGAGACAACATAGGCAAGTGCTTTCCAAATCTTAAAATGCTATATAAATGTTTTGTTGTTCAGTGTTTCAGTTATGTCCAACTCTCCATGATCCCATTTGGAGTTTTCTTGCAAAGATAGTGAAATGATTTATGATATCCCCCTCCAGCTCATTTTGCAGATGAGGAAACTGAGGCAAATAGGGTTAAGTGACTTGCCCATGGTTACACAGCTAAAAGTGTTTGAGTAAGTGTCTGAGGCTGGATTTGAACTCTGGAAGATGAGTATTTCTGACTTCAGGCCTGGCACTCTATCCACTTCACCACCTAGCTGCCCCATATAAATGCTATCTATCATCAAGGTTTTTATTATCATTATTACTATTTGATTTATTATTCCACAGAGAAGTAAGAAAAAATAGGAACAGATACTCCCAGAAGGCATAATATGGAAAGGGGGGAAGGGTGGGGAGAACAATACAACTTCTTTCAATAGGATTTTTTCATGCACCTCATCCTACTTTGTCCTTCATATATCTATAGGAGACATCTGCCAAACCCAACTATATCACATCTTAATCAACCGTCTGCAGCAAAGCAGCCTCTCAGTAACTCTTCCCAGTGCCTGCAAGCTGTGGTTTCTGAGCTACAGGGGTGAAGTCACTCCAAATCAAATTCTTCTCTTTCTTCTTTCTTAGCTCCCCACCTTCTGCACCACCCCACCCCACCCCACCCTCAGACATAGTCACATCCTTGTGTTATTGGCCAACTTGCAAACTATTAATCACCAGTGGTCTAAGGACCAAAATTTTAGAATCAATTGTTATCACATTAACGTTAGAAAGGAAAAGAGCTGTCCAAATATGTCATCTCTAGCACATGCTTTCTTAAACACACATCGAGCAGAGATGTTGACTTGTGCCAATGTCATTTTGCTAAAGGCCTCGCATACCAGAAAGAAAGGGTATAATTGACTGGCAGTCACTAGGTTCAGTGCTGTCACTATCCAATCTAGAATGGCAGGTTTTTTCTTCAGATCCTAAACTTGGAGGACATGTCCTACTTATCTAGCCTAGCTACTTAGATGGTGGAGTGGCAAGAGTCTTTGTTCACGCTGTCTGCTAACCACATGACCTAACAAACTGGCTCTCTCTTAGCGATTACCATTTGTTTTTTCCTATGTAAACTACAGGTAATAATAATTGCTTCTTTCCTAGCTCATATTATTGTTTTGACAAAAAATTCCTCTTTATAAAGCATTTTACTCCTCTGCCACATTTGCTGTATGTAATATACAACAGATTATTTATTTCTTATTTTATATTTGTTATATGTATTATAATACTATATATAATATAATATAACAATCTATATTATTTTATTTATTTTTTTTTGGTCATGGGAATCTTAGATCATAAATTTCACTCTAGAAGGTCTTGGGGTGGAGGGGCAGTATTAGAAAGTAAATTCTCTGACACTGAATCCATTGGTCTTTCCATGATGCTATTCTTTTATAGATTTCAGGAGTGCTAATCAGGAGCCCCAAAGAGGGGTTTGCTTAGAGTTATGATATAAGAGGAAGAGATTGTGATTCAGTCTCCTAAAATTTCCACACAAAGGAAGTTGGATCATTGTCATATGTTTATCTCTAGCATCGCTTCAAAATTGTCGCCAACACACCATATTCTTTTTTGGTAACTCAGTCTTCCTTATAAATGATGGTATATATGTGCCTTGCTACCATGTAGGAATATTGTTTTTGCGAAAATTTGGATGAAAGTTTATAAAGACAGGACAAAGTGATGAGGACAAGAAGATGTTTCTTTTGATTGTTTGGTGTTCATACAAATGCGAAAGCATTTCTGCTCCTGGGCCCAGACTAAGCATAGAACTTAGTGTGGTCCAGAATGTGTTTAAAGTTCTACTGGTTTTTATAATGATGGGAGGGTGTCAGTTTCATCATGTTGTAACTACTAGTGTGGAAACTGACATCTGCCAGCTAGTAATGGTGGTCATACCTCACTGCTACCCCAACTGCTCACAGTCCGGTTCAGCCTGCCACCCTGAGCTGCAACCAGCTGTCAGGACTGTCACAGCTGCCATCTTATTTACTGCCATAAGCCTCCTTGGCATTGTGGTCCAGCATACTGCTGAGACAAAGCCTGTCATTGGCTGCAAAAGGCACAGGGAAGAAAGAGACTCAGGAACCCTGGGAAGATGCAACATGTTCAAACCACCTGACAGTGGAACCAGCCTGTGCTCGGGTCTCTGAGATTACTCTCTTTTGACTGATAAGATTGGACAAGGCACAGTAGGCTCTCCAGAACTCCTATTCAGAATTGTTTTAATTGAATGTGTCACTGAAAAGGGATGGTGATTTGGACCACAGCATCTAGTTCAAATGAAACAATTGTTTTAAAGTAATTGGTCTGACAAGAAGGCTGGCAGCCATTGAGAACAAGCTATATGCAATGATACAGACAGGAAAACACACACACACACACACACACACACACACACACACACACACACACACATCCCATAATTGCCAAGGCTAAGCTTTTAAACTTCCTCTATCACTTCTCATACGGAACAAGATCCTTTCAAAGCTCTTATTTGAATAAACACTGAATGATTCCAGGGACACAATGACAGTCTCACACTTCTGCTTTTCATACAAAAGGTTGTCTTTCACAGCTTGTTTAAATTATCCAGTCACAACAATTTGCTTGGAATTTAATAGAGGAGAAGTGAAGAGGGTTAGCTTCTCTCTGAACTCCTTGGCAGATTTGACTGCTTAGCAAATCTGGATACAAGGCCTGCAATTATGCCATGTAAGACAGCAGGTCAATTGCATCTGTGTGTTAGCATTTATTGAGCTAGGGGTGTGTGTGTGTGTGTGTGTGTGTGTGTGTGCGTGTGTGCGTGCGCGTGTGCATGCGTGTGTGTATGTGTGTGTGTGTTTCCTCTGAATAAGTGGCTCCTTGGAAGCAGACTTAAGGGAGGATCTAGCTACAAGAGACAAATGTATCTGAGCATATAAGGACCCTATCACTTGTACGCACAGAATGCAAGATAATTGAGTAGAGCAGAGAGCTGGTCTCCCTTTATAAATGGCTCCCTAACACATCTAGTTCATTCTCACTGTGGTATGCCTTGAATTTCTTCATTTATACTTGACTTCTTTTATTTTCCCCTGGGATTTTTTTAGATTAACACCTTTTCCTGATCACAAAGATACTTACAAATTTAGAAACAAGATCTAACAAAAACAAAAATAATGAAAGTATGATAAAAATGTAAATGTTCAGTGGTTCTTCACACATAGGAATTATTTAGTAAGTGCTTATTGATGAATGGTGGACTCCATAGATGCAAACACGCTGGTTTAATGACTCCTGTCCCAAGGAGCGCTGTCCATTCTCCTGTACATTGTAATTTTATCCAGTAGCCCCTTGACAATATGTGGTTGTGAATCAGGCAAGATTAGCACGTCTGGAACATTATATTAAAAGTAACTATGGAAATACTACTGGGTTTTTGGTTTGGTTTTTGCCTATCTTTTTCTGTTGCTATGCATGGATACTTTGCTCCCTAACCAACTTTATTTCTCACTTCTACCCAATACCAATCTACTGCTCCTTTCTATACTCTGACGATGTCAAGTCACTTCTTGTCTCTGTATCTTTGTTCATTCGGTCCTTCTTTCTGGATTGAAATGAACCTGCATTTTTAGACTTATTTTGCGGTACTCCCTTTTACTTACTCTGTGGTCCTTCCATATTAGCTTCCTTACTTTTCCTCACATTTGATATTCTATCTCTTATATCATGCCCTTACTCAAGCTTTCTCCCATTCCTAGAATGTGGTCTCTCTTTTCTTCTTCTTTTTATAATCCCTAATTCATAGAGAGCTCAAGTGCTACTGCTTTTATGAGGGCTTTCTTGATACTTCTAGTTGCTAGGACCTACCCCCCTCAAATTATTCTGTAACTGTATTTATTATGAATAAATAAATATGTATTTGTATATGTATATATATGCACATTCAAATATATGTAAATATTATGAATAAATACATGTGTGTTTGTATGTGTGTATATATATGCACGTTCATATATATGTAAATATTATGTGTAACATTTTTCTAATTGTTTTTCAGTCATTTCATTTGTGTCCAACTCTTTGTGACCCCATTTGGGGTTTTCTTGACAAATATACTGGAGTGGTTTTGCATATAATGTGTAACATGACATATATGCACATACATATGTGTGTGTGTGTGTGTGTGTGTGTGTGTGTGTGTGTGTATACCTGGGTGGCACAATGGATAGAACATCAGGTCTAGAGTCAGGAAGACCTGAGTTCACATCTGGTCTCAGACATATTAGCTGTATGACCTTATTCCTGTTTGCCTTAGTTTCCTGATCTGTAAAATGAGCTGGAGAAGGTAAAATGGCAAACCAACCCAGTATCTTTGCCAAGAAAACCCCCATGAGGTCATGGAGAGTTGGACAGGACTGAAATGATTGAACAACAACATACATGCATACATATATTTGTGTAAGCATTTTCTCCCCTATAGAATGCAAGCTTCTTAAGGGCAAGAAGTGTTTCAGTTTTGTCCTTATATCTCAAGCATTTAGCATAGTTCCTGGCACATAGTAGGTAGCACTTCCTCCTCCCCTCTACCGTTCAAATATTATCCATCCTACTCATTTAACGTTTTTTGAAACTACCCTTTCCCAGCTCCAGAGCCTCAGCCAAAAGAGGCCTCTTTTTCTCTGAACTCATAGCATTTATTGTTCACACAATTAATTTCCACAATAAGTTATGTGTTCTTAAATTATTAATTATCTAACTAATTCATGTGTCACATTTTTCCAATTCAATTATAAGTGCCTCTGGGGAGAATGGCTATATTATTCATTTTATCTTGATCTTTCAAAATACCTTTTATGGCATTCAAAAATATTGAATTGAATCAAGGAGACTAACTTATGAGAAACACAAGTCAAGGGTATGATTACAAATCATCAGATATAAGTGTTTTTGTATACCAAGAAAAAAGGCAAAAAATGGCGTCCCCTCTCTGGTTACACCCAGTAGAAGAAAAAATTAAGTGACTGTGGCATAAACTCTTGACCTGGAGTCAGGAAGTTCAAATGTGCCTCATTTTCTTCATCTGTTAAATGAAAGGCTTGGTCTCACCTCACCTAACCTCTTCCTTTTTGTGGTGAAGGGGAAAAACACCATTCCTTCTTGAGCTTGTCTGCTCAGATGGCCTCTTCCTGCCTGCAAGGTCAGGGAAGAAACACCACTCCCCAACTGATACATTTGCCTGAGTTATGTAATGCCACAGAAGGACTCCACCATGATGTCAAATCTTTAAGGATGTCGATAAACTACCTGAATTCATTCCTAAGGCATTAGCAAATCCCTAGCCCATCATACCCTTCCCATCCCAGTGACTCTCAACCCTTGTCATTATTCATACTTTATTCTCAGCCATCCATTTATTCCCTCCCTTATTCCTTTCCCCCTCAACCTAATCCCACAGTATCTCACTAAAGCTACCAACACCTTCCACTATCCTCTCTGGAATACTAGCTAGATAAACAACAAACTTGGCTTCATCTTAAACATTTTCCTATGTTACTTCTCTGTCTTCTGGTTCTCATTGAGACCTGGCTCTCAGCCCTGATAATACAGCTTCCCTGGCCACCATCTCTGGGACTGGTAGTACCACTATCCCCCACTCACTAGTCAAGGTAGAAGAGTTGGAATACTCTGTGTCTCATTGCTAGCTTTGAGATATCCTTCTGTATCACTCATATATCAACTTCTTCTTCTCTGAGGTTCATTCAATCCATACCGACCATCCAATTAGAATTCTGGTAACTGTTGTCTACTGACTTCTAGAACAATCTCATTATTTTCTTAATGAGATCATTACCTGGCTCACAGTCTTTGCCTTCTCCTTAACTGTTGTTCTTATGTTGGGGGACTCCAACACACATGTTGATATTCCCTCAAATACACTGCCTAACATCATATTCCTTTTCTATGACCTACTCTACTTCATCTCAATTATCACAATGAGATTGTCATACCCTTGATATTGCAACAAATATCACACTTCCACATTCACAAATTCTGAAATTCACTTCTCTGATAACAATCTGTTGTCATTTTACCTCTTCCTCCACCTTGCAACCCCAAACCCTGTTTTCATTCTCACCCTTTAGTTCATTCTCACCTCTTTAGTTCTTTCCCAGATCATAATCCCTGCATTGGCTATATTTTTCTCCTTTGCCCATATTGGTGAACCAGTTCAACTCTACTTTGTCCTCTTCCATAAAGTCTATTGTCCCTTTATTGAATCATTGATTTTGCCTTGCCAAGACCTAGTGTTAAATTGCTCTCCAAATCTGGTGCCCTTCTCCTACTTACATACTGTTGAGTAAAGCTGTTGTGTTGTTTTTAAGTCATGTCCAACCTTGGTGACCCCATTTGGGGTTTTCTTGGCAGAGATACTGGAGTAGTCTGCCATTTCCTTCTCCAGCTCATTTTATAGATGAGGAACTGAGGCAAACAGCTTTAAGTGACTTGTCCAGGGTCACACAGCTAGTGTCTGAGGCTAGATTTGAACACAGGAAGATGAGTCTTCCTGACTCCTGGGCTAGCACTCTAGCCACTGCACCACCTAGCTGTCTGAACACAGCTGTAGATCATTACAAAATTTGATTCACTACAAATTTGTGTTGTATAATTTCGACTGTGGCAAGATAATTCTACATAAGCCTAAATGATCCATTATACCACTCACCACAATGTCTTTTCCAAACCTTCATTCTTCTTCAATTTTCCTTGGTCTATCCCCTGTTTACCCTCTCAGATAAGAATCACATAGTTCACTAAAAAACAATAATAACAACATGAGTCCATTTTCTTCTCCCCTCTTCCTCAACTTACACCTCTCCAATGACTTTTGCCACTATCACTTCCTTCATCTCTGTCTGTCACAAAGAGGTGGCCCTTCTTTCCAAGGCAAACCCTTCTACGTGTATAAGCAAACTTATTTTCTACAGCTGTCCCTCACACATGGGTTAAGGAACACAGTGAAATGTCATCTCTCTGTCACCCTAAGAAAATCAAAAACAAGCCATGAACAAAGGTCCGAAAGTGAAGTTCTGAGCCACCTGCATACATGTGTTCCTCATAGGGACATTCAAATGAAATAACATACAAAAGTACTTTGTAAACTTTAACGTGCTCTATAGAAATGTCAGCTATTAGGATTCTTGATTGTGTAGTGAAGAAAAGAATTTTAAAAACAAATTCTCACTTTTTTCCCTCAGTAAACCTCACAAGCATCAAATAAAAGATTCAGATTACTAAATGAAACAACTTTTCAGAATATCACGAAGGGAGATGCTCAGCAGTCCATGATGTCATTCAGTTACATTTTATACATAGTCTTCAGTCTATGCTTTCTCTTTTGTAAGTATTACTTTCATACACATGCTAAGATGGAAGAAAAGGAAACAGTGTGACCCAGCTCTCCTCCCACCCAATGCCCCACCTACATCTACAACAAAGATCTAGGAAGACCAGCAGACTGAATAGTGATGGAAAATCCAATGAGAAAACACACTGAGACATTTTTCTAAACCTGGAAGTAGGAACAAGAGCCAACCAGTAGCTAGATCATTCTGATTGCAAAGGCGGGTTATGGATCCAGCTTGGACTAAGGAGAAGAGCTACTGAGAAGCTCTTGGCTGGCCAGTCACTATGTTCTAAAAAAGATGAATAGATTGCTTTCCAGGAAAGAACATGGAATATGTAAAAAAGAATCAGATTTCTTACATGCCCTTCAAAAAAAAAAAGAAAGAGAAACACCAAGGAAAATTAAAACACATAAAAAACCACAGAAAGTTAAAACCTTAAAATAAGCAAAGGAAAAAGTAATGATAATTTTTAAAGGCACTATAAAACAAGTAATCTTTTTTTTTCTTTTTTTTATTTAATATATTTAGTTTTCAGCATTGATTTACACAAGAGTTTGAATTACAAATTTTCTCCCCATTTCTGCCCTCCCCCCACTACAAGATGGTGTATATTCTAGTTGCCCTGTTCCCCAGTCAGTCCTCCCTTCTGTCACCCCACTCCCCTCCCATCCCCTTTTCCCTTTCTTTCTTGTAGGGCAAGATAGATTTCTACGCCCCATTGCCTGTGTATCTTATTTTCTAGTTGCATGCAAAAAACTTTTTTGTTTGTTTTTGAACATGTTTTTAAAACTTTGAGTTCCAAATTCTCTCCCCTCTTCCCTTCCCACTCACCCTCCCTAAGAAGTCAAGCAATTCAACATAGGCCACATGCATATCATTAGGTATAACCCTTCCACAATACTCATGTTGTGAAAGACTCACTATATTTTGCTCCTTCCTAACCTAACCCACTTTATTGAATTTTCTCCCTTGACCCTATCCCCTTTTGAAAGTGTTTGTTTTTGATTACCTCTACCCCCATCTTCCCTCCCTTCTATCATCCCCCCTTTTTTATCTTCTTCTTCCTCCTTTTTTTCCTGTGGGGTAAGTTACCCAATTGAGTATGTATGGTATTCCCTCCTCAGGTCAAATCTGATGAGATCAAGATTCACTCATTCCCCCTCACCTGACTTCTCTTCTCTTCCTACAGAACTGCTTTTTCTTGCCACTTTTATGCGAGATAATTTACCCCATTCTATCTCTACCTATCTCCCTCTCTCAATATATTCCTCTCTCATCCCTTAATTTGATTTTATTTCTTTTAGATGTCTTCCCTTCATCTTCACCTCACCCTATGCCCCCCCCTCTCTCTCTCTATATATATATACACATACATACACACTCACATATACATATATATACATAAACATATATATATGTATATGAATATTCCCTTCAGCTACCCTAATACTGAGGTCTCATGAATCATACACATCATCTTTCCTTGTAGGAATGTAAACAAAACAGTTCAACTTTAGTAAGTCCCTTGCAATTTCTTTTTCTTGATCACCTTTTCATGCTTCTCTTGATTCTTGTGTTTGGAAGTCAAATTTTCTATCAGCTCTGGTCTTTTCACTGAGAAAGCTTGAAAGTCCTCTATTTTATTGAAAATCCATATTTTGCCTTGGAGCATGATACTCAGTTTTGCCGGGTAGGTGATTCTTGGTTTTAATCCTAGCTCCATTGACCTCTGGAACATCGTATTCCAAGCTCTTCAATCTCTTAATGTAGAAGCTGCTAGATCTTGGATTGTTCTGATTATGTTTCCACAATACTCAAATTGTTTCTTTCTGGCTGCTTGCAATATTTTCTCGTTGATCTGGGAGCTCTGGAATTTGGTGGCAATATTCCTAGGAGATTTCTTTTTGGGATCTTTTTGAGGAGGTGATCGGTGGATTCTTTCAATTTCTATTTTGCCCTGTGTCTCTAGAATATCAGGGCAGTTCTCCTTGATAATTTCTTGAAAGATGATATCCAGGCTCTTTTTTTGATCATGGTTTTCAGGTAGTCCAATAATTTTTTTAAATTATCTCTCCTGGATCTATTTTCCAGGTCAGTGGTTTTTCCAATGAGATATTTTACATTGTCTTCCATTTTTTCATTCCTTTGGTTCTGTTTTATAATATCTCGATTTCTCATAAAGTCACTAGCTTCCTCTTGCTCCAATCTAATTTTTAAGGTAGTATTTTCTTGAGTGGTCTTTTGGACTTCCTTTTCCATTTGGCTAATTCTGCCTTTCAAGGCATTCTTCTCCTCATTGGCTTTTTGGAGCTCTTTTGCCATTTGAGTTAGTCTATTTTTAAGGTGTTGTTTTCTTCAGTGTATTTTTCAGTATTTTTTTGGTTCTCCTTTAGCAAGTCATTGAATTGTTTTTCATGGTTTTCTCACATCCTTCTTTTTTCTCTTCCCAATTTTTCCTCTACTTCTCTAACTTGCTTTTCCAAATCCTTTTTGAGCTCTTCCATGACCTAAGACCAGTTCATGTTTTTCTTGGAGGCTTTTGTTGTAGGCTCTATGACTTTGTTGACTTCTTCTGGTTGTATGTTTTGGTCTTCTTTGTCACCAAAGAAGGATTCCAGATTCTGAGACTGAATCTCGGTGCGTTTTCGCTGCCTGGCCATATTCCCAACCAACTAACTTGACCCTTGAGTTTTTCATCAGGGTATGACTGCTTGTAGACTAAAGAGTTCTGTGTTCCATGCTTGGGGGGATGCACTAGCTCTGCCACACCAGCACTCCTCCTTCCTCAAGAACCCCCAACCTGTACTGGCTTAGATCTTCAGCAGGCTGTGCACTCCTGCTCTGATCCACCACTTAATTCCTCCCACCAGGTGGGCCTGGGGCCAGAAGCAACTGCAGCTGTACTTCTGTAGCTGCCCCACCTCCGCTGCCCCTGGGTCGGCAGCTGAACGAAGTCCTTCCACTCCTGCAGCTTTTCCCACTAACCTTCTCTGTTGTCTTTGGTGTTTGTGGGTTGAGAAGTCTGGTAACTGCTGCAGCTCACTGATTCAGGGTGCTAGGGCACGTTCTCCCTGGCTCCTGATCTGGTTGGTCCCTGCCGCTCATGCTGGGCTCTGCTCTGCTCCGCTCTGCTCTGCTCCCAGCTCCGTGTGGGATAGACCTCATCCAGAGACCATCCAGGCTGTCCTGGCCTGGAGCCCTGCTTCCCTCTGCTCTTTTGTGGGTTCTGCAGTTCTAGAATTGGTTCAGAGCCATTTTTAATAAGTTTTAGGAGGGACTCGGTGGGGAGCTCCTGCTAGTCCCTGCTTTTCAGCTGCCATCTTGGCTCCACCCCCACCAACAGTCTTTCAATGAGTGTGCACTGCGCAAGTAATCTTTTTGTTGTTTTTCAGTCGTTTTTAATAATATATGACTATTCATGACCCCACTTGCAAGTTTACTGGCAAATATACCAAAGTGGTTTGCCATTTCCTTCTCCAGCTCATTTTATAAATGAGGAACCAAGACAAAGAAAGTTAAGTGACTTGTCCAGGGTCACCCACCTAGTAGGTGTCTGAGGCTGGCTTTGAACTCAGGAAGATGAGTCTTCCTGACTCCAGGCCCAGAACTCAATCCACTGTGCCACCTAGCTGCCTGCACCTAACCTACCAGAAGCAACATAGATGGAAAAAGAAAAAATGCAAGACATCCCAAGAGACATCTACAAATAGTTAAATGACACATTAAAAAACAAAAACAGGAATGAACATTAATAACAAAATCTCAAAGTTATATAAAAGAATACCTTAAAGAAATAGTTACTTGATGGAAGAAAATTAAGCTGGAATTAAAAGACACTAAATATATATTTAGTAAATAATGAAGAAAGCAACTAATATTGAGACGACCAAAGAAAAATTTAGGAATCAATGTAGACTCAGGGAAGTGTACAACAGAACTAGTTAACACACAATAGAGAAAATATAGCTGCATAAAATCATTGAATTATCTAAAGATTTGGAAAACATGCTAAATCAAATAGCAGACATGGAGAAGACATCACAATGTAGCTATCTCAGTATTGATGACAACCCAGATCTACAAAAAATCAAAAGATTAGGATTATGACATCCTAGAAACTGGGGGAATAAAGGGAGGAGAACCTTCCAAGGACTGGTGAAAATCATCTGTGATCTACAGTTAGAAAGGAATGGGTTTATATTGCTAAATACCAACATAATATAATTGAGGAAAAACATCCAAGTTTTCAAGAAGTACTTACAAACCTGCATCAATGAAAATCACCACATACTTCATTTGGAGAGCAAGGCACAATCAGAAAAACTGGCATTAAACATACCTAAAATTAAGAACATTGGCCATGAGCACCAAATTAACTATGCATAAAAATTCAGTTTGCAGTTTCTTTCAATCCAATCCAAGATGAATTTGTTAAGAACCTTAATATATAGGAAAAAAACTGTGCTAGGAAGACCTGGATACTTGAAAAGCAATCAAACTTTGAAAGTTTCAGAAAGATATATTGACTGCAAAGAATTATTTCAACAGCTAAGCCTCCCAGGCCAAAAGATAAGTAATTAAAACATTGCATTTCTCATTTAAATTAAATAGGTAAAACCAGTATAAATTAGGGGCTCATAATGTGGGAATAATCACAGAATTGCATTGGCCATATCATTCAATGTTCTGCAAAGGTGTTTTAGAGATAATTGTGGAAAGAAAAGGAGGTGCAGGATGGGGAGAGAAAGGGAAAGGGAGAGAAAACGCCATGCATTAAAATGATCCCAAGAAAAAGGTCCTTTCTATGCTTAATTGAAAGCTGAAGTTAAAGGTACCTTTATTGGTATTACATAGTTATTAATATGAAATAGAGGAACTTAATGAGAACAGTTTTCCTAGATGTGGGGAAATGAAGAATAACAAGAATGAGACAATCTGCATTCCCTTCAAATACACTAATAAGGAAAAATACAATCAATCATTATTTTAAAATGAAAATAGGATAAATTATTTTAAAAAAAAACTAAATAAAGGGAATATCTTTTTCTGAATCATGAAAAGAAGAAACTTTTAGAAGAAATCAAATAAATATTCCCAAACACTCAAATGGCTTTATGAGTGTATCAATGTGATCTCCAGTGATCACTCGGTCCTTCAATTTCCAATCATTAAGCACCTACTATGTGCCAGACACCAAGAAGAACAAATGACAGACCCTGCTCTCTAGGAGATCAAAGTCTAAGGTAACATGCAAACAGCTTTGTACAAACAAGATGTAGACAGAATGTATTAAAGATCAACAGGGAGACAGCAACTCAACTATACCTGCCTGAATGTTGCAATTCTTTTTCATGTTCCCCTATAAGTTTTTCAGAGAGGGCCACCCAGGATCCTGGGAGGGATTTTTTTTTTCTTGCCATTGTGAGAATGTCAGGAGAGTATATGAGCAGTCCATTTTTGAGTCTCTAACTCACTCACCACATGGCCAGCAAATGTTCTTCTTCTTTGATGACTTTTTTAAAATACTGCTTCCCCTTCATAATTCTTTGTTACTTGCTGTGGCCTGCTTGTGTCCACCACTCACCTTGCCATCATCCTTTCTGTGCTACCCACCCAATTTCAACTCTTTAGAGACTTTAGTATTCTTTGACTATCAACACCAAGAGAAACTAATGAAAGATGCTTATGGCCTATATTATGATAGCCAGTTATTTGGAAAGCTTGTGAATATATACATGTATGAACATTAAAGTATGTATCACTCCATATATGTTCATATATGTGTATTTATAAGCATATAAAAACATATACATACACATACACACATTGTGTGTATGTGTGTTTGTGTGTATGTGTATGACAGACATGGAAGATGAACAATAAAGTGGACTCAGAATTCAGTAATGGTTAGGGAAACTTCTAGGAAGTGAAAAAGATACTTTAGAGACCCCTGAAATGGCCTATATTTTAAAATTAACCACATGAGAACAATTATTTAGAAAAAAGTAATTATTTTATATAGAAATAAAAGGTATATCTCTAACATTCAAAAAGATTAAACATACTGTGGTAAAATGGTAACAGTAAATATAGCAGATAAAATTTTAACAGTGCTTTACAGGTAGTGGGAACTCAGTAAATGATGATGGTATTGCATTATTTAATCTATGAAGAACTGAAACATATCTATAATAGTAATTCATGCTTCCCATTAAGGATTACTCAAAGAATATGAATAGACAATTTATGGGGGAATACATTTTTGCTAATACTTTGATCAAGATAGATCTGTGATCTTATTGACATGGATACTCACTTCAGTAATGTAGAGTGAAACCCAGCCATGCCTTTTCAAACATAAAACTACAGAATAATAGAATTTGAGAGATGGAACAAACATCAGCAGCCATATAGTGCTGCTCATATGTTCCCACTGTAACAAATCCTTCATTTGCAAGAGAGTGAAATTATCATATCTGGAGTCACCATAGCTGTCCACTAAAACCCCCAGATTATTTTTTTCAAAAACAAAAAACGAAAACTGCTCTCTAAAAATGTCTACCCCCATCTTAGTGTTCATCTCTTCTAGCTTCCTCATTTTACATGTGAAGAAACTGTGCCTCAGATGGGTTAAATGACCCACCTCAGGTCAAAAAGGCAGCAAGTAGCAAACTTGTCCAGGTGTCTGAGGCTAGATTTGAACTTAGATCTTCTGACCCCAAACGCATCATTCTTTCCACAATATCAAGATGTTTCCCTCTCAATCCATTGAATCTTCTTGTTCAAATCTGCATCCATGAAAGGTCTTGCCATCCATCTTTCTGGGTCCAAAATATATTCTAGTAAACAGAGTCTATGGTAGAGCTCAACATTTAGCAGAAATCCCTTTCCTATTTAGACTCTGACTTGGACAATATCCATAACACTGGTATCCATCTACCTTTTGTGAGCTCACATCTATTGAATCCTTATCTGATTACTAGTAAGAGGGTGGTTGAACAAAGTTACCCAGTTATCTCTTTAAAGGTTTTATATATTACATGATTTTGACATATGCACAGCAGACACTTTGCTACCTTTTATGTATTTATATACATTATATATGCCCTACATGATAAGACTTTGAGAAAGAACATGGCACAGTAGATAGCAAACTAGCCACACAGACAAGAAGATGTGATTCAAATCCTGATTGGCATATTAACTATGTGATCTTGGGTAAGTCTTTTAATTTCTCTGTGTGTCCTAGGAAAGTCTTTAAAACTATGAGTTACAGAGGAAGTGCTGACATATTGGTAGAGAAAGTTTCCTTTTGCCTAGGCATTATCTATACCAATGAAATCATAGGTCTGATCCTTATTTCTATGATAAAGGTTTAGGCTGGTATTTTTGTTCTGCCAAGTCAAAAGCTTTATTAAACTCAACAAACAAGTAGGATTATTTTCTATGCCTCAATTCATTAGAGATGTGATCCTCCATAGAATATTATTTCCAAAAGCTACTTTTCCCTTTCTATGCTTTCATCAAGGATGCCTTCCTATACATAAAATATTTTCATAATTATATTTATAAAGATGGAAGAGTAGACACAATGATTAGTCATTGATATTTCTTTGCTACTTTTTGGGAAATAATAATAAGATAATAAGGTGATTGCTGATAATAAAAAATGCAAACCAAGAAAACCATGAGCCTCATCAAAAGCAAGGAAACAACAATGGAATGTATAAATAGAGCTGCAGAGACTGGGGCATTCTGCTTTACTGTTGGTGGGATAGTACATTGAGGCAAACATTTTGGAGAACAACTGGGTAGTAATAATAATAATAATACATTATAGAATGTAGTACATAAAATATAGAAGAGTAATAACAAATAATAAGAATACTAATAAGAATCCCCAAATCGATCATGTCTTTTGACCATATGATTCCCAAACAAGCACTTTAATCCTAAAAACACGATAAAAAATGGAAAAGGGACCTAAGGCACAAAACTGTTCATGGTTACATAATCTTTTGTTTTTTTTTAATTTGCTATTACTAGAAATAACCTATTATAAATCATGGTATATTAAGGTGAATGTATAATATCATTTTAATGAGAAATATTAGTAAAAGAAAATATGGAGAGGTCTATTGGGATTGAAGCACAGTAAGATGAACAGAATGAGAAGTGCATATTCATTGACTGCAATATTCATTAAAAAAGAAATCAAAGTCAAAGGTAATTGAGTTTCAAGCCAACTTAGAAGAAGGGAATGCAGAACCAGAATTATTTCTTGTTTGTTTTTGTTATGGAAGGGAAGGGGTTAGGCTCATCCTATGCTGTTAAATGATTTTTTTTAAATGAAAGATTCTCTTCCTTATTATATATTTCTTTATCTGTGTTCATTACTATTATGTTTATGGTAATGAAAATGTTTAGCAAAGACTGAATGTAAGAATAGAATGTATGGTGCTTGTTGTTGCACACAAACTGGTGAGTTTTTCCACTAGTCACATGGTATCCCACTTCTTCTACAGGTCCCTCATTAGGACAGCAGAAAGACCCACTCTGTATGTCCTCTCTGCTGAAGAATTTTTTTTTAATGAGTTCCTGGGACAAAGGGCATTTTAAACAAATTAAACTGCTCCCCATGACCTGAGAAGATGTATAATAATACTTATTCTTTCTCTTCGTATTATTTTCCCCAGGATTATTATTGACAACTGGTCAGCCTGTCATGACAGAGTCCAATTAAAATTATATATCATTGCAAGTTTTCCTTTCTCTGATGTCAATATTCCCTCTGGATGGGAGATACTTCAGATAGCTTTTATATATCCACCCCTGGGTGTTTTAATTTCCTGACAAATCTATCATGTGCAATTTGCCATCAGGAGCAATACATCTCACAGAAATGATGAAAAGGCACAGAGTCTGTTTCTTTCCTTTGCTTTGAAACAGGAAATGTGCACAAATGTTATTGTGTTGAGAAGTACTTTTAGCCTAAACTATCTCTGTATCCCTGGATACTCTCAAAATAAAATCTAGCAGTATAGTTAATGATGATGATCAAGCAAGTTGTAATTGAAGAACCTTTTTGTTTGTTTGTTTTCTGTAATTTTTTTGGACCAGTGATTGCTGAGCATTGGTTTAACAACTTCTCAAAGTATTTCTAGGAGGTACCATGAAATTCCAAATTTTCGTATTGTGAAAATGTTCACAATAAAATTTTAATTAAATTGTATTGTAAAAATGCTTGCACCATAGAATATGTTTAGGAAGGATGGAAATATTGGAAATGAAAAATCCATCATGGTGTCACAAATCCACTGTAGAATCAAATGAGATAATGAGTGTAAACCACTTTGTAAAACTTAAAACATTATATAAATTCCAACTATAATAAGTATCATCGTCATTGCTTCTTTTGTATAAATGTGTTACCTTCAGTTCAACCAGTTATTAATTGTTTAGTATGTGCAGGCACTGTTCTAATTCTTCAGGATACAAAGAAAGAAAAAAAATTGCCTGCCCTCAACGAGCTTACATTCAAATGGAGATCAAAGGCACAGAAATGGGAGAAAGGAATTAGGGAAAAGGTTGGCATTGTTGTACTCCAATATTCAAGTTGTTGTTATACAAAGGAAATCAGGTGGAGATGTAGACTAAACAGGAAATGTAATTGTTATAGACAATTATGAAAGTCAGCGTGTCATATTGGGTGTACATATTTGGTTTTAGAGTTAGGAAGACATTGATTCCATCGTTACATACAAGATGCATAGAGAGTAACTGGAAAGTAGTGTGAGAGAGGCTGGGACTAGCAGCTGGGTGGAACTGAAAAACCTTCCTAGCAACCCTATTTCCACCAGCTCACATGTACCTCCTTGTACCTCCTTCCCATTTGTCAACCACTCTTCATATTGTCTTGCTTGCTCTGAAAGAGGACCAATGACATCTGGAGGTTGATATCTTCACTTGCAAGGGAATTGAATTTAAGTCAGCCTCAGGCTCTCCTCCAAAGTCATCTGAGTCCAGTGGCAAATCTTATGTCAGGATAATTGGTAATGGCCCCAGTGGAGTGGGAGACCTTGGCCTAAGTTCTTTTCCAGTCTCAGTTTATCTGAGGCAACACCCATTCAATAATTAAAGGCTAGGTAAGAACTGAGACAAAATATGGTTGAGTTTGCCTTCAGAAAGGAATCTGTGGGGAAGGGGAAGACCCTCTAGAGTTTCTGGCCAGAATAGAAACAATTGCTATTTACACTCAAGTTGAGCCATCAAAACCAGAACAATGAGCAAGTGAGGTTTGGGCCAGGGTCTATTATTATCCAATCAGTGTAAGCCAGAGTGATTTGGGTTTAAAGATATAGTCATCATGATGGAAAGACCTATCTACATTCACAGAAAGAATTAAGGAGTCTGAATGAAGATTGAGGTAAACTATTTGCTCTCTCTCTTCCTTTTTGGTTTTGTTTTTTCTTTCTCATGATTCATTCCATTGGTCATAATTCTTCTTTACAACTTGATTATTGTGTAAATAAGTTTAATGAGAAAGTATATGTAGACCATATATTGGATTCCATGCTGTCTTGGGTAGGGAAGGGGAGAAAATTTGGAACACAGAAACTTGTGGAACTGAGTGTTGTAAGCTAAAAATAAAAATTCTAAGTTTTTTTTAAATAAAGATATAGTCAAGTAGCTTCATTTGAATCCCAAAGGGATTTATCAAAGCCTGATTTTTCAGAGCTATATTTCAAGGAATCATAAATGAAAACTACATGAGACAAAAGAATTAATTATCTCACTTTTGGGGTGGAGTGAGTTGGGATGAGAGAATAAAGAAGTAGGAAAGAAAATAATTATCCCCAAATATAAGTGACCAAAATTTATATTTCTTTGGACAGAGCACCCACATGTAAGGGTATGACTCCCTATGTGGATATAGGGAGAAAAGGAGGAAGAAGAATAAGAAGAGGAAGAGTACTTTTCATATATGTTCTTGATAAGGGTATATAACATTATTCTGTATCTACATTGTCCAGTTAATGCATAATCCCACCATACAGTTTTGTCCAACAAAATATATCAGTTCCCTTTGGGGAGTTATATGGAGTTTACATCACAGGCTTTCAATTGCATAACTTTCACATTTACTTCTTTCATTTGTTAAAAAAAATTCTACTTTCATGCTTATCCCCATTTTTTTAATCACTTGATATCCCCTCTGTTTTTTTTATCACATAAATTGCTGTTTTTCTTTCTTTTAAAAAATAAAAACCTCCAGAAATGGTGTAATTTCTTTTTTTATTCATTCTTCCATTAGCAGTTATGAGTATTTTTTGTTTCTGTTATCTCAAGTGTTTACAAGTAAAATGTCTTTTTCCTAGACATTTGTTGCTTGTCACTGGATTTGTTAAATTTAAATATTATTTGT
The DNA here is from genome assembly GCF_011100635.1 of Trichosurus vulpecula. Taxonomy (NCBI): domain Eukaryota; kingdom Metazoa; phylum Chordata; class Mammalia; order Diprotodontia; family Phalangeridae; genus Trichosurus; species Trichosurus vulpecula. Next base: position 61,995,644 of record NC_050578.1, read on the forward strand.
CTCAAATTCTGAGTATGTAAAAGGAGAACTGAATGGAAATGAAAAAGAATCCTTATGGAAACTTTGAGAGAGAATGAACGAAAAATTGATATGACATTTTATGAATTAAATTTCATTTACTAAAATACAAATAGTCACAAAGCAGGATCAATTGCTACTCAATATTATCTATAACATATACTATAAGTATTTGAATTTAGAGCAAAATTCTCCCTTGACAGCATTCTAACAATCTATAATTAAGAAATATTAAGAATACTGACAAAGCATTTGGCAATAGTTATATTTATACAATGTAAATAAGCCAATCTCAAAAGAAGTTTAATAACTGTTAAAGTGTTATTTAAAATAGTATTTATTTAATTTGGGATAAAATAATAATAAATAATTTGTGTAATAGTACAAGGGCCAGAAGTATGCACAGGTGATTTCAAATAATGTAATCCTTCTATTATGAAAACAGTTTTCAAAAATAGAGAAGTATAGCTATTGTACTTATTGCTTTCCTAAAAGGCAAATATGATTTTAATCTCCAAATCTAGGAAAAGCTAGGCAGAAAAAAGAAAATGATAGGCCAACATAATTAGTAAATATTATAATTTATAGCACAACAGAAAAATATCTTTAAAATCTTGAAGAAATGGAATTATACCGGAATTGCAAAGATGTTTCAATATTCAGCATAATAAATCACATTAAAAGAGCAGTATAAAACCATGATTATATTACTAGATGCAAAGAAATTATTTGATAAAATAAAAATTTAAATATATATCCTTAAAATGACTAATGATAATTATTTATTACTAAGAGCTACACTAAGGTAATTGAGAAATATTAGAAAATTTCCCACTAACATCAGGGACAAAGTCAGTCTCTTCTGTTTTGCCATTATTATTTGAAGTAGTTGAAGAAATTTTAGCTATACTAATAAAATAAGAAAAATAAAATTCAAAGGAAAGTTGGGGACATCTATTTCTAATAGTCCAGTGAAACCCCCAAAGTGACTACAAAGCACTGCAGGTTAAAAGGAGTAAATTATAGTTAGTCCCTGGTGTCAATGACCTTACATTATACTGATAGAAAACAGCATTTAAATATAAACAGCTAAGCATGTGAGAGATAATGAGGAAGGAGAGAGAGAGAGAGAGAGAGAGAGAGAGAGAGAGAGAGAGAGAGAATGATAAAAAACAACTATGGACATCAGGAGAAAAATCTTTCTATAGAAGGTGGAGCTTGAGCTAACCACTGAATAAATCTAAGGATTAAAAGACAGAGTTGAGGAAGAATGAATTTTAGGCTTGTAACAATGAAAGAGGTGGAAGATTAAACGCCAAGCATGAGGAACATTAAATTTTCAAGTATGACTGGAAGTTAGAATACATAAGGGGACTAATGTGAAATACATCTGGAAAGATAGACTACAGTCACATATAGAAATGCTTTCAATGCCAGTTGAGGATTTTAATCATTGAATCAAGAGAGAGTTAGTAAAGGATATTGAATAGGAGTGAGACATGATTCTGTTTTCAAAATATTATTTGAGGAGTTGTGGCAGATAAATCAAAGGGAAGAGATAAAAAGCTAAGAATCCAATTAGGAAAATAAATGTTGCAATTCTGTTGGTAACCATATACATGTAATTAAAGGAATAGAAGTGGGAGATATTGTGGAGATAGAATCAGTGTGACATAGCAACTTGGGAGTAATCAACAGGGAATTATCAAGGATTACTTTAATGTTATGAACCTACACTATTTGAAGGGTTGTGGAGTCCCATCATAAATAGGGATATTTGGAAGAAAGGGTATTTAGGAGCTTTGTGTGGTTGGGGGTAGGGTGGAAGAGTAGCTGGTAAGTTTAATTTTGAACATGTTGAGTTTGACATATCTATGAGACACTCATTTGAACATGCCAGCAGGCAATTGGTGAAAGGTGCTCAGAAGACAAAGAGGTGATACACAATAATAATCTGCATAAAAATGATACTTGAACTCATGTGAGATGTTGAGATCATCAAATGAGAAGATATATAGTAAGAAAAGAAGTAAGCCCACAAAAGAGTCTTAGGGGAACATATGTTTATGTTGTCGGGGTGGGAACCTGTGGTCTCAAGGCCACATGTGGCCATCTACGTCCACAAGTACTGCCCTTTAAGTTTATATTCAGTCAAAGGGCCATACTTGAGGACCAAGATGGCTACATGTGGCCTCAAGGCTGCATATTCCCCACCCCCTGATTTAGGAGGTAAGACATGGATGATAGTCCATCTATGTGCCAGTCCATTACTATGTGTCAGGCACTGTGCAAAGTGCTGGTAACACAAAGAAAGGCAAAAATATAGTCCATCTTCTCAAGAATCTCACATTACAATAAGAAGGTTTAGTTTTTAAAAATAGAATCAGAAGAGGGGTGGAGCCATGATGGTGGCTGGAAAGCAGGAACTTGCTTAAGCTCTCCCCCAAATCCCTCCAAACACCTGTAAAAATGGCTCTGAACAGATTCTAGATGTGCAGAACCCAGAAAATATTAGAGGGAAGCAGGTTTCCAGCCCAGAATAGCCTGGATTGTCACCAGGAAGGGTCTATCACAGTGCTGGGAGTGGAGCACAGCCCAGTGTGGGCCACGGCACCAGGATAGACCAGAACGGGAGTTGACCTGAGCAGGTCCTAGGGCCATGAATCATTGAACTGTAGCAGTTACCAGACTTCTCAACCCACAAATGCCAAAGACCAGAGAGCAGGTTAGTGGGTAAATTGCTAGATCCAGTTAGAGAGCAGTCCAGCCCCAGCCCTGGGGGTGGTGGAGGTGGTGCAGAGGTGGAGCTCCATCATCAGCTGTTTCTGAAGTCCCTGGATCACACAGTGGGAGGAATCAAGTGGCAGACCAGAGCTGGAGTAGAGGGCTTGCTTTGCCCTGCTTGGATCTGGGTTGCAATCCTGATTGATGGTTCTTAGGGGAGGAGGAACACTGCTGTGGCAGAGCTTGCAGTGACAGTGGTGTAGAAGTAGCTCTGAAAACAGCAGCAAAGCCCCTAAAGATTGAGACAAAGTACTCTCTACTCTACAAGCAGTCATACCCTGACAAAAGTTCCAAGGTCAAGTAGTTGTCTGGGAACATGACCAGGTGGTGAAAAAGTATGCAGACTCAGACTCAGACTCTAGAATCCGTTTTTGGTGACAAAGAATATCAAAACATACAGCTAGAAGAAGTCAACAAAGTCAAAGAGCTTACATCAAAAGCCTCCAAGAAAGATAACAATTGGTCTCAGGCCATGGAAGAGCTCAAAAAGGATTTAGAAAAGCAAGTAAGAGAAGTAGAGGAAAACTTAGGAAGAGAAATGAGAGTGATGCAAGAAAACAATGAAAAACAAGTCAATGACTTGCTAAAGGAGACCCAAAACAATACTGAAGAAAATAACACCTTAAAAAATAGACTAACCCAAATGGCAAAAGAGCTCCAAAAAGCCAATGAGGAAATGGATGCCTTAAAAGACAGAATTAGACAAGTGGAAAATACCACCTTAAAAATTAGATTGGAGCAAGTGGAAGCTAGTGACTTTATGAGAAATCAACATATTATAAAACAGAACCAATGGAATGAAAAAATGGAAGACAATGTGAAATATCTCTTTGGAAAAACCACTGACATGGAGAGTAGATCCAGGAGAGATAATTTTAAAATTATTGGACTACCTGAAAGCCATGATCAAAAAAAGAGCGTAGACATCATCTTTCAAGAAATTATCAGGGAGAACTGCCCTGATATTCTAGAACCAGAGGGTAAAACAGAAATTGAAAGACTCTACCAATGACTTCTTGAAAAAGATCCCAAAAAGAAAACTCCTAAGAATGTTGTCACCAAATTCCAGAGTTCCCAGGTCAAGGAGAAAATACTGCAAGCAGCCAGAAAGAAACAATTTGAGTATTATGGAAACACTATCAGGATAATACAAGATCTAACAGTTTCTACATTAAGGGATCAAAGGGCTTGAATATGATATTCCAGAGGTCAAAGGAGCTAGGATTAAAACCAAGAACCACCTACCCAGCAAAACTGAGTATAATGCTCCAAGGCAAAATATGGATTTTCAATAAAATAGAGGACTTTCAAGCTTTCTCAGTGAAAAGACCAGAGCTGAATAGAAAATTTGACTTTCAAACACAAGAATCAAGAGAAATGTGAAAAGGTAAACAAGAAAGAGAAATCATAAGGGACTTACTAAAGTTGAACTGTTTTGTTTACATTCCTACATGGAAAGATGATGTGTGTAATTCATGAGACCTTTCTCAGTATTAGGGTAGTTGAAGGGGATATACATATACATACATATATATATATATATATATATATACATACATATATATATATATAGACAGAGGGCACAGGGTGAGTTGAATATGAAGGGATGATATCTAAAAACATAAAATAAAATTAAGGGATGAGAGAGGAATATATTGATAGAGGGACAAAGGGAGAAATAGAATGGGGTAAATTATCTCACATAAAAGTGGCAAGAAAAAGCAATTCATTGGAAGAAAGAGAGGGCAAGTGAGGGGGAATGAGAGAATCTTGCTCTCATCGAATTTGACTTGAGGAGGTAATAACATACACACTCAATCAAGTATCTTACCCCACAGGAAAGTAGGGGGGGATAAAAAAGGGGGGATGATAGAAAAGATTGTAGATTGGGGGACGATGTAATCAAAAGCAAACACTTTTGTAAAGGGACAGGGTCAATGGAGAAAACTGAATAAAGGGAGACAGGATAGGATGGAGGGAAATATAGTTAGCCTTTCATAACACGAGTATTGTGGAAGTGTTTTACATAATGATACGCATGTGGCCTGTGTTGAATTGCTTGCCTTCTTAGGGAGAGTGGGTGGGAAGGGAAGAGGGGAGAGAATTTGGAGCTCAAAGTTTTAAAAGCAGATGCTCAAAAAAAAAGTTGTGTTTGCATGCAACCGAGAAATAAGACATATAGAGAAAGGGACATAGAAATCTATCCTGCCCTACAAGAAAGTAAGGGGAAAAGGGATGGGGGAGAAGTCGGGTGACAGAAGGGAGGGCTCACTGGGGAATGGGGCAACCAGAATATATGCCATCTTGGAGCCCCCCACTCCAAAATTTGAAACTCAAAATCTTGTGGAAATCAATGTTGAAAACTAAAATATTAAATAATAAAATAATTGTTAAGAGAAAAAAAACAGAATCAGAACATAATATTTACAAATAATGGCATCTGAATATTAAATAGTATTATACATTTAGAAAGCCCCAAATAATCAACAATAAATTTAAAAATTAAGACAAATAAATAGCTTTAATAAAATAGGAGCATATAATCCCCCATGTAGAAGAAGTTGGGGAGCCTACTTCATGAAAGGCATGATGACTTGTAACAAAAATTCTATTCTCTGATTTGGAGCATGCATAGATGTTCTATAACTGATTGGTTAACTATATAATGAGAAAATAAGCTATTTAGTGGCTGCTGAGTCAGAACTGGGATGTATTTGAAAAGAACTCTTGGTCTAAGTCTTTTCTGTCTAGTGAATTTTAATGATAGCGACAATGATGGAAGCCTCAGGTCTTTCTCATCCTAAGTTGACTTATGAGGCATTAATATAGACCTCTGTCCTCTGAACCACTAAAATTATTTATTCCTGTTTTACATGAATGAGACTGGAGATGGCTATGACCTTGTGATCCTTGAAAGGTCAAGAAAGCAAGCCACTCAAAGTCTGAGAACTAAGGTCCATGCTAGGATTTGCCAGAAGCCAGACAGTGAGGAACAAAGTCCAAAGTGACCTGCTTGACCCAGTCCAGCAGTATCAGAGAAGCATATTCACCCATCCATCAGCTATGACATATTCGGAATTGAATCTGGTGGTGTGAAGCTATGTAGAACCTGTTATGTCTAAGCCCATTCTGCCCAGAGACTGAGATGGTATAAGGAAGAATATGCACCAAGCAAAGTATGTATGGGGGAAATATTCATAACTTCTGCTCTTTCTGTATCTCCACATTAATATTATTATAAAATTAATTTATGCTAATTGCTTAAATGAAACTGGGATCCTAATTATTGATACTTAGTAATGGGAGCTTAAGTTGATAGTATTAGAGACAAATCACCCCAACCTCTTAGGAATGCACCTGAGGGATGAGGTAGCTGGCCTACTCTGGGAGAGTGAGTCCAGAATACTGCCACCCTTCCTTAAAAGTTATCCCTTGGACGGACTGTGAACTAACTTCTGCTGAAAATAAACAGAAAACATAGTACTTTCTTAAGATCCCAATTCAGCAGCAGTTACTGATTTTTAGTAATTTATTACCTTGGAAGTTACATTGCTCATTCAATTTTATAAGAACAATTCCCCAATTAATAAATGGCAAAATATATGAGCAGGTAGTTTTCTAAAGAAGAAATCCAACTCTAAATCTCTTTAGAGGAACCACTTAAAAGCAGCTCTGAAGTTCCATCCCAAACCCATCAGATTAGCAAAGTTGACCAAAAAAAGAAAGAAAAAGAAAAAATGAAAATGAAAATATTGGAAAGGATGTTGGAAAACAAACACATTAAATGCACCAATATTGGTAGGACTTTGAATTGGTAAGCTTCTTTTGGAAAGCAATTTGGAAATGTGCCTAAAGGGGTGACCAAGTGATACCACTACTAGACCTTTACTCCAAAAGATAAAGGAAAAAGAAAAGCAGCTCTTTTTATGGTGGTAGAAAGCAGCACACAGAGGTCTTGAAAAGCAAGCCATGCCACAAAGCAAAAGTAAGTTGTCACTGAAGCCTGCATACCCTCCCCCCCATCCCACCATGTAAATAGCGGGAAGGAGCTTCCCTGACCTATCCAGACAGCTCACCTGGCTCAAGAGTAATAGTAGCTCAATCTACCTTGCTCGCCAGCATCAGTGACAGCAATATTGATATCAATACCAATACCTGTGTGTCTATATATGTATGTACATATATATGCATGCATACAGATTATATATAAACATTGAAAGTCTAATATTTTAGTGTGGTTAAAAAACAACAGTCAGGAGGGATCTAAGTTTTACTCATACATTCTGAAATACTGACTACAGCTACAGCTAGTTTTGTGAACCTCCTTTCCTTAAAACTCTACTTCTCAGTTTACCAAGCTTAAAAAAAATCTAACAGAATTATAGGTACATGTGATGATAATGACTTGAATCTTTGGGGAAAAAGAACTTTTACGTAAGTATTATTAGAAATTGTTAATATCTTATAACCAGTCAAGATAAATTCTACATGGAATTTTCCTGGTGACTGAGAAAGTGAAAACATTTCAATAAAAAAAATAGTAAAAGGAAAAGACCATGAGTTAATACAATATATTTGAAAGAAATATTATGTATAATTTATAAACAAGTCTATTTACCAACTGGGAAAGTAAGTCCATTACTAAATTACTATTTTAGATTTCCTCTTCCCAATATTTTCCTTCCTCACTCAGCTCTAATCCTCAGAATGTGTGAATTATCCAGTAAGAGGAATCACCATTTGCCTATATTATAATTGATTTTTTTTGATTAGCTGGAATTAAAAAAAAACTTTTTTAAAGGTTCTCATAACCACAACCAATTGGGTCTATGTATAATTCTCTTGTTACCTCTGGACAGCAAAGGGGAACTCTAGCTAGCTCAGTAGTATAGCATGCTAATACTTTTTGCTTTGCTGCTTTGCTGTTCCTGATGAGCTTTCTCTTTCTTATTTTGCCCTCTTCCCTCCAGCAAAGAGAATGGCACCTCCTACAGAGTTCATGCTGTGTTTTAGTATACTAATGTTTTCCAACCCTAATGCTTCTGTGGTCATTCTTGGAAATGCTGGAATTGAGAGAAAAGAGCAGCTATTGTAACTGAGGTCCCCCAGCTGCTGCTGACTTAAGAAACAAGCTTGGTTAAGGCAGGAAACATATGGGAGCTTATAGTTTGCACCCAGTTCATCTACTCACAGCAGGCTGCCCTTGTGCAGATAAGAGTTCTGATGAGAAGCACTGGAGTGAAGGGGGACTTGAAGGGAGGGAAGAAAGTTGGGGGAAAATTGTATGGAAATGCAAATGAAGGGAAGATAATGACCACTATTTCTAAGCTCTGTTGCTTTCAAAAGCATGAGCGCTTTCAAGAAGATGAATTTCCAGGACAAGAGAAATACAGCATAGATACAAACTGATCGACAGGGCTGTGATGGGCAACTGATTCTATTACTTTCAATTGGCCAAATCAGTGAATCCATTCAAACACGGTCATACTTTAAAGGATGAATAATAATAACAATGATAAAGAAGACATAGAGAGAGCTAAAACTTCAAAGCCTTTTCAGCTTTCTTCTCTCTTCCTTTCCCAACCCCTGTTCTCCTCTTTTTTCTTTCACTCTCCTTTCTTCTTCCTTCCATTTCCCTTTTCCACTCCTTTTTCATCCCTTTCCCTCCCTCTTCCTCTCTTCTCATTCCCCACCATTTCACTCTTTCTCTCTCACTCTGTCTCTAGTGCTGTCTTCTCTCTGTGTGTCTCTCTGTGGCTCTCTTTCTGTCTCTCTGTCCCTATCTGTCTCTAACACACACACACACACACACACACACACACACACACACACACACACACACATGCACTCGTGTGCCTAGGCAGCTGAAACTTTAGAATGGTCATTATTTAAAGCTGATAAAGTATTAGCCATGCCAAGCTAACTCTCATAATTAACTTCTCCAGCTGTAAGAGATAAACTAGAGAATCCAAGTTTTCTTAATACAGCAATCACCTTGTGTAGAAAGTATAGCATTTTCTAGATGAACTAAACACTTAATATGTCTGTTTCTGTTGAATAGTCAGAAGTCAGAATGCTGTGTATCCTCCTTCCTTACACCTATAAGAATGAAAATCCTTTCATTCTGTATCACATGAGATTACCCTTAGTCTTACCACAGCAATACATATATATATGTATATATATGTGTGTGTATATATATATATATATATATATATATATATGTATATATATATAGGCTTTTCTTGAACTGTTTACCAAAGCAAAAATGGATATTTCCTTTTAGTATAATGCCAACCTACTAAGTTTAACATGTTTTTCAGTTTCAAGACAGAATGAGAACCATGGACAAGCAGATTTTTGAGAAGACAACATTAGCAAAACCATAAATACCCTTATTGTTTCTTTTTAAATGTAGAGAAGGAAACCTACTGGAGATTTAAATTTCATTCAGTCTACAAGGATTTATTGAGCACCTACTCTATAACAGGCAAGGTATTTGGTGCTTAGATCACAAAGACACAACCAATTCTTGCTCTCACATTTGACTCCTACCACAACCAACGAGTGTCCGTTTATACTGTCTATGCTCCATTTTCAGTATTTAAAAAGGAGAGCTGTAACTAGGCCTAAAAAGTTTGCTGGGAGATTGTGAAATTCTTCTAAATTCTTGCCAACAGTATGTCTTTGTGAAGCAAATCTCAAGTTACAAGCTATCCCCAAGTTACAATTAGTCAAATAGCACAGGGCTTCATACAGATGCTGTCATTTGAAATATGAAAAAAAATAGTACTGCTCACTTTTTTCTATAATGACCTTTTGTTTCTTGTGCATCTGTATGTGGTGTTCAGCTCAAAGGAAGCGACCACGTTTCCCTCCACACTCTATATTTGATGTTTGACATCAACAATTTCATCATAACAGTGACATATTGAGCCAGAATCGATTCACGTAAAGAAGATCTAGACTAGTAGAAATTAAAGGGTATTATTTTTCCAGGATTTATTATAAGAACTGAAGAGTGCTAGTCACATTCTCTTAAATCCTTTTTCTTTTCTGTAGTGAAACAGAGTCTATCTGGCTAACTCAAACCCAAATCTTTTGTTTCTGACTGAGGGGCCTCACATCAAAGAGGCTAGGGTACTGGTTTCCAGAATGGCAGGATGATGAGTAATGGAAGTACTATTGATCTCCAATTTTGAGTATGCACTGACATTATATAACTGGTTCTAGTCAGCTAACCATGAGATGAAGAAAAGGGTTATTGATTGATTTTTGAGCAAGAACCAGGGTGCATTTAAAAGATACTAATCCTCTAATTAAGGATCTGGCTATTGTTATTTTCTTCCCTGGTGGCACATGAGGAGAGAGGCATGTTGTAAGCCTCTTGATGGGGAGAAGACTCAGGCACTCTTCATCTGAGGGTAACATGTGCTTCATGAATACAGCTTCTGTTCTCTCTTTGCTTATGTTCTTTCCTATTGTAGATAAATGGCCTGTGACCTTTGAAACGTTAGGAGAGTAAGCCACCAAAAGTGTAGAAGCAGAATTCATGTGGGGTTTGCCAGAAGCCAAAAGATGAGGAGTAAAGTCCCAAGTGACCTGTTTGAGCCAGTCGGGTTTTAGAAGGGATGTGCTCTCATTTATCCATCAATTGTTATGCATTTAGGAGTAAATTTGGCAAATTATATGTAAAAATCTTGTTATCTGAGTCCCTTCTCCATAAGGATTAGGGTGTTGAGGAGAGATGTTTAAACTTCTATTCTTACTGTATATTTGTAGTAGACAGTCCTTTAAAAATTGATATTAATTGATTAAATAGAATTAGGGAGCTAATTTTTGGTAATTAACATTAGGGAAAACAGATCAAAACAGAAATTTGAACTGATAGCCTTAGAGAAGAAATCTTTGACTCTTCAGAGCTACTATAAAACCTTGATCAGGATATGTAGCTGGCTTTTCTCTGACAGAGTGAATCTGAAGGCATCACTATACAGCCAAACTCCATGGAAGAGGAACATAATTGTTCTACATTATGTTGGAAGTGGCTCCTTTTTGCCACCTATATAATTAGTAATGAGTGTTGAATTTATAGTCGTGTTGATATTATTTGAATTGCTGTGGCAGAATACTAAAATATTCAAGTAAGGGAAATAAAAGGCTTTTTATTTACCTCCTTCCATCATTTACCCCTCTATGATATATCTAAGTGCTTGCTATATTAGCTAGAGTATTTGGATAGATAGAGCATTTAAAATCAGAGGACCTTGGTTCAGATCTTGGCCCTATCTGACCCTGGACAAATTTGACCTTCATGAGCCTCAGTTCTATCATCTACAAAATGAAAGGGATGGACTAAATGATATCTAAATTTACTTCCAGCCCTAAATTTTATAATCCTAAAAAACAACCTAAGTGAATATTTTACATTCTAGCAACTAATTGAAAAGATGTTTGGTGCTTAAATGAAGTACCTAAATAAGCAGTTATTAAATGCTTACCATATAAAACATGATAGACATTGTTAAAAAGAAAAGAAAAGCAAAAGTACAATTCTGAATATTTAAATGCCTTTCATTTTCATCCATTTCTATGCTTTCATAATCATATGTTCTTTTTCACTGAGCACACACTTTGGGAGAAAATGTATTTTAACACTTCACTGTCTCTTCAGTAAAAGTAGGCTTATTGAAATAATAAAGCAACTTCTAACCTGCTGAGCACTTCTAGATGATATTCCATGGCGATGTGAAGAAAGGGAATCAAGAATTGCTTAGCATTGACAAATTTGGAACAATAAATAAATAAAAAGTAATTATATACTCCCCCTATAGTATGTTATAGGCAGATAGATAAGAGAAATTGGGCAATAGTCCATTACGAGTAAGAATCCAGTAATGCCAAGCTATTATTCTCTTTGTATTCCATTATTAATCTGTTCAAAGCCAACACATTCAGCAGAGAGAATGTAGGTGAATGAAGTGAGGTTAGGCACAATAAGCATGAGTAAAGTAATGGTCCAAAATCGCTTACAGCCCCCCAGGGAGCTGTCCACCAACAAGAAGTGCTTAGCACTGGCAGAGAGAAGCAAAATAAAATCCCTGTATTTATGCAAGTATCCTTCACCTGGAAAGGAAAGCAAAAATGGAAAATAGGAGGAGGGGATTTAAAAAAAAGGCATCAGAATAACAAATAACCACAGACAGTCACTTTGGACCTATTCCGAAACAACAGAATACACTTTAAAAAGCCGTAAAAACAATAAAAATCCAGTCATGGTGAAAAAGGAGAGTCTTCCCCGCCATAAAGCCAGTCAATAAAGAGGCTCTCTCATTTAAACATCAAATGCACATTGTTTTGCAACACCTGTTATTCAGCCATAATAGCTTTCTTAACCTGTCAAAGTGTTTAAGCTGAGGAAAAGAAATGGGCCTCCAGCTGTGCGGTTCTGTGGAGAAAGCCTGTGAGAAGCGATATTAGTTTAATGAAATGTGTACAGATTGTAATTGTGGTAATAAGAGGGCAATTCCCGGAGGCACGCTACGAAGGCGGGGGAGGGTAGCCAAGCGGAAAGGAGGGGCTTGCGGATTGAAGGGGGAGACTGAGCAAAGGCACACTCCAGAGAAGGAGGGACGGAGTAAGGAGCAGCAGGGAAGAAGACGAACCACCCGGCTAATGTGCTCTCGTCGGCAGATTCGTACACAATCACAATAGCGGCAGGCAGACAGATTCCTAGGCTTCTTCTCCCACAACTGCGACCCTTTGCAAAATGGAAACCTTCAAGTGGGAAGCAGTATCATTGCTTCAGCTAGCTTTTCCTAACATCGAACAGCAACAACAGAAATCTAGCTTTCGTTTGGGAAAATGTACACACACACACACACACACACACACACACACACACACACCCCTTTATATGTAGGGTAAAAAAAAAACAAACAGTGATTAATCAAAATGAAGTAAGGGAAAGAGCCAGGGCCAGGGGAAATCAAAATCAACTGGAGTCTGAAACAGGCTTGGGGTTATCTGATTTCATCAGAAAAAATTCCTATCAGACTTATTCATAGGATCAGAGATGTAGAGTGGAAAAGGGACCTTAGAGGCTCACCTTCTCCAACCTCCTCATTTTACAGGTGAAGAAACTTAACCCCACCCCTTTTATAGGTGAGGAAACAGGTGCAGAGAATTTAAGTGATTTGACCAATCAAATAAGAAATGGCGGTATTAAATAGCCAAACCAGGAGTTGAGCAGTGGTCGTCTGACTACCGACGTTGTGCTCTTTCCAGAGTACCTGTTTGTGGAGAAAATGGGCTAGGTAACTACTTTCAGAGTAAAGAGCATTTCAGGTTTCTACTAGAACTTTGAGAAGCAACAGGAATCAGGGAGGAAGATTTATATTAAACAGCTTAAAATCTAAGAATTCCTTTTGGGGGGGATCTTTTTTTGTTTAATAAGCATTTGTGGGGAACTAATTAGGCTTATCATATGGCAGGAACTGTGGAAACATTGAAACAGGGAAGCCTAAACTCTACATTATCTGTTTAGCTTTATTTTCAATCTCTTTGACTAAGGCTTCTATTATATGACGCCATTAAGTAGACAAGGCATGCCACTGGCTTTTTATTTGCAGTTTTAAAGGTCCTGGAATGGCACCTGTACTTCAGGAAGTTAAATATGTAACTACTCAGTCTACACTCCTCCAGCTGAGTTATGGCATCTTCACAATTCAAAAGAATATACTGCATCTGACCAATGATTGATTCAGCCAAGGATTCCTTCTAATAGAAACATCATATTATGCTTGGTGGGAAATTATTTTTAAAACAAAGGTTAGGGAAATACCCTGAACATCCCTAATGTTTTCTGAATAAAATTGGACTCTCATAAGTGAATTTCTGTAAAACCTTGAATCTACATAGTTAGTTGTTTGAGGAAGGGGGCTCTCTAGTAAGATCTTTGTTAATAGCTGAGAATCTCCAGGTATTTGAACCCATTTGGTGGCACCAACTATAGTTGAACTTTTCAGGGGATCAAGATGTCTTTAATATGATTTGCCTGCATCCTATGTCTGAAGCGTCTAAGGACAACACAAAGGCAGCCTGTGACTGCCCCATGAAAGGAGTACTCAAAACAATTTTGTAATTCTTGTTAATTTTATTTATTCATTTGTTCATTCATCTGTTCATCAATTCTTTCATTTTTTTTCTTTTTCTCTCTCTCTCTTTTTGGCTTCTAGGTGTGTTGTGACTAGAGTACTGGACTCAGAGTCAGGTTAGACCTGAATTCAAATCTTCCTCAGATGCATACCAGCTGTGTGACCTGAGCAAGTCACTTAATATTTTTCAGCCTCAGTTTCCTCATAGGTAAAATTGGGGAAATAATAGCACCTATCTCAAAGGATTATTATGGGAATAAAATGAGATAACATGTAAAGTACTTTGTAAACTTTAAAAAGCATTATTGAAGCGCTATTAGCCTTTCTTTCCCTCTTTTCCTTCTCTTTCCTTTTTCCTTTCTTCTTTCTTTCCTTCCTTTCTTCTTTCTTTCAACCTATGACTTCATAGGTGTAAAGAGTTCAGCAGTGAACTCCTTCTGGCAAGTCAAATGCACAGACCTTCTGCAACTTAGTCATCAAGCACTTCTTGGCAGCAGTGAGGGGCTCAGTGACTTATCCAAGGTCATGCAACCAGTATTCATTAGAGGCAGAATTCAAACCCAGATATTATTCACTTAGAGGCATGGTTCTGTAATGACTATACTGCATGAAGTAATTAAGAAAAATTCTACTGACTGGGAGGGGAATTATCATAATTTCTCACATATGGACAACTCTAGTGGTTTCTTGCTTTAATTAATTCTTGATACCTACATACTAACCTTAGTTGTTTCTACCCTGAGGAAGGAGTACCTGTTTTAAACTCTTGTCCCTGCCCTAGTTGCTGCCCTGCCTCCTGCCTTATGTCTTGTCAGGGTAAGGACAGGCCTGGGAAGGTCACAGCTGGACTAGTCATCTTTGATATATGCAATTAACTGCAGGGTCTCCCCTAGGAGTTGGAAACAGCTTCTGGGACTCTTTTTGGCTTCAATTCCCCAACTACTATCCTTGCGCAATTCTTAGTTGACAAAAGACATCCTATATCTAGTTAACTTCAGAAAAATCTCAGCATGACAGAGACATAAAGCACCATCCAGAAAGCTATTTACTGGCCCCAAATCCCTGAAGTGTGCATTGAAGAGTACTAGAATGGGAAGCGTTTGATTGGGGCTGTTTTGCCAGCTCTGACACTGATGTGATCTTGGCTGTCTTAACTAATAGCTTTGCCTCTTAACTTCTCCTGGCTTCCATTTCTTCATTTGTTGCAAAAATCAGATCAGATGTGATAATGACTCTGAAAGCACTTTGAAAAGGATAAACCGTAAGGTATTATTGTTGTTAAAATTGAAAAGGATAAACCATAAGGTATTATTATTGTTGTTAAAATTCGCTTGGCTAGTGGGAAAAGAACCAGTCTCAGGGTTAAGAAGACCTGGGTTCAAAACCCTGCCTATCTATGTATCATCTGTGTGACCCTGGCCAAGTAACTCAACCCCTCCATGTTCTAAGATTGTAGGGGAGCCATCTCTAGTCATCCTTATCTATATCTTGCCACTGGACACAGATGGCTCAGGAAGAGAAAATGAGGCTGGTGACTTTGCACGGCCTTGCCTCATTTAAATCCAATTCATTTGCCAGTCATAGCATCACCTCCCTGATGTCACGGTCCTCTTTGAGAACAAAGGACAAACAACAACAAGATTGTATCTCAAGGACAACTTGCAACATTAGTAGGAGCTTTTTCAATGCTATATCCTTGACTTTTCACTCTCCTTTCCCTACATATCTAATAATTTGCCGAATCTTGCCCTTTCTACTTCCACAATATCCCTTGAATCCAACTCCTTCTCTCTACTCACATAGCCAGCACCTAAGTTTAGGTCTTCATTACCTCTTACCTCTCCCCACCCTAAAACATCCCCCACATACCTACCTAGCAAAGCAATTCACCTAACGTGCAACACTTACAATGTCACTTCTCTATTCAGTAAACTCTTTTGACTTTCTATTACCCCTAGGATAAATTTTAAACACCTCTATTTGTCATTTAAAGTCTTCGACAATATGGCCCCTTCTTTCCTACCTTTCCAGTTTTCTTACACTTTC
The DNA here is from genome assembly GCF_011100635.1 of Trichosurus vulpecula. Classification (NCBI taxonomy): domain Eukaryota; kingdom Metazoa; phylum Chordata; class Mammalia; order Diprotodontia; family Phalangeridae; genus Trichosurus; species Trichosurus vulpecula. The sequence continues at coordinate 62,011,648 of NC_050578.1, forward strand.
TTCCATTCTTCACACTCTACAATCCAACTACATTAACCTTTTCTCTGTTCCTCATACAAAGCACTCCATCTCCTATCTCCAGGCCTTGACCACTAATCATCCCTCTTCCCTAGAATGCCTTCTCCTGTAACCTCAACCTCATGGAATCTCTCCAAAATTCAGTTCAAGTGTCACTGCCTACATGAAGTCTTCTTGATTCTCTATTCCATTTATTTTCATATTTAATATATCTTTATATGTTATAATTAATTGATTCTATATATATATATTCTGTATACAGAGATACACATATATACAAATGTACATATAAATATACATACAGATGCACATATGGACATGTGTGTATGTGTGTGTAAGTGGGTATATGTTATTCCCACTCAATAGAATATGTGTTCTTTCAGAACAGGGATTGCTTCATATTTAATCTTATACCCAGAATCTAGAAGAGTATCTGACACATGCTAGTGCTTCATAATTGATTGACTGAAATCACAAGTCCAGCACAAAAGTATTATTATTGTTTCTTAAAATAATTGTGGTTATTTTTATCATCCCAGTTTTAATCATGTTTTTATCAACTTAAGGGGTATCTAGGTTTGATTTATTTTGCTTTGGTTTCCTGAATGTAAATTCCTGATTATAAAGCCAGTAACACAAAATGAGTCACCTATTATTAACCCAGACAATTCAGACAACATAGGTGATGAATTTCTAACATTGAAACTAGAGGTACAATCAATAAAGAATGGTATTTGCCCCCAAATAACTATTGGCATCTGGCCTGACTATAGTTTTTGGTTCATTTACGTGCTCTCTGAACTTTGTGGAGAAGTCTGGACTAAATTTAATTTGAGGAAGATAGCTCCCAGGCCTTTTCATCTCCAATCTGTGTCCTTTTTAATGATGGTTTGAGTGTGGTTTGTGATGTTACCCAGCTGAGGCTTCATATTGTGAGATGATACCATTGACTTTCATCATCTATATCCTGCTCTGATCCATGATGTCATGGAGGGCAACATGACTGATAGAGTCTGACATGTCATGTCCCAGTGCTAGATGCACCAGCTGGGAGACCAGCTAAGCAACAAGCTTGAGCAAAGAGCACAGCTGAAGGGGACAAGTATTTATTTTCTTAATGTTCAATTTTCAGAAAAAAATATTCATAGGCACAGATACAATGCCACTCCCAGGTCTACCCAAACATTAAATGCTGTTTCTGTTGAGAATTAAATCGAGGGATCCCTTTGAGAAGTCCAAGATAACTGTCTTTTCTTGAAAATTATTCTTCAATATCTACAACATTAAGAAATAGTCATAAGAAGAATAATTTCAACCTTTACACCAGTTCCTAGAAATCAAAAGAAAAAAAATGTAGCAGACTTTCTCCTTTCTCCTATTTCTCAAAATACATGTGTAATTCTCACTCTGTTTTGAAACTGAATTTGGACAAGCTGACTCCATTAAATTGGAGACAATATGGAATGAAAAAAGAACATTGGTCTTATATCTACTTATATGTGTAAATAATAATAATGTCAATAACAGCAACAATTATAACTAAGGTATGTATGTATACATACACGCAAACACACACACATATGTATATGTATATATATATGTGTGTGTATATATATATATATTATATATAGCACTTTCAAGTTTGCAAAGCCCTTTTACAAATATTAGCTCATTTGATTATCAAAGCAATTTTTGAGGTAAATGATATTATCCTTACTTTACATATAAGAAAACTGAGGCTGGAAAAATGCTTGACTAGGGTCACATGGCTAAACTATCTGAGACAATATTTGAACTCAGATCTTCCTGATTCCAAGCCTAGCTCTCTAGATTTGTCACCAAGTTGTCTGTACATATGTTTCTAGATAGAATACAATCTCTTAGAGACCAGTGGCTATTTTTCTTTGTTACAACCTTTGCCAGAACTTCATAGACTCTAGGGAGTTTAAAGAGAGCTGTGTTTCAATATTGGCTCCAAAGCAAAATTATTTTGTGACTTTGGGCAAATCACTTAACCTCTTCTAGCCTCAGTTTCCAAATCTTTTAAGAGTGAATAATACTTGCTCTGTCTGCCTGCTAGGGCTGCTCTAACCAATGCCCTTTGAACATTTTAAAGTCCTTTATAAACCTGGCTATTGACATTAAGTTTCTTAAGTGCTACATAAATGTGAATTATCATTGTTGTTAATGTGAATAAATACAGACCATTAGCAGTAGCACTTAGCTAGGTAATTCCAATATAGCTTCAATGATTACAGAAGGCAAATAGTGGACCTAGTGCCTAGTGGACCATGAAGTAACTGGAAGTGTTTCTAGGTCTTGTGGAGGTCATCCAGCTTCAATATGAAGACTGTCACGTCGACATCATCCTTATTAGAATTTGAATTCAACCCTTCATCTCGAAAAGCAAGACTCAGTAGGATAGCATTGAATAATAATAATTAAAAAAAACAGTAGAACTAATCTTGGTTTTTGAATTCTTCCACTATCTTATTTAATCTATGAGGAGGATATAAGTAGCTGCATAAGATCTCAAATGTAAATATCAACACCTTTTTGATTATGCTGATTTTAAATAAACGGAATGAATTTTCCTAAGTGTGTGATCTCCTCCCTGTATGTTTAAAGCTTAATTTCCAATTTCCATAAAAGGATTTATCAATTTTTAAAGAAATGTAAGGTATCATTGAAGAGGTAGAAGGAATGAGTGGAGGGAAGGCTGAGTGTCTCTAACCCACCCCTTCTGAGGTCAAACCCCAAGGCCATCATGTAGCCTATTTGAGATAATCCTTAAGTCCCTAATAGAGTGCTAAATAGTGAGGGCTCCATGCATCATTCAGAAACACAAATATGTGAACACACACACACACACACACACACTTCTATGACAGTAGTTATGGGTTTGGCTGGGGTTTTTTAGGCCTAATTACATCTACTTTTCCAGAGAACTTTGTGAAATACATCACTTTGACTTTGCTAAATTTTTCAAAAGTTAGAAGGACCAGAACGTACATTCCCATTCAGCCTCAGCAGACATATTAAGTGAGAATATAGGGCCTCTATCTGATATATATTAAACTCAAAATACCTTTTAAAATAGGGTCTTTGCTTTTCCTTTTGTAACTCCTGGAGGGCTCAGAGGACAGGAGAAGATTTATATGAGTAGCCAGAGACTAAGCTTTGAAACTGATGTAGTCACAGCTTTTGAGTGAAAGATCAGCCTGAATCAGATGCCTGCATAATTTCTAGCCATTATTCCCTCCCACCTGACCAGAAACATAGTGAGAACAGATTTTTAAAAATATGTTTTCCCTTTTCTTGGGGAAGTTGGATCTACTTTCTTTCCCTCCCCTTCCCACCTCCCCACTTCATGGCAAGTTTCAAGGTTGAAAAAAACAGGATCACAGCCGTGCTTTTTAACCTCTCTGATGGATAGATCCCTCTTAGACACTGAGCCCACTACAGGGATTTTGTGTGCAGTACTGATCAGAGCCTCACTGATGAATTTGAAGCTGGTTTGGTTGACACTGCCACCTATTGAGTGAGGGGCCCATCAGTACCCTGGATATATGATCATGTCAGTAAGATACCAGACAATAGTATGTCAATTCCCTTTGAGCACAGTCCACACAACCAAGCAGGACAGCAGCTTCATCCAAGCATATTACAAGCTTGTACACCAAAAAATTAGAAAGGGGAGAGAAAAGGGTAAAATCTCTCAGATACAGGGGAGCTTTCATTCTGACTCTACCTTAGGCTGTCTTCAGCACAAGAAAGGACGTGGGCTGATTTATCACTGCACCTATTGGTGGATCCCTTTTTACGAGCTTGTTACTTTGACTATTTTTTTTTGCATTAGTGCTAATATCATACTGCCTAACATTTCCCCTGATCCTTCCCCAGAGAAGAGATCATGTGAACAGAAATGTATCCCCCTATTAGGTCTTTACAGTTCTGAACAAGAAAGGGAACATTTGTCAATAAAATTTTTAATAGAATTACAGATTTACAGCTGGAAGAGACTTTAACGATCATTGAGTTTAACCCCCATATATATTGTGTGTGTGTGTGTGTGTGTGTGTGTGTGTGTGTGTGTGTGTGTAGTCAATCAGGGTTAAATGACTTGCACAGGTCTAGTAAGCTAGTAAGTATCTGAGTACTGATATGAGCTCAGGCCCTCCTATCTCCAGGGCCAGTCCTCTATCCACTGCACCACCTCATTGCCCCACTGCACATATTTTAAAGAAGAAATTGTAGCCCAGAGAATGTTAAGTGACTTCCTATAAGTGCACACATACACACATACACACACATACTTGACTGTTAAATGCCAGATCCTCTTCCCTCCATGTCTGACTCTGGTCACTGACACAACTGCTTCTTTTTGTTAATTTTATTTTTAATTTATGGAATAAAACAGGCATTCTTGTTACATAATACCATAAAAAAGATGATTGTACGTGAAACTGCAAATCTACTATGCACAACTTGCTATTCCTTTCAAATACACAACAAAATTATCATGTAAATTTCTTTTTTTTTCTCCCCTTCCCCCCACCCTAGAGATGGCTACCATTAGACACAAATAGGAATGTATATATATATATATATATATATATATATATGTATATGTATATATATATGTATATATGTGTGTGTGTATGTATGTAAAATCATTCTAAACATGCTTCTATTTATCAGTTCTTTCTCTGGATGCAGACAGCATCTTTCTTCATATGTCCTTTATAGTTAATTTGGGTATTTATATTTATTACAGCTACTTCTTCAAATACCTTATGTCCTATCATATAGTTATGGCTTTAGATTTGATGTATTTGGCTCCAGAAAGAAGATCTGAAATGAATGGATAGAAGTTGCAGGGAGGCAAATTTGGGTCAGTGTAAGAAAGTCCATCCTAATTGCTAGAGTTAACACAAAATGAAATCAATTACTTATAAAGTAGTGGGTTCCCCATCATAGGGGGTTTAAGAAGAGACTGGATGATCACTTTCAGAGATTCCATAGAAGGAATTTATTCTTCACGTGTAGATTAGACTAGATGATTGTTGCCATAACTTCCCAACAAAATTCCATGAGTCACATCATGGAAGAATGTGGATGCAAAATATAGAGCCAAAGATTCAAAAAAAAGTTAACATTGCATGTTTGGGAAGAATAAGAGAAGCTACCTGAAGCATTTTTTTTCTGAAATTAAATGTAACATCGTTTGGAATGAGAGGTAGGACAAAAAACCAAAATGAATAAACAAACAAACAAAAAACCCCACAAACCAACTGAGACTGAATGTTGCAAAATTATGAAGAACACATTTGGCCCTAAAGAAGAGGTATGAGACAACACCAACTCCCACTCATTTGCAGAAGCAGAGATCCATGAGTATGGAACATTACATATAATCCAGATTAATGTGTTTTGTCAACTTTTTTGTCTTCTCTCTCCTCCCCAACCTGAACCTTTTTTCCCTCCTTTTAAAAGTCTTTGTTATAAAGGGTGGTCTTCTGAATGCGTGAGGGGGACACATAAAAGGGAAAATATAGGCAGAGGAGAAACAGATATCAATATAGACCTTTTTTTAAAAGAATATGAGAGAGAGGATTCTGGAAAGATGGCAGAGTAGGTCTGAAGATTTCAAGCTCTCAAGATTTGCCTCCACAAAAGAGATAAAATAGCGCCTCCGGGCGAACACAAAGCTGTGAAAACAAATAAAAGTGGGGGCAGAACAGGGGTCCTCTTGGGACAATCTGAGAAAACCTGAAGAAAATCCCAGGACTAGATTTCCTACTGGTGAAGAATAAACACCTCCAGGCAAGGGTCTGTTTTAACAACAAGTGGCAAGCCCTCGGGTAAGTTGGTTTGGGAGGCTGTCTCGAGCCCAGCCACTGGAACTTTTACCCTGAGGACATGAGGGGAGTCGGGAGTCTGACTTGGTAAAGACTGAGGGAACCTTTGCTGACCAGGAACGCCAGACCCAGATGTGCTGCGGATAGCAGCGGGGGCAAGAAGGAACCAGCACGTGACCCTTGAGTGCAGCAGTGGGGCAGAAAGCCCCTGGCTGTGGGCACTTACAGGAGATTCAGATCTTAGTTTGAGTTCAAGGTCAGAGGCGAGAACTGAAGAGGAAAGTCCTCTATTTTATTGAAAGTCCATCAGTGGCTAGAGGCACCATCCCCCATATTCCAGGACTAGAGGCGATTATAAAAGCTAAATTAATTTTAATAAAATGCACAGGCAAAGTAGGAAGATTCCAATCATAGTGAGTTACTATGGGAATAGAGAAGACTAGGGTTCATCTTCAAAGGAGGATACTGAAACAAAGAAACCCTCATCTACCCCAAAGAGTAGTCCAATGGTCGCCTACCCAAAAGGAATTCATTGAAGAACTTAAAAAAGACCTTAGAATCAAATGAGAGAGATAAAGGAAAAATTAAAAAGAAGAATAAGAATAATACAAGAAAAACAAGATTATGACAAGAAAGTCAACCAATTAGAAAAGGACATCTAGAATCTTAAGAAAGAAAATGACTCCTTGTAAATCAGAATTGGGCAAGGGGAAGCCAGTGAAGTTATAAGACATGAAAAATATATATATATAAAGAATAAATAAAAAAGATGCTTAAAATTTTTTTTAAAAATTTGCATGCAGCTGGGAAACAAGATATATAGGGAATGAAGCATAGAAACCTATCCTGCCCTACAAGAAAGTAAGGGGAAAGGGGATGGGGGTGGGGTGGGGGGAATGGGGTGAAAGAGGGGAGGGCTGACTGGGGAAGGAGGCAATCAGAATATATGCCATCTTGGAAAGGGGGGAGGGTAGAAATGGGGAGAAAATTTGTAATTCAAAATCTTGTGGAAATCAATGTTGAAAACTAAAATATTAAATAAAAAATATACGGAAAAAATCAAAAAATTAAAAAATAATAATAAACAAATAGAAGAGAACCTGAAACATCTCATAAGAAAAACAACAGATCTAGAAAACAGATCAAGAAGAGAAAAAAATGAGAATAATTGGACTACCTGAAAGTTCTCATCAAAATAAAAGAATCGTGATAAAATAATACAAGAAATAATTAAAGAAAATTGTTCTGAAGCATTAGAACAAGGGAGGAAAGTAGAAATAGAAAAAATGCACTGATCACCACCTAAAAAAATCAGATGAGGAAAACTCACAGAAATATTATAGTTAAATTCCAAAATCCCCAGATCAAGGACAAAATATTATGAGCAACAAGAAAAAAATTTACATATGATGGTAGCAAAATTAAAATCACACAAGACCTAGGGTTAGTGACCCTAAAGGATTACAGGTCTTGGAACACTATATATTGAAAAGCAAAAGAACTAGGCCTCCAGCTAAAAATATCATAGCTAGAAAACGAAGCATAATTCTGAATGGAAAAAAATGGATATTTGATCAACTGTCAGACTTTCAGGACTCTGCTTAAAAAAACAACCCTGAGCTCAAAAGAAGATCTGACATATAAGAGCCAAAAGAAATATAAGGTACATACCAATGAGCAATTACAAAGGACTAAATAAGGATAGAATGTTTATCTTTTATGTATGGAAAATGTAAAAGCTATGTCTAAAGATTGTTACTAGTAATTAGGTAGCTTATAAGAAAGATTGGGGTAGACCTGAGTGTAATATGACTTTAAAAATTAAAACTTTCAAGAACAGCTAAAAGAATAATTATCTTATACAAATGAGATGCAAGAGGAAGAACCAATACGGAGGAATGAGAGGGGGGGGGGGCTGTTAATTCTGGAAACCTACTTTCATTGGGAATGGGTTTAAGAGGGAAAATACATATACATCCAGAAGAGTGTAAAAGTCTATTAAATTTAAAAAGAAATAAAACTCTAAGGGTATAGGGAAGGGGGAGAGGATAAAGGAGTGATCTTTAGAGGGGAAGGTGAGGGAATAAGTTAAAAGGGGGATATAGAAGGGTTTTTAGATTTAGGAGAATGGGGGGATAAAGGAGAGAGCTTTAGAGGGGAGGGGAATGGGATAGGTTAAAGGAGTGTACAAAAGGGTGTTTAGATTTAGGGGAATAGGAGGATATGAGAGGGATTGTTGGTTGGAGTGGGAGTAGTAATAGGAGGGCAAGATAATAGGGAGAAGTAAAGTAGAAGAGTTAGGAGAGAAAGGAAAAAGGAGATATGCACAAACATAAAAACAAGATAAGGAGGAGAATCTCTTAGGGAAAGCATATATTTATATGTATGTATGTAGATATGTATATGTATGTATACATGTATGTATATAGCAATACCTATATATGTATATCCACACTCAGTTGTAGCCTTGGGGTGGGAGGCAGGGGGGAGGAAGGAGGAAAAAGAACAAAGTAAAAAATGTACAGCAGAGAACAAAAGAAAACCTACAAGGAAGCAAAGATGGACAGCTTTCAATATAACGCACAGAATTTAATATATAGGCTTTCTTGAAGCAACATGTTATTGCTACATATTCTGAATCCTCTCATGTTCTGCTGTGCATGTGACATGTTTTTTTCTTATTTTATATTTGAGTTTAATATTTACATTTATGATGTTTTTCTTATTATGTATTTAAGTTTTAGTATTTGTCAAAAATTAAAAAAAAATTAAAAAGAGTATGAGTTGCCACAAGAAGACCAACTTAACTAGATGAGTGAAAGGGAGAGATAGACAGTCTATTTTCTCACCAGTCTCACTCTGGTAGATCATATCTACAGTCATCATCCTTTTTCCTTCTGGATGGTCCAGTCATTGATACCTAGGCTTACAGTTACTGGCTGCATAGTGTTCCTATGGAGGTGAGGTGTGCCAAACTGGGGGAATTCACAATCTTAATTCAGTTCATCTGCCATATAGAGACATATCCCAGAACTACTTGATGGTAGGGTCTGTGAAGTCCTCTAATTGATGAAATATATTGGCTATATTATACTGATTCATTCACTTATTTATTTTTGACAGCCTAATTAATTAGAACAGTCCCATTGACTGTTCTTCACTTTGAGGGCATTTGCTAAGGAGCAAAAATAAATATGATTCCAGAGAGATGAGTGTCTGCCAAAATCCCTCTGCCTTCTCTCTATTCCCCACCAGCGAGCTATTCACCCTTCTCCTTTTCCATTCTGTCATCTCTTGGTTCTACTTCCCTTTTTCCTTTTGGAAATAGGTTTCGTGATTCTCATTTTCCCCTCTTCCCCCCACCTCGATACTTTCTTCTTTTCCCCTCTTCTCTCTCACCAGCAAAACCTACATAGCAGACAGACTCATTCATCTCTAGGACCTTATCTGGTAGAACACATGCTTCTTTTCTTTTGAGGTCAGATTAACCATTTCTCATACAGAGCACAAAAGAGAAATAAATATGTGTTGGCAGCAAGTTGTGCTACACTTAACCATTATTAAGGCCCACTATTTTAAGCCAATTTAACATGTTTAAACATGCCTTTTGTCATCAACAACAAAAGCAAAAAGCCAGCTGAACTCAAGTTAATAAATCATTTTCTGGAGTCAGAAACTACTTGAGAACCATAATACCAAGCCCTTAATGTAGCTTTCTTTACAAGGACTGAGCAGACACAAACAAATAGAAAGAGCTTATTTCTCCCCATTGTCTACTAATTTTAAAAAGGTCTAAATAGGAAGAATTTTAAAAGATCATGACCTTTTCATGTGAAATACATGAGTTTGAAAAGAGACTTAAGATTCAAATTAATGACACTGGACCCACTATTACATGGGACATAAAGTAGCAGGTGGTGCAGTGAAGAGGGTGGTGGGTCTTTAGGCAAGAAGATCTGGATTCCATTCCAGCCTCAGATACTTACTAGCTGTGTGACCCTGGTCAAGTCACTTAATCTCTATTTGCCTCAGTTTCTTCATCTTAAAAATGGGGATGGTAGTAGCACCTACCTCCCTGGGTTGTTGTGAGGATAAAATGAGTTAATATAGTATAACCTGGCATGTAGTAGATGCCATAAAATGTTAGCCCTTTTATTGTTGTTAATAATGACAAACATTAAATATTTAAACAATTAGATTCATTTAATATTAATAATAATAAACAAAAAATTAAAATAAAGGAAAATATTACTGAGACTTTTTAGGCCAAAGATCTGGCATTGTAGAAGATGGCTTTTCATATACCCTCCCTCTATGATAAATTAAACGCTGAAACATTTAGTCATTCCATGTTTGAATTCTCATTTTAAAAAATCTGCTCATAACAAATGATCATATCTACAATTAAAAACACAATCATAGCTGAGTGAAGTTCAAATTTAAAATATAACAAAAAAGAGAGATAAACTTCCATCTCCTGATGACTTCTCTTGTCGTTATAAACCCATATAGATAACCACAAAACTTTGCCCATTACCAAAGTGGAAACAAGAGGTTCACACTACTTATTTTCAAAATATCATGTATTTATTTTAATTTTTAAAATATTTTGTTCTCAGCTTCTTAATCATTAACAAATATGAACAGAGTGAAAGAAAAAAGAGGATTGTATATGAAACCATGAACATATTTCCTGCAACTTAGTCTTTTTAAAGCACATATTAAATTTAACCAACTACTTCCAACATTACCTTGACTGTGGGTGTACCCTTCTGAATTTCTTTCTGGGTACTAATGTGTATTTTTTAAATGTTTCATTGATGATATTTCTTTTTTCCATTCATTTTAGGTCATTATCATTACATTTCCCTTTTTAGAGATTTGAAATATATTTTCATATAGTTGTTGATAGCTAAATTTTCATCTTTCACCAACTACTTAATCAAAACCTTTGGCCATTTTTAATTTAGGAAACTATATTGCTGTTATATATTTGTATCTATTTCACACACATACATATGTACATGTATATGTTATCAGAGAAATGTCTTGCAAAAAAGTGTTTCTCAGTTACTTCCCTTCTAATTCTACCTATTGATTTTTGCCTTGCAGAAATGTTTTAATTTTATAATAATTCAAAATTGTCCAGTTTACCTGCTATGATCCTCTAAGTTCCTAATTTGGCCAAGATCTCCTTCTCTAGCAATAGTGGTTAGAAGTATCTACTTCCCTGTTCCACTAATCTGATTTTGATATGACCTTTTATAATTAGGTCATGTATCCCTTTGGAGGTTTTGGTATGTGGTGTGAAGTAATAACCTCAACTTATTTCTGCCAGATTACTTTCTTGCTTTCACACTAGTTTCTTTCTCTTAGTAATGTGTCCTGTTGGAATCCTATGGACTATAACATATTATGATCTGGTGTGTAATTTTTTATGAGTCTTGTATACCTTTTGAACTGGTTAACTGAGATTTTTTTATTTAATATTTTATTTTTCCCCAATTACATGCAAAACCAATTTTCAACATTCATTTTTAAAATTGAATTCCAAATTTTCTCTCTCCCTCCCCACCCTCCTCATTGAGAAGGCAAGAAATTTGATATAGGTTATACATGTGCAATCACACAAAATATATTTCCATATTGGCCATGTTGTAAAAGAAAACATAGACCAAAAGAAAAGCCCAAGAAAAATAAAGTAAAAAAAAGGTATGCTTTATTCTGCATTCAAACACCAGTTCTTTCTCTGGGCATAGGTAGCATTTTTCATGATAAGTTCTTCAGAGTTGTCTTGGTTCATTGTATTGCTGAGAATAGCTAAGTCATTACAGTTATTCATCTTACAATATTGCTGTTATTATGTACAATGTTCTCCTGTTTGTACTCATTTCACTTTGCATCAGTTCATGTAAGTTTCTCTAGGTTTTTTTTTTTCTGAGAGCATTTGGCTCATCATTTCTTATATCACAATAGTATACCATCACAATCATATACCACAAATTCTTCAGCCCTTCCCCAATTGATAGGCATCCCTTCAATTTCCAATTCTTTGCCACCAGAAAAGAGCTACTATAAATATTTGGGCATAGTTCCAAAATGTACATAATGGTTGAATCAGTTCACAACTCCACCAACATTGCATTAGTGTCTCAATTTTCCCATGTCTTCTACAATATTTATCATTCTCCTTTTCAGTCCTATTAGCTAATCTAATAGGTATGAGGTAGTATCTCAGTATTATTTTAATCTGCATTTCTACAATCAATAGTGATTTAGAGCATTTTTCATGTGGCTATAGATAGCTTTAATTACTTCATCTGAAAACTGACCATACTTTTATCATTTGTCAATTGGGAAATGGACTTTATTTTTATAAATCTGATTAATTTCTCTATATTTTTGAGGGATGAACCCTTTATCAGAGGAACTTGCTTCAAAATTTTTTTTTCACAATTTAACAACAATTTAGCTAGCAGCAGCTGCTGAGGTATAAGACCCAACAAGAGCAGCAACAAGAGCTTCTAGCACAGGTTCTTTGGTCTGCTTTACTAAGGAAAGTAACTTTAAGGGGTTAACAATCTCACTTGAATCAAACATACATATATAACTCATTTAGTTGAGGAGGAAAAGCCAGCACCCTGAACTTCAGAGCAAATACAAACAAATTACAAGGAGAGACAATATAAACAGACCAAATCACAATTCAGTTTACCTTTTATGCTTTTCTTGAGTATTGTATTTGGAAGTCATATTTTCTATTCAGCTCTGCTCTTTTCATCATGAGTGCTTGAAAGTTTTTTTTTTTTTATTTCATTGAATTTCTACTTTTTCCTCTGAAGGATTATACTCGGCTTTATTGGGTAGGTGATTCTTGATTGTAAACCTAGCTAGTTTGCCTTCTCGAATATCATATTCCAAGCCCTACAATATTTTAATATAGAAGTTGCTAAATCTTGTGTTATCTTGACTGTGGCTCCACAATACTTAAATTGTTTCTTTCTGACTGTTTGCAATATTTTCTCCTTAGCCTGGGAACTCTGGAATTTGGCTATAATATTCCAGAGAGTTTTCATTTGGGAATCTCTCTCAGGAAGTGATTGGTGGATTCTTTCAATTTCTATTTTACCCTGTTGTTCTAGAATAGCAGGGCAGGACAGTTTTCCTTTATAATTTTTTGAAAGATGATCTTTTGATCATAACTTTCAGCAAGTCCAATAATTTTTAAATTCTCTCTCCTGGATTGGTTTTCCAGGTCAGTTGTGTTTCTATTAAGATATTTCACATTGTTTTATGTTTTTTTTCCATTCTTTTGGGTTTGTTTTATTGTTTCTCGATGTCTCATAGAGTCATTAGCTTCTACTTACTCAATTCTATTTTGTAAGGAATCATTTTATTCAGTGAGGTTTTGTACTTCCTTTTTCCATTTGGCCAATTCTATTTTTAATGAGTTTTTTACTTCAGTGAATTTTTGTGCCTCTTTTTTCCATTTAGTCAATTCTGCTTTTTAACAAGTTCTTCTCTTCATGAATTTCTGTATTTTTTTTCCAATTTGGCCAATTCTGCTTTTCAAGGAATTCTTCTCATCATTGGATTTTTTCACCTCTTGTACCATTTGGCTTAGTCTGTTTTTAAGGTGGTATTTTCTTCAGTACTTTTTTGTGTCTCCTTTACGAAGTTGTTGACTTTTTTCATGATTTTCTTGCATCACTCTCATTTCTCTTCCCACTTTTTCTGTACCTCTCATATTTGATTTTTAAATCATTTTTGAGCTTCTCTGTGGCCTGATATCAATTCATAATTTTTCTTGGAAGCTTCGGATGCAGGAATTTTGACTTTGGGGTCTTCTTCTGTGTGTATTTTGATCTTCCTTCTCATGATAGTAACTTTCTATGGTCAGATTTTTTTTTTCTGTTGTTTGCTCATTTTTCCCAGACCATTACCTGATTTTTAACTCTTTGTTAAAGTAGGGCTCTGCTTCCAGGGTAGAAGGTGCACTGTCTCAAGCTTCAGGATTTTGTGCAGCTATTTTCAGAGATATGTCTAGGGACCTGCAAGTTTTCAGTTCTTTCAAGGTGGTATGATCTAGGGAGAGGTGTGTTTAGTACTCTCCTGTCCTGCACTCTGGTGTGTGACCAGAAGCACTCTTTTCTGACCTGGAATTGTGATAAGGATTTCTGCTTCACGGCTGTTGCAAGTTCTGATCTGTTAGTGCTCCTCCTCACCACGGGACTGTGACCTAGGACTGTGACCTGGATCTGAGTATGGGCAAAGCAACAGAGTCCTGCCTCAGTGCTAGCAAAAACAACCCTGTAATTTCCTTCTGATCAGTTGTTCGACCCCCTTACCATCTGTGGGCTGAGAGGGCAGAAGCAGCCACTGCTGCTTCTGATTCATTCACTCCCACGGCCTGTTCCTGACTTTCTGGAGCCAGGTCTGTCCTCTCACAGCTTGCACTAGACTGTACTCCACTCTCTTCCTGGTGTGATGGACCTTTTCCTGCCAAATTTTTAAGTAGTTTTGGACTGGAAAATTGTTTTACCCTGTCATTCTGTGGGTTTGTTTTAGGGCATTATGTAAAGGTGTTTGGAGGGATTTGGGGGAAAAATTCAGGCGAGTCTCTGCCTTCTCTCCACCCTCTTGGCACTGCCCTCTTGGATATTTTTAAGCCACTTACTTTTTGTAAGTCACTAGAATGTTCATACTTTTAAACTCAGTACTAATAGCAGTAGTAGCAGTAACATTGCTACTACTACTCCTAGTACTACACTACCACAACTGCCTCTGCCACTGCCACTACCACCACCACCACTACCACTACCACCACTACTTCTGCTATTACCACTACTACCGCTGCCTCTACTACTATTACTATTACTACTACTACTACAACTACTACTACCACTACTGCTTCTACTAACATCACTACCAGGCCTATACACCAAAGAAATCAAAGGAAGACCAAAAGCATTTATATGTACAAAAAACATCAATAGCAATTATTTTTGTAGCAGCCAAAAACTGGAAATTAAAGGAGTGCTCTCCTGTTGGGGAATGGCTAACAAAATATAATTTATGAATATGATGGAAGATGATTATGCCAGAAGAGATAATGAAATGAACAGTTTAAGAGGAAACTGGGAAGACCTTTACTAAGTGATGTGTAGGAAAGAGAGTAGTACTAGGAGAACAGTTTATATAATGACAACAATATTATGCAGAAAAACAACTTTAAAAACTTTAGAATTCAGATTAATTCCATCACAAACGATGAATCCAGAGGATTAACAATGGAGAGAGGTGCTAGACTTAAAATGCAGAATAAGATTTTTGGACATAGCCAATGTGGGAATTTGTATAGCTTGACCTTGGTATATGTTATGAGGTTATTTTTTGATTGTTCAATGGGGTTGGCATTGGGAGGGAGAGACAATAAATGTTAACATAATTTTTTTTAAAAAAAGAATCTTTTTTGTGTTCTGATATGTATATGGAAATGCTTTTTTTTCCCCCTTTGGTGTTTAAGCTCAGGATATCTTTTAAGAGGCATATGATACATAGATTCCTCATGGTGCATTTTAATGCACTGAGGTTTACCTTTGGAAGAACTGGATTCAAAGCCTGGTTCCACTACCAAACAGCCATGTGACATTGAGGAAATCATTTACTGTCTGTGAGTCCTAGCTTCTTCATTTGCATAATGAGGAAAATCACACCTGCACTCATTTCCTCAAAGATTGTTATGAGAGAAAGTATTTTGTAAAGCTTGATAAATATGTGAATTATTGCTGTTACAGAGAAATAGAGGTATAAAGTAACTTTTTAAGTATCACACCGTAATCCAGTGAGGGAACAAGACATTAACATCTGTTTTATTCCAAGTCATTTTTCAAACCCTTATAATACAAGGTGTCTTCAAACAGGAAAACCATTTTAAAGACTAGACACAGAGAAACTATTCTTAAAAATTGTTTGGTTTTCTTTTATTTTCTCTGTTGTGATAGTCATTAAAATCTTAAAACTAAAAAAGAGTAAAATTCTGGCTATGTGGCTTACTTGGATCTATTAATAATGAGATATGTGTACAGTAATGGTATTTTTCAGGGGAAAATTTTTTTAAAATTTTTACGTTTTCTTTCATTCCATTGTTTGCCTAAATCATGCATAGGTAAAATATTTGAAATATTTCTTGATGGAATTTTCAGAAATAAAAAGAAATAAGAAAAAACCTGGTGAAAACTAAGTCCATAAGATTTCCTTCTTTTCTGCTTCTGGGAACACAAGTAGGCACCAATTTTTTTAAGGGCAAAGTCATTTCGTAAAGAGCCAACACCACGCTATTTCATTAAATGTACCTCTTCTCATCCTTCTAAGTGTTTCATTTGCTTTATTAGGAAGGAGGATATACAGACTGTCTTTCTGAGTATCATCTTACTGTCGCTCTGGAGAATGTACCATTTTTACCACAGAATGCTGTGGAAGAAGTTCCCTTTGACAGACAGTTGTTCTGGCTTCCTGGGGTGGGAAAAACAAGGGTTCAGAACTAACAGAGACTACTAAGGGGTGATAAATTTAGAAATCTTCCCTCCCAGGGCAGCTAGGAGGCACAGGGAATAGAATACCAGTCCTGGAGTCAGGAGGATCTGAGTTCAAATCTAGCCACAGACACATGACACTTACTAGCTGTGTGACCCTGGGCAAGTCACTTAATTCCGATTGCCTCAAAAAAGAATCTTCCTTCTTAAACTTTCTGAAGCAAGCTTACCACTATTGTTTTTGAAGCAAGCGGCAAGAAGACCCTTACTTGTAGAGGTCTGTGTGAGTTGGACAGTATACCTACAAAGCATCTAATGACTCATGAGTTTCCCACGACATCTATAATATATATCTATATATTTCGTAATCGCGTATCATTCAACATGGGGCTGACCAGAGCATCTGCAAAACTCTGTTTGGATATAATCCTCAGCTGTTTTCTTCCATGTACTGCTTTGACATTGTACTGAGTTCCATTCTGACCAAGGCACATCCTGTCATGTTGAGAACCCATTCGCAAAATTTACAAAGAAATCCATTCAACTGGATTCAAACAGAGAACACTGATGGGCAAAGTGGGACTTCACTGGATATTAAGCACAGCTTAGGTCTTCTTTTAAAAAATGTTTCAATCCTCATGGATAGATACACAGAGGAAACATGCTGAGCAAAAACGGAAGCCTTGTGGCAACAGTAATCCATAGCTCATCAAGTTCTAGCCTGTGGAGTTCAGAGGGAACATGCTACTATCGTTATCCAATAAAAAATGATAATCACCATGTCATCCTCAGGTCCCCTGGTTCATACGTTATTTCAGATATAGCCATATGTGGTACAGCACAATGACATCATATAGGGAAAGAAACAGCTACAAAAGACCTTTTAAAGAAGGGAAGAATTAGGTGACCCCTTACCTGCTTTGGGGCTGTTATTTTAAATAAGTGTGTTATGTGTGTGTATGTACAGGGTGTTCCAAAAGTGTGTATTTGTGTACATATATATGTGTCCATATATTTGTGTTCATATATGTGTGTATACATACGATGCAAGTATAATAAATAATATTATATATAATATATACATTATAATATAAACATAAATAGATGATAATTACCAAAGAATGTGGACAAAACAGAAGTATGAACAAAACACGTATTAGATATTTTATTGATGACTTTTTGTCTTTACATGACATAGTCATTTCTGGGCAGAGGTGTTCTCTCTCCTCCTTCTGCAAGCTTGGCACAAGGGGAAAAGAAACAAAAAGACACTTAACAGTGACCATAACTTGACAATATATGCAACCTTCTGCCCCTAGAGCCCTCCACCATTCTGCCTGGAGATGGAAGGTATGTTTCATCATTTCTTTTTCAGGAATAAGGTATGTTTGTTTTATTTTTATTAAACTTTTTATTGATGGATATTATTGTGTCTTTTCATACATACCCCAACTCCAAGTCTAACCTTCTCTTATAAAAATGCAAAACAAATAAACAAAACTCTAAGTAATTGCATATACAAACCATTCTTTCCTCCAGCAGTTCCCAGGACAACATCATCCATGGGGGTGGGGAGCCATTGTTTCATTATGTTCTTTCGAATCTTGGTTAGTTTTTCAGTTATTTAGAGGTCAAGTTATTTTCAGTGATCTTTTTTTTCTCTCATGATGATCTAGTCATCATACACATTGTTATCTTTTTTGTCATTCAGTAATTTTCCAGTCATGTACGATTCTGTGTTGCCTTTTGGAGTTTTCTTGGCAAAGATACTGGAGTGGTTTGCCATTTTCTTCTCTAGATCATGTTATAGGTAAGGAACTAAGGCAAACAAGGCTAGATAACTTACTCAGGGTCACACAGATTGTAAACATATGAGGCCAGATTTGAACATAGGAAAAGAAATGGACCCTATCCACTGTGTCACCTAGCTGCCCACATATTGTTTTCAAATACTTTCAAAGAAATGGAAATATCAACATTTCTTCATTGACATATCCTCCATTACACTTTTTACATATTAATAGTGTTTTATATCACCTATATTTCCTTCACTGCTTCTCCAAAGACCTATGTCATATAAAGATATTTTAAAAGAGAAAAATGTTCAGCAAAACTAAGCGTTTTAAACAAGTATAATATTATGTGTAGTGTTCTGCACCCATAATCCCCTGTCTCTAAAAAAAATAAACAGAAAAAAGAGGTACATCTTCATATCCTTTCTTTGGAGCCAAGCTTAGTTATTATAATTTCACATCATTTAATTTTGTTTATGTTGCTGTTGCTTTCTCCATCTATATTGTTGTATGCTCTCTCTGTCCCTCCCTCCTTACCTCTCTCCCCCTCCCCCTCATATTAGCACAGTGCCTGATACATAACAGGTGATTAATAAATGCTTGTTGAGTTGATTTTCCAGTTCTTTGCTGCTAAAAAGTGCATGGTGTGAATATACTGGAATATATCAGAACTCTGGAATATATCAGGCCTTTTCACTTTGATATCATTGGTGTATATGACCAATCATGACATCAATGGGTCAACAGTCATTAAGTACTTTTTTCCTTGCACATTTCCTAATAGTTATGAAGTATAGTTACACCAATTCACAGCTCCATAAACAATATATCAGCCTGCCTGCTTCCCCCCAGCATTTCCAAAATTATCTTTTTTTGGTCATTCTTGCAAATTTTCAACATATAAAGTAAAACCTAAGAGTTGTTTTAATTTGTATTTCTCTTACTATAAAAGATGTGGAGCACGTTTTGAAATTGTCACTTATAATTTGCAATTTTTCTCTCGAAGTATATCTGTGCATCTGCTTTGACCTTTTGTGTGTAGGGGAATGGATTTTATATATCTGTAACAATTCTTTTAAGAAGAGGTGTCAAACAAATGGTCTGCAGGCTGCATCAGGTTAACAATACTTCAAAGTGTGGTCTAAATGAGATTAAAATGTAACTGGGAAATATTTAACAAAATAAATAAAAGTACAACATGAATAACATCGTATATTTAAAAAGAGTCAATATGTGAACGTGTGTATAAGATTCCTCATGTTTCTATTTGACTTTGACACCACTGTTCTTGAGCATCAGATTTTTATTAAGGTTATTTCATGCAAAGAAGTTTCCTATTTGACATTTCAATGATTTTGTATTATTTTTTCTTCAAAATGATTTCACATTTTAAGTAATCAAAATTTTCTATTATGTCTTTTACAACTTCTATCTCTTTTTAGGATAAGAACTCTCGAAGTATTTCTCCCATTTTCTCCTTATTTTTATGATGAGACTTCTTATATTTAGATCATTTGTCCCTTTGGAACTTATAGTGGCAGATGGTGTATGATGTTATTTCTGCCTAAGTAGTTCCCATTTGCCTCATTTTCTTTTTTTAAACTGGCATTACATAGGTTTGATGATGACTAGAATATATTTCTGAGTTCATGTAGTTCTATTGCCCATGAATTCACATTTCATTATTATTTACCTTAATATTCTAGACCACTTTTTCTCTAAATCAATTTTATTAATGCCTTTTTTCTAGTTTTACACACTATACCCTTGGTTACGTGGTTGGTTAAGCACAGAATCTGTAAATTAATTTAGATACTTCCAGAATTATTATATTGGCATGGCCCAACCATGAGCACTGAATGGCTCTTCAATCATTCATCTTTTATTTCTATAAAGTCTTTTGCTGTTGTATTTATATCAGCCTTGCATGTTTTTGATAGGCTAACTCCCAGATATTTTATCCATTTACAGTCATTTTGAATGGGATTTGTCTTTCTTTATATTTTTGTTAGTTTTGTATCAAAATTCTAATGATTTTTGTGGATTTATTTCATATCCTTCTTTTTCATGAAACTATCCACCATTTTTATTGATTCTTGGGATTTTCTAAGTACACTCTCATGTTGTCTATAAGCAGAGGTAGTTTTATATTCTCTTGGCCAGTGTTTATGCCTTTAATTTTTTTCTCTTGTCACATTCTTATAGCTAAACATTTCCAAAACTATGTCAAATAATATTGAAGAAAGGCTTTTTCACAGAGAGTTCTAACAACTTTCCACTCCCTAGAGGAAATTAGTACAGAAACCCAAGACCCTGTCTCAGAGAAGCTAATCTCCTGAAGTATCTAAACACTCCCAGCAGAGTTAATTAATTGACTTCTTCCTCCTACTCTCCTCCTGATTCATCCCCCATTCATAGCCGTGTCTGTTGCTAACTGGAAAGAAACATTTCATTTATTTGTCTTGCGTATAGAGCCCCTGGTTCACCAGTCTGAGACTGTTGCCAGGGAGATTCAGGTCTCCTGAAGTATCTATAGCAACCAACCTGACTTTTACCCAGAGTTCACAAGGACTCATGATGTTCGAATGTAGCATTTGGAGAGTACTCTGGGGAAAAGAGCATGAACGATTCATCTTGATTAGCCTTGAAACAGAGAGTGATGTTGAGGGACAGACTATATTCAGTGTCATTCCTGATTTCCTGGGTTTTCTATCCACCTTTTCCCCACCCTTCTCTCAAGCTGAGCAGGTTGGTATTGGGGGTGATCAGAGGTGGAGAATGACAATTAAGGGGATGATCCAGAGGATTCTGAAGGCTCAGAGGAGAAACTGGAAGATATCTGAACTGTGGTGAGCAGCCTGGACCATACATCTTCTCTTTGTCCATTCAAGAGAGCTAATGCAAAGCCCTTATCTTCAGCTGAACTAATTCTTATTTTCCTTCTGTCTAAGGGAAGTACTAAGGAGAGGAACAGAGAGAAAATTTTTGGTCCTCTCATAGTTACAGTATAAGCTGGCACTATCTACTTTTTGTTGCTTCAGTAATAAACCCCTTTGGATTCTTGTACCTTTTCATTTGTTTGAAATATAAGTGGTGACTTCAAAATCCATATGAGTCAATGTGCTTTAATTTCTGGCTTGTGGTAATATTAAGAGAGAGAAGAGGTTTTAGCCCTTAGATGGGAAACAATCTTCCTATTTAATAGGAACTGAAGCAGGATGGAAAAGTAGAAGTACTCATGAATCTCTACAGGAGATAGAAAAAGTATTCCATCAAGCATGATAGGAATTTTTCCAAAGGAAAAAAATAAACTAAGATTAGAAATCCAAATGAAGTGAGGACTGGGAACTTGACATTGAATCTCCTGGGGCTTTCTATTGCAGAATCAATTTGCTACTTCAAATTTGTTCATGACCCTGGAAGAATTTCTGGAACCAAATACACAGCAACCTATCAGATTTTGCAAGGGAGGATTTATGTGTGTATCTTATATTACACATATACATATACAGAGAATGAATTAGAGTTATTATAATTATTATGATACTTGAGACCATTAACATTATACATGAGCAAAAACCTATTGGAAAACCTTAATATGTGGGAGCCCAATTCTATACATTTTTTTAGGTATTTCTACCCCTATATCTACTTTATTCATGGTAGTCCTACATATTCCACATATGTAAGTACAATATTAAAGCTTCCATATCAAACAATAAAATATCCACATTTACATGTGGATACTCATTGATAGATTACACATTGTTTTCTAAAATTGTTTAATTTCTTATCATTTGGTCAATTTGCATGTTGGATGAACTCATCTCTGAGATCCCTTGGAGAAAGAAAACAAATGCCTTCCTTTTCCTGAATGTCAACAGTCTCACAGGATTTTATTTTGGAGGGTGCTAGGCAATCCTTTGATATTCAGAATGCCTTGGTCCAATTTTTCCTTTGCATTCTTGTAACTGAAGAATAATGTTTTCTTGACATAGTCTCCTAGGAGTATAAGTGTCTTCTTCCCTATACCTTAGCAAGATACGAAGTTCTAAAAACTGTGCCCCAAAGTGTGGTTTCTCTAGGCTAGAAGAGCCATGAGATGTGAGTTGTTGTGGAGTGGGTTGGAGAGCACTAGGGGTGAGATTGCCAGGAGTGACACGCTGGTGAGATATTCTTCATTGCTTTTTTTTTCCTCTAAGAACTGCCTTCTGGACAGCTCTTCTAATTTTCTTCTTCCTGTCATTGCTGAATTTGCTTCCTTTCTGACTCTGCTTTTATTTATTTGGGGTTGTCAGGATGGAGAGTGAAACAAGAAGACAAGCCCTGAGTTACTTCTTATTCCACCATTTTCCCAGGATTCCTCTCTTACTTATCTTACTATAACAGAAACAAAAAAATAAAAACCTGTCACACTTCAGAACGTAGTGGAACATGATTAGTGATTCCTGAGATACCAATAACTAGACTTAAATATCACTAGATGGATATATTTTCATCTCACAATGAATTCTGGAGAGGGAAAGAAGAATGGCCCCCAAGTGAGTAACCTGAATAAACTTTCAGCATGAACATTCAAAATGAACTGGCTTCTCACAGTTTTTGGCTTGAAGTCTGAATTTCAACATCAACAATTAATCACCATTACTGATCATGGTCAATTGGCTTCCCACCCCAAAGGCCCTGATAAGGGCAGTATGTTTCCTTATAGCCAATATGCCAGTTTCACTGTGGAGCAGATGGCAAGTCAATTGGGTTTAGGCGGGTAGTCTATATAATGCCATACCAAGTGCCACCTTCCAGCAGGAAGTCAATTTTCTGTGACTTTGATGCCACCTTGACACACCACAAGTCTATTGCTTCCTATGAAACCTGTTTCCATAGACATTGGAAAGGAGAATATTAAGTGGTGTACTCCAGGAAACTTATGATATCCCCCCCTCCAAGAACACAGTTGCTAGGTGGAGTTCTGCCCTTCAGGACCTCCCTAGACAAGGAAACTTGGATTATAATCCCTATGCTGAAAGAATCTGTTATTTAAGAATCATCCTATGAACAATATCCTATCTTGTCCAAAGACATATAGTAATATTCTATTTCATCTACCCACATCAATATGATATATTAGGATGATTAAGCACAAGTCTTTTCCTGGTAAATGGAAAATTATTTTTCCACACTGCCTGCTAGCTAAGTACATTTTACACAATCCACAAAGTACAAATAATAGCAGATCTAATATACTGCAAGACTCCACCATCTTTAAGCCCTGGCTGAAATCAGCATGAATCTACAAAGCTGTGCCATATTCTTGCAGAAGGAATGACATTTCTGGAATCTTATTAGTGTTGTGACTTTTCTTGGGCTTTAGTGACATTCTTCTAACTTCAGAGCAGAACATAACCCCTGTTGGCACAGTATTCCTATGAATTGAATTAAGGTTTCAAACAGCTGGCAGACTCCTTTACCTGTCTCACAGCTGGTACATCCATTTCAGAATCAACATTGCCTTTGTCAGTGTCAGTGTTCTCTAAACACTTGCCCTGTAATGGTTTGTTACTATGTCCATGCTTACAGAGATGAATCTCTATGTGTGTAAATCATATGGAAGCAAGAGATTAAGTCACTGTGATCACTAAGGTTTGGGGATTTGGTGTATTTGGAGAGAGAAATACATGTAGGTGATTTATTTTTTGAATCTCTTTTTAGCCAGATTATGCTCAGTGTTTAAAGTATTCATATATTATTTGGGAGAAACAGAATGATGATTCCTTCACATAATCTTTATAGTTATTGCAAACCATTGTTATTTTGTCTATTTGGAAAGATCTTGGCAAGAATATTTCTTGCTTACTCTGCTTAATTTGAAGTGCTATCGTTTATTTAAAAAAACACCTATGCCCTTTCTTCTCAGTATAACAGTAACTGGGCATATAGCATACATCACTAACATTTTCAAAGGAAAAGGGACCTAGCACTCACCTAAGGCAATCTGTCTTTGACTTTACTTTAAAATCCATCTTGCATATATCTTCCTGCTCTCCTGCTTTGTTCATACATCTAGTCTACAGAATGTAGTCCAGTGGCTAGAGATAGAAACCAGAAGTGAAAGGTTAAGATTTCTCTGTATCAATATGTGATCTTGGGTAAAACATCTAGCCCTCTGTGTGGCTTGGTAACTTTCAAACTAGCTTTCTTCTCTGGGCTCACCAGCACATGGCAATGGAGGCAGAAAGGTAGCAAAATTCCTTTCCTGTTTTCTCTGATTATCTGTTTGAGTGAGGTTGTTTATTTCCTACAACTTATTTGAGTGGACTTTCTAATTTGTTAGTTAATGACCAACCTTACTGACATTCTCTCTTATTGTTGTTCTTGTGGGTGGTGGTTGTATAGTCACTTTTCAGTTGTGTCCAACTCTCCATGTCCCCATTTGGGGTTTTCTTGGCAAAGATACTGGCGTAGTTTACATTTCCTCTCCAGCTTATTTTACAGATGAGGAAACTGAGGCAAACAGGGTTAAATAACTTGCCTAGGATCACACAACTAATAAGTGTCTGAGGCCAGATTTTAACTCAGGAAGATCATCTTCCTAACTCCAGGCCCAGTACTCTGTCAACTGCACCTACATATCTGCCATATGCTGTCTTATAGAGTTACATAAAAACATTTGTGCCCCTGAATCCTAGCCCACGAGAAAACAAATAGGATCAGTTTTCATTGTTAACTAGTATCACCTCCCAATTCTAGGGAGTCAGCACAAGGGTGTATCAGGACAAGCATTCTCACCACTGGCCTGGGGCCAGCAGAAGTCTTTCCTCCAGAAGTTTCAGAGGGGTGGGGCTTGCTGATCTCTTGTTCACCAAGCAGAAAAAAATAAACTTTGATATTTCTTTGCTTAATAATTATTTCCAAGTGATGTACTAACACCTGCCTGTTGGTAAAATCTCTCTGAAGTCGAGAAAATGGAAAGCAATGGGTAAAATTCACACTTCAATAGCACAGCTGAAGAAGAATTCTGTCTCCCATATCAAGAAACTGTGATCTCATGTTAGCATGAATAGGTCACTTGCCAACTGGAGCAGATCTATAATGTGTTATTTCAGCTGAGGCATTCCATCTTCCAGTTTGTGGATCCCTGGATGCTATTTCCTTCTTTTGATCTTTGCCACATGTGCAAAAGAAGGGAAGGGAAGCGTTTATATAGTGCTTACTATATTCTACTTACTGTGCTAAGCACTTCACAAATATTATCCCATTTGATCCTCAAAACAACCTTGGAAGGTAGGTGCTACATTTTGTAGTTGAAGAAATTTAGGCAGGCAGAGGTTAAATGACTTGGCCAAGGTCACACATAGCCATCAAGTGTCTGAAGCCAGATTTGAACTCAGGCTGCCCCCAGGCAACTTTATCGAGAGCAACATGCTTAGACAAAGAACATAAAAGAAATACTTTCTTTGCCAACAGAGAAAGCAAAGAAGCATCACAGGGATGTAAATCACCAATACCAAATAGTCTATATTTATTTTTTAATTTCAAGAAAGGCCACAAACCTCAAAAAATATTTTCCACATCCTTTCCCTAAATGGGATCAGACCTTTATAAATCCAATCCCAGATTCATTGATCCCACACATTTTTACCTTCACACTAAAATGCACATTAAGATATAGCCACCCTCTCCCGGCCCAGGGAAGTGATTTCCATAGTAAATACTTAATTTAATGCTGACTGGCTGAGTAATTAATCAACTAACTGACTGAAATTTTAAATATTGTATAGCTACATACTTTGGTCCTGGATCCAAAATTAGTGATGGTGGTGGTGATGATGATGATGGTGATGATGGTGGTGGTGGTGGTGGTTATGGTGGTGGTGGTGTTGATGGTGGTGATGGTGGTGATGATGGTGGTGATGTTGGTGGTGGTGATGGTGGTGGTGGTGGTGGTGGTGATGGATAGTGGTAGAAGCTGATCAAGTCACATGAGATTCTTTATTTCAAATGCACTTTCCAGTATATTTCTCCTTCCTGCCTTCTAATATCTTCCTTAAACCTTAAATCTTCATTATACCTAACAACCAAGTTAATAACACTGCATGTTTTTGGACTCTTATACTCTTGACTTAAACAGTCTAGGGAGATTTATATCAATCTCAATGTGAAAGGATATATTGGAGTTCTCATTTGGAATATCCTTTGAATGTGAAAATACTGTAGCATCCACAGTGTTTCCTAATAATTGAAATGGTTTGGGGTGTCAACTTAATTTCTCCATGCACAGAAGCCTGTAATAGAACTCAAGTCATCAGGCTGACGGTCTCCACTGCTCCCTTCTTTAGAGGAACATAGTGCGGAGCCAACTTGACAATATAGGACATTTACACTCTTCCTGAGGGCTGATAGATTTTCTAAGCTCTTATGAAGACTATCTTAGGCATACATTTTGCAAATAATATTTTATAGCTTGTGAATGCATTATGACTGGTAATAAAATCCAAGATGCGTTTCAACAAGCAAGTCCTTATTTTTCCACACAAAGAAGTGAAATAAAAACCCAAACAGTTGTAAAAAGATCCCTAGAAGAAGAGGTTACACCAGAGGTCACGGAGGTTATGGGTTAAAGAATGGGGAAAGACTAATGTCATATGCATTCACCATTCGTGTAAGAGAATAAGGGTGAGAAAATAAAGGAAGAAATATCTGGCAGATGTAAAAGCTGGTTATACAAGTATATCGTCTTAGAAATCATGACTTACCCTAAATATAAACACTAATAAAGAGTATGGTTTTGAGCATTTGGGCCTTAAAATCTGTCAGATGAGATGGACAGATATTTCACTGGTGAAATGCTCAAAGTTAGAGCTGTAGAAAGGCATTCTGACCCTTGAATCATTTACAAAGTACTCCCATCAACCCTTTCTCTGATCCTACATCCTTATATTCCATTCCAGCAGTAAGAAAAATTATATAAGTAAATTGAGAAGGTGCTAAAAGTGGGAATGAATTTAACACCTAAAAAAGTTCAGAAGACATGAAATAACTATTTAAGATAGCATTGAAATCTCTCAGGAACAGGAAAGACCATAAAGTGATTTTTCACAGAGCAGTTGGCATCATCACTTTTATAAAGACCTACAAAGAATGTACTTGGTGCTGTTTCAATTGGTACGGTAATAAACCCTCATTAATTTTACTCCACTTATTCAGAATTTATCATACAGTAATGTTGAAAGGGTCAGGGATGTTGTTTAATTTTGTGTAATAAGTCTTCTGACCCTTATAGATAACACAAATTATTAAGAACACAAATATGATTTAAGTGCAGTGGTTCAAATATCTGAGAGAATTGTTTGCAAGTACTTTAAAATGGCAATTTGCATACAAAAACCTGATAAACTAATTTTCAAACATTTTTACTAATACTGTAAATAAATAAATCAGAACGTACATTCAGTTTAGCAAGCCAAATTGCTTTAGCTAAATTTGTTACTGTATGTCATTAAAAACAATAAACTGTATTTCTTCTGAAACATAGTTTCCAATTCAGATTTTTAAAAACAATAAAGACTGACATCCCCACTTATTGAAGATCATTATCATTGTTTTTGAAAAATGATTCAAAATTATTTATTATTTATCTGATTCAATAAACACATTTATTTGGTACCTACTGTATGCCAAACACTATGCTAGATGCTGAGAGAAGGAAGGAGGGAGAGGGAGAGGGAGAGGGAGAAGGAGAGGGAAAGGGAAAGGGAAGGAGGGATGGGGGAGAGGAAGGGAGAGAGGGAGGGAGGCAGAGAGACAGAGACAGA
This sequence comes from Trichosurus vulpecula, assembly GCF_011100635.1. Taxonomy (NCBI): domain Eukaryota; kingdom Metazoa; phylum Chordata; class Mammalia; order Diprotodontia; family Phalangeridae; genus Trichosurus; species Trichosurus vulpecula. The sequence goes on from NC_050578.1 coordinate 62,039,667, forward strand.
GAGAGGCACAGAGGGTGGGAGAGAGGGAGAGAAAGGGAGAGAGCATGAGAGAGAGAGAGAGAGAGAGAGAGAGAGAGAGAGAGAGAGAGCATTATTCTATTGAGGAAAACAATTTTTATTTAGGAAATTAGATATAAAACACAAAGTAATTTCAGGGAAATACTGTTAGAAACTGGGGAAATCAGGATTGACTTCCTGTAGGAGCTGGTACTTGCAGGAACTTTCTACTGTGTATAAGGCACTATGGTAGATTCTGGATATGCTGAGACGAAAAGGCATGACCTCAAGGGGCATAGATGTGGGACAGAAGAATTCTGGACTTGAATTGGGAAGTCTTGATTGCATATTCTGTGTTTAACACTTAATAGCTGTGTGACCTTGGGATCATTCAACCTCTCTGAATCTTAGCTTCTTCACATAAAAAGGGGCAGAACAAAAAGGGGCTGGGGTACCTCCACACATGGTTATTGTAAGGCTGAAATAAGATCATGAACACAAAATGCTTTGCAAACTTTAGTGCCATGCTAATAGCATATTATTGAAGAGATACAGCCTATGCAAAAACATGGATACAGGAGATGCAATGTAGAGTTTCAGGGTCAATTAGTAAACTATTTTGGCTGGAATGTAGACTATATGAACAGTACCAATAGAAGGCTAGATGGCACGGTGGATAGACAGCACACTTGACATGGAGTCAAGAAGACCAGAACTCAAGTTTGACTTCAGATATTTACTACATGATCCCAGGCAAGAAGTCAGTCACATAACCTCTATCTATCTCATTTTCCTCCCCTGCAAACTGGCAAGGCTCCTGCCACCTAAGGTTGTTTTAATGATACAGTGAGATAATTTGTAAAGTACTTTGCAGATCTTAGAGTGCTATATCAATGTCAGCTATTATTATTTTTGTTGTTATTGCTGCTGTTGTTAATATGAAACATCTGGAAATATAAGCAAAAACTAGACTAAAAAAGACTTTGAAAGGTCAGCTGAGATGTTTGTACTTCATTCTAGAGGAAAAAAAGATTGTTGAGCAGTGGTATACCATGACTGGCCTGTGTTTTAGTTGCTAACTTTGCTTATATTTATAAAGCAGTGGATGGTTTACAAAGTGATTTACACAGGTTACCTAATTTGACCCTCCCAACAACCTCGTGAGATAGTAGCAATATATATAATAAACTGCTTCGGACAGTGAAAAGAAGAGAGAAATCAATCTAGCAGACTTCTTTCGTTAGAAAAACATGACCTTAATACCTAAACCAGAGAATAAAGCAGAGGAATGAAATTATAGACCAATACCCACCCTATATCTGCAGTCTGATTTCAACTCCACAAAACAAGTTGCCCCAAACAGATTAAGCTCATCACATGTTTTCTTATCACCAGGCTGCTAACGGGAGTCTTGACTGCTATCGCCTCCCTAGCCTCCTATCGCCTCCCTAGCCTCCTCTCTTCTTTGATTGGTGGTCTGAAGGGTACAGTACCAAGCTCCTATTAAGGCCTCCCTCTTTAGAGGAAGACCAGAAACTAGTCAACTGACTCCATTCTGCATCTGCTGCTCTACCTGGCTCCAACTCCATAGAACGGGATGCCTGAAGCTGGATACCCCTTGGTCTCCCCCCACACCCTTTCTTGCCTTTCGTGTATGTGTTATCTCCCTGCATTTGATTGTAAGCTCTATAAGGGCAGGAACTGTCTTTTTAAAAATTAATTGTATCCCCAGTGCCTCGCACATAGCAGGTACTTAATAAATGTTTATTGGATTAGATTGGATATCCCTTACAAAAGCTGTTTGAGCACACCCCATCATCTTGCTCAGATGGCATTTCTCCTGCTCTCCACCTTTCTCCAGAAAATTTTCTCAAACCCTTTTTGCAAAAGCTCCGTATGTTTACTGATGTAGGCTGCCTCAGAGCAATAAGAAAGAAACTCTGGCCTCTCTTTGGAGATGTGGGACACTTTTGCCATGTAATATTTTATAAGCTATCAGATATGGTCCCTGTGCTGGTTGGTTTTGCCTAATTTTTTCTTTGTTACAAAGTCAATCTCACTATTAGGTGATAGAAGTAACAGTGTTTCCAGAAATGACTATGATTTCTAAAAAAAGTGGCATTAATAAAATTTAGAATTTTTTAAAAATACTAGCAAGAAGGACTTCAATAAAGAGTTATTTCCCCATGGATTTCTTTTTAAAAGGAAAAGAGAAAAAGCCTCACCGGATAATGGAAGTTAGAGCTGGACCGGACCTTAGTGAGTGCAATTCTTCAATTTTGTAGATGAAGAAACTAGTGCCCAGAGAATCTAAAGCAATAAATACTAAAGCTCTATTGGAAACCAGAAGCTTTTACTCTAGATATAATACTCTTTGTAGTACACCAAGTTGAGAAGGCATGATGGGACTTTGATCTGCATCACTGAAAGGAACTCTCACATTAATTCAATAAACATTTATCAAAGCAAGCATCTCTTTCACCCTCAGGACAGTTCTCTCTACTAAACACTTAATAAATGGTTTGCTGAATTGAATTACAATTACAAATTTACCAGTCACACCTGTGGACATTCATGAGCAAGCCTTATTACTTTATACAGAAGCAAAATGATCTTCTAAACAAATTTGGAAAATTTTGCTGAATATTTTCTTCAAATGTTTCTTTACCAAGAACATAGATAAAGCTGGGGATATATGTAATTCTCACAAAATGCATTGGAAAATGCTACATAAAAATGGGGTGGTGGAGGATGACAAAAATGAAATAAGGACTAATTGTTTATTATTTGTTACCAGAAAAAGGTTTAGAATTGAAGAGATCCTAGCTCTACATCAGTGAGTATTTTTGTCCCTCTCCCTAAAGAACTGCTAACATTTATAAAGCTAAGCTTTAGGAATAACCTTTAAAATACTGCTTACAAAGATGTCACCAGGGATACACTGAAGACGAATAGGCTAAAAAGTTTTCATTTTCTAACAGCAGAAGAGAGATGGAGGGTCTAAAGAAACCAAGAGGGAGAAGAGGGAAGGAGAAGGAAGGAGGGGGAAGGAGGATGAGAGGACAAGAGAGGGATTTTTAACAGGGCCTTCTGGAGATAATATAGTTGCCTAACAGTGAGAATTTCAGGGACCATAGCAGTTTGGGACTAATGTTTCCAGAATAAGTGGCTTTTCAGTGTTCTTCAATTAATATCACTAAGAAAGCTAGCTACACTGCCAAGGTGTGGGGTCAGCCCTACCAGATTTAATCCTCAGAAATAATCCTTAGACTATGTTAAGCAGTAATGTCTTGCAATAGATTTAACTTCCTTGTAGAGAAATTCTCCTCTAATGGGTGATTTTTAAATTTTTTTTTTATTTTTAGTTTACAACACATGGTTCTACATGATTTTGAGTCCCAGATTTTCTCCCCTCCCTCCCCCCTCCCACCCCATGATGGCATGGAATCTCATATAACTACCATGTATAACATCGCATTGAATTAATTTATACACTAGTCAAGTTGTGGAGAAGAATTATGACCAATGGAATGAATCATGATAAAGAAGAAACAGAACCAAAAAAAAAAACCCAAAAACAAAAACAAAAGAGAAGCAAAAAAGGCGAGCATGTAGTGTGCCTCAATCTGTATTCAAACTTCACAGTTCTTTCTCTGGATGTAGATAGCATTCTCCATCGTGAGTCTCTTGGAGTTGTCCTTGTACCTTGTGTTGCTGAGAAGAGTGAAGTCTGTCAGTGTTGGTCCTCATGAAATCCATATATCTGTGGTTGTGTACAATGTTCTCCTGGCTCTGCTCCGCTCACTCAGCATTATGTCGTGTAGGTTTTTCCAGGTTGTCATGAAGTCTGTATCGTCCCCATTTCTTATGGCACAATAGTATTCCATTACCTTCATATACCACAGCTTGTTCAGCCATTACCCATTTGATGGGCATCCCTTTGATTTCCAATTCTTGGCTACCACAAAAAGAGCCACTATAAATATTTTTGTACGTATGGGTCCCTTTCCCTCTTGTGTGATTTCTTTGGGATACAACCCTAGAAGTGGTATTGCTGGGTCAAAGGGTATGAACATTCCTATGGCCCTTTGGGCGTACTTCCAAATTACTCTGCAAAATGGCTGGATCATCTCACAACTACACCAGCAATGTAACAATATTCCCATTTTCCCACATCCTCTCCAGCATTTATCATTCTCCTGATTTGTTATTTTAGCCAATCTGACAGGGGAGATGTGTATCTAAGAGTTGTTTTGATTTGCATTTCTCTAATCAGTAGTGATCCAGAGCATTTTTTCATATGCCTATAGATAGCTTTAATTTCTTCCTCTGAAAACTGCCAGTTCATATCCTTTGACCATTTCTCAATTGGGGAATGGCTTGTATTCCTATATATTTGGCTCAGTTCCCTGTATATTTTAGAAATGAGGCCTTTATCAGAGATAGTAGTTGTAAAGATTTTCTCCCAATTTTCTGCTTCCCTCCTAATTTTTGTTGCATTGGCTTTTTTTGTACAAAAACATTTCAATTTCACATAATCAAAATTATCCATTTTGCATTTTGTAATGCTCTCTGTCTCTTGTTGGGTCATGAACTCTTTTCTTTTCCATAAATCTGATAAGTAAACTATTCCTTACTCTCCCAAATTACTTATATTATCAGTTTTTACTCCTAAATCATGAACCCATTTTGACTTTATTCTGGTATATGGTGTAAGATATTGGTCTATGCCCAGTTTCTGCCCTACCATTTTCCAATTTTCCCAACAGATTTTGAGAAATATTGAATTATTAGCCCAGAAGCTGGCCTCTCTGGGTTTATCAAAGAGTAGATTGCTATAGTTGTTGACTTCTCTATCTTGTATTCCTATCCTATTCCACTGATCCACACCTCTGTTTCTTAGCCAGTACCAGGTAGTTTTGATGACTGCTGCTCTGTAGTACAGTTTAATATCTGGTATGGCTAGGCCACCTTCTCTAGCATTTCTTTTTATTAATACCCTAGATATTCTAGACCTCTTGGTATTCCAGATGAATTTTGTTGTTATTTTGTCCAGCTCAGTAAAATAATTTTTGGTAGTTCGATTGGTATGGCACTGAATAGATAGATTAATTTAGGTAAAATTGTCATTTTTATTATATTAGCTCAGCCTAACCATGAGCAACTGATATTTTTCCATTTATTTAGATCTGACTTTTTTCGCGTGAAAAGTGTGTCATAGTTATGCTCCTATAGGCCCTGGGTTTGTCTTAGCAAATAGAATCCCAAATATTTTATAGTGTCTACAGTAACTTTAAATGGAATTTCTCTTTCTATCTCTTGCTGTTGGGCTTTGTCAGTAATGTATAGGAATGCTGAGGATTTATGTGGGTTTATTTTATATCCTGCAACTTTGCTAAAGTTGTTTATTATTTCAAGTAGTTTTTTACTTGATTCACTAGGATTCTCTAAATAAATCATCATATCATCTGCAAAAAGTGATAATTTAGTTTCTTCTTTTCCTATTCTAATTCCTTCAATTTCTTTTTCTTCTCTTATTGCTACAGCTAAAATTTCTAGTACTAAATTGAATAGTAGGGGTGATAATGGACATCCTTGTTTCACCCCTGATCTTATTGGGATTGAATCTAGCTTATCCCCATTACAAATAATGCTTGTTGATGGTTTTAGGTAGATGCTATTTATAATTTTAAGGAAGGTTCCATTTATTCCTATACTTTCTAGTGTTTTTAATAGGAATGGGTGTTGTATTTTGTCAAAGACTTTTTCTGTGTCTATTGAGATGATCATATGGTTTCTGCTAGTTTTGTTGTTGATATGGTCAATTATGCTAATAGTTTTCCTTATATTGAACCAGCCCTGCATTCCTGGAATAAATCCTACCTGGTCATAGTGTATTATTCTCATGATGAGTTGCTGCAATCTTTATTTTATTTTATTTAAAATTTTTGCATCAATATTCATTAGAGAAATTGGTCTATAATTTTCTTTCTCTGTTTTGACTCTACCTGGTTTGGGTATTAGTACCATATTTGTGTCATAAAAAGAATTTAGTAGGACTCCTTCACCTATTTCCTAAAATAGTCTACAAAGTATTGGAATTAGTTGTTCTTTAACTGTTTGATAGAATTCACATGTAAAACCATCTGGCCCTGGAGATTTTTTCCTAGGGAGTTCATTGATGGCATGCTCAATTTCTTTTTCTGAGGTGGGGTTATTTAGACATTTACTTCCTTTTCTGTTAACCTGGGCAGTTTATGTCTTTGTAGATATTCACCCATATCTCTAAGGCTGTCAGATTTATGGGCATACAATTGGGCAAAATAATTCCTACTTATTGTTTTGATTTCCTCTTCATTAGAGGTGAACTCACCTTTTTCATTTTTGATACTGATAATTTGATTTTATTCTTTCTTTTTTTAATCAAATTGGCTAAAGGTTTATCAATTTTATTGGTTTTTTCATAAAACCAGCTCTTTGTTTTATTTATTAATTCAATAGTTTTCTTGGTTTCAATTTTATTAATCTCTCCTTTGATTTTCAGTATTTCTAATTTGGTATTTAACTGGGGGTTTTCAATTTGCTCTTTTTCTAGCTTTTTCAGCTGTATGTCCACATCATTGATCTCCTTTTCCCTATTTTATTCATATAAGCATTTAGGGATATAAAACTTCCCCTAAGAACTGCTTTTGCTGCATCCCATAAGTTTTGGTATGTTGTTTCATTATTGTCTTTCTCTTGAATGAAGTTATTAAGTGTTTCTCTGATTTGTTCTTTGGCCCACTCATTCTTTAGAATTAGATTATTTAGTTTCCAATTAATTTTTAGCTTGTTTTTCCATGGTTCTTCATTACAAATAATTCTTATTGCATCATGATCTGAAAAGTGTTCTGTGACTACTTCTGCCTTTCTGCACTGGATTGTGAGGCTTTTATTCCCTAGTACATGGTCAATTTTTGAGTATGTGCCATGTACCACTGAGAAGAAAGTATATTCCTTTTTATCCCCATTCAGTTTTCTCCAGAGGTCTATCATACCTGCCTTTTCTAAAATTCTATTTACCTCTTTAACTTCTTTCTTATTTATTTTGAGGTTAGATTTATAAAGTTCAGAAAGGAGGATGTTGAGGTCTCCCAATATTATAGTTTTGCTGTCTATTTCTTCCTGTAACTCCCTTAACCTCTCCTCTAAGAATTTGTATGCCTTACCACTTGGTGCATATATGTTAAGCAATGATATTGCTTCATTTTTTATGGTGCCTTTTAGCAGGATATAATGTCCTTCCTTATCTCTTTTAATTAAATCTATCTTTACTTTTGCTTTGTCTGAGATTAGGATTGCTACACCTGCTTTTTTTTTTTTACTTTAGCTGAGGCACAGTATATTTTATTCCAGTCTTTTACCTTTACCCTGTGTGTATCCCCCTGTTTCAAATGTGTTTCTTGTAAACAGCCTATTGTAGGATTATGGTTTTTAATCCATTCTGCTATCCACTTCTGTTTTATGAGAGTGTTCATCTCATTCACGTTCAGAGTTATGATTTCTATCTGTGTCTTTTTCTCCATCCTAATTCCCCCTGTTTATGCTTTTATTTCTCCCTTTCCCCTTATCCTCCTCAACAAAGTTTTGCTTTTGACCGCTGCCTTCCTCAGTTTACCCTCCCTCCTTTTTTCCCTCCCTTATCTTACCATTTCCCACTTGCTATTTCTCCCCTCCCTTCTGACCACCCCCTTCCCTTCCCCCCCTTCCCCTCCTACTTCCCGTAGGACAAGTTACATTTCTCAACTTATCAGGGTATGTTATTCCCTTCCTGAACCAGATCAGATGACAGTAAAGCTCAAATACTGCTCCTCTCCCTCCATTCTTTCCCTCTACCATAATATGTTTTTGTGCCACTTCATTTGGTGTAATTTACCCTTTTCTACTACCTCCTTACCGCTTCTTTCATAGCCCTCCCTTTATATCTCTTACTTATATTTTTTATCTTTACATCAGTTAATTTATACAGGCATTCACAATCTATGTGTATCCCTTTCAATTGTCATAATAGCTGTACCATTCTCAAGACTGACATATGTGTATATATATAAAACATACATAAGATGATATAATCCCACATAAAGATTCAAGCAACCTGCCCTTATTGGTTAATAAGGTTTGTGGGGTTTTCCCCCTGGTTACCTTTTCATGTCTCTCTTGAGTTTTGTATTTGGAGATCAAATTTTCCATTGAGTTCTGGCCTTTTCATCAGGAAGGTCTGGAATTGCCTTATCTCATTGAATGTCCATCTCCTTGCCTGAAAAATTATGCTTAGTTTTGCTGGGTAGTTGATCCTTGGTTGTAGTCCCAGCTCCTTTGGCCTTTGGAATATCATATTCCAATTTCTCCTGTCTTTTAATGTGGAAGCTGAGAGATCCTGCGTGATCCTGACTGTAGTTCCACGATATGTGAATTTTTTCTTTTAGGCTGCTTGCAGTATTTTCTCCTTGAGTTTATAGTTCTGAAATTTGGCTATAATATGTCTTGGTGTTTTCAGTTTGGGATCTCTTTCAGGGGGTGATCGGTGAATTCTTTCAATGACTATTTTGCCCTCTGGTTCTAGGACCTCTGGGCAGTTCTCTTTGATAATTTCTTCGAAGATACTGTCAAGGCTCCTTTTTCCATCATGGATTTCTGGTAGACCAATAACTCTTAAATTGTCTCTCCTGGATCTATTTTCCAGGTCAGTTTTTTTTTCCCAATCAGATATTTCACATTTTTTTTTCTATTTTTTCATTTTTAACGTTTTGCTTTACTACTTCTTGGTGCCTCGTAGATTCATTAGCTTCCACTTGCTCAACTCTAATTTTTAATGAGTTAGTGTTTTCATTTTGCTTTTGAGTCTCCTTTTCCAATTGGTTGATTTTACCTCTCAGGGTGTCATTTTCTCTATTTAGATTCTGAATCTCCATGACCATTTCACCAATCTTATTCTTTAGGGACTTTTCCATTTTTTCCATGTTTTCTTTTACCTCCCTAATTTGGTTTTTAAAATCCTCCTTTAGCTCTTCCAGCAATGCTTTTGGGGCTAGAGACCAGTTCACATTATCTTTTGAGGTATCCGATGTATCTACAGTATCATTTCCTTCCTCTTCCATATTGGTATTTTGATCCTGCCTGTCTCCATAAAAAGAATCTATTGTCCTCAGTTTTTTTGTGTTCTTCTTCATGTTGGTTGGTTTGCCTTTTCCTGGCTTTGCAACAAATTTCTGCCTTTGGGGCTCAGGGCTCTCTGTCCCAGCTTTCTTATTCTGGGGGTTGTGAGTCTATAATTATAGCCTTCAGTTTCCTGAGGTGTGGGGGAGGGGTCTGGCTCCCTGACTTCTCACTCCGTATGGGTGCTCTCCAGCACTGTTGCTTTTCAGCAATGGTCTCAGCTGTTTGTTGTTTGAGCTGATCTCTGGCACTTCCCCTGGGGGAGCAAGATTAGGGCTGGGCTCCTGGTGTTGACCCCTGCCAACTCTGCCCCTCTGGGACTAATGAACTTCTACTATTTGACCACTGAAGCCCCACTTCTTTCTCCTCTGTTCCAGCGTTCTTTTTGTTTTTTTCCCCCAAGGAATTCTCTGGGTGAGGGGGGGGAGGGATTGGAGCCGTTTATATGGCCATTATGTCTCCCGGAAGTTCAAGAATCTGAGTTTCTGGGCTGTAAGCGTCAGGAGTTGGTGTTTTCCCGGCCGGTGGTGTTGCGCTGCCTCTCCTCGCTTCTACAGACTCCCGTCCTGTGTTGGGTGGCCTGGGGATCTCCACCGGTTTTGGGTGCCAGCTTTCTCCCAGCCTGTCTCTCATGTGGATTTCCTGACCGGCCACTTCCGATTTGGTCTGGAGCAGCTCCCCATGCCCCATGTTGAGCACTCTCCGAGCCTACAGATTCATGCCTTCGGCCTTTCAGACTCTCCCGGCTCGGAAATTTGCCCCACGCTGACTGCTCATGGTTTCTGACTCTCTCAAATCTGCTCAAATTCACTTTTTTATAGGAATCTTACAGACCTTGTGAGAGAGCTCCGGTAAGACACTGCCTTCATGAGGCCATCTTGGCTCCGCCCCCCCCCAAAGGGTGATTTAAGGAGGAAATAGCATCCCTTTAATTACTGAACTAGCATGGTGAGTTTTGACTTATCAATAGTGCTTATTTGGGATCCTTTTCTAATCTAACCTAATTCTTTCTAATCTAATTCTTACAATGGGTGAGAAAACTAAGGGTTTTCCAAGTCAGATGGTCCTCTTGTCTGTGATGTGGAATGTTCTTGTACTAAAGTCAATTTAGTCTTTTTATTACCTACCTGCCCCAACCATTCTCTTCACACATTCATATACCATTTCCTATTCTTCTACCACTCTGTCTCCCAAAGCAGTTAAAGGATTTTCTTTTAGAGTTAATATTGTGGTAAAAAGGCAAATTATGATGAAGCTGGATCAATTATCACAACTACACTTTTGACCAAAGACTGAGAAGGAGATTGGATGGGAACATGCCACCTGTAATCCCAGTTAGTCACCCAATAACTGTAAGTGACAGATTAGTTTCAGCGTTGTAATTATATACTGAATTGGTTCAGACAGGTTTTAGAATTTCTAAAGATGGGCTATGGCTACTTTTGTGCACACAGAGGGCTTGGCTATTTCTGTTGCTACCTGTCATGGTAATATGGACCTTAGGACACAAGCTTCAAGTCAGATTGTATTCAATCAGAAACACCTAACCTCTTTTCTGTGATTCTTTTCATCTATCTCAAATTGGAAAACAAAATCCAACCTGAATTGAGAACTCAGAGTGAGTCAAGCTGATTTACTCAACACCCAAACAAGACAACATTTAGCTAAAGCAAGCTAAAGATTTCAGTCTCTAGTCCCCTTCCTCTCCCCTAAAAATCCTACTGAACTGGTTTGAAACAAAATTTCACCTCATTTTTTAAAGTATTTCATTTAATGGCCATTCTCACAATTTTTCCCACAAACTCAACTCAGTTTTTTTTTTGCTGCCACAGAAAGATCTACTATAAATATTAAAAGATAAATACATAAAAAACCTATTCCTCTTTCTTGATCAAAGAATAATTGTTTCTCTTTTAATATTAGCTTTACAAGATTTGTTCATTGAATTTTTTTTAAATTTTATGTAATAAAACTCATCCATTTTATCTTCTGTGATCCTTTCTGTTTCTTGCTTGATCATGAACTTTCTCATTTTCATAGATCTGATAGGTAATTTTTCCATGTTTCTCTAATTTGTTTATGATGTGACTTTTTGTATCTATATCACAAACTCATATCTAAATCACATAGTTTTTTGAGTGTAGACCTAGCAGTGGTATAACTGGGTCAAAGGGCAAGTAGCCTTTAGTAACCCCTATATAACTCCAAATTGCTTTCTAGAATGCTTGTATCCATTCACAGGTCCACCAACACTGCATTAATCTTTCTATTTTCCCACAACTCTTCTAGGATGTATCATCTTTTTTGTCATCTTTGCCATTCTGACATATATAAGGTGGAATCTCAGAATTGTTCTGACTTGCATTTCTCTAATTAGAAGTGATTTGGAGCATTTTTTATGTGACCTGGGTTTCTTCCCTTGAGATCTTTCTATTCATATCCTTAGACCATTTATCAATCAGGGAATGGCCATTTTATTCTTATAAATCCGAATCAGTGCCTTATATATCTTGGAAATGAGACACCTATCAGGAAGGGTAAAAAAATTACTACAAGGATTTTTTTCTCACTCAGTTGTTTCCCTCTTAATCTTAGGCTTATTAAATTTTTATTCAAGAATTTTTAAATTTTATATCATAAAATTATTCTTTTTATCTTCTATGATCCTCTCTATTCCTTGTTTGGTCAAGAATTTTTCCCATATCCATATATCAGATAGATGATTTAGTCCATGTTTCTTTTATTTATTTGCATTGTGACTTCTTATATCTATCATACAAACTCATTTGGAGCTTATCTTTGTATAAAGCATGAGGTGTTGGTCTACATCAAATTTCTTCCATGCGGCTGCCCAATATTCGCTACAGTTTTTTTCAAAGATTGAGTCCTTATCCTAGGATCTGGAGTCTTTACATTTATTGAATACTAAGATATTATATACATTTGCTTCTGTATGTTGTATACTAGATTTGATCCACAAATCAATCTCTATTTCTTTACCAGTATCAAATTGTAATGACTATTGCTTTGTAGTATAGTTTGAGATCTGGCACTACTGGCCCCCTTCGTTCCCATTTCTTTCCATTATTTTAGAGATTCTTAACTTTATTTTTCTTAAGAAGATGGCCATTAATTGAGCAATGACTAAAGAAGTTGTAAATTATGAATATAATGGCATGCTAGGGTGATGAAAGAAATGAAGAATTAAATGATTTCAAAAAGATATGGAAAGACATGAACTGTGAAAGAGTGAATGGAACAGAGGGAGAAGAACAATTCATACTGCAACATAAATATTATAAAAAGGAACATTTTGATGACTTTTATATATTTAGAAGGAATGAAACAAGAATTAGGAGAACAATTTATATAATAACAACTTCGTAAAAATGAATAACTTTGAAACCTATAAGAACTATTGTAACTGCAATGACCATTTATTATTCTAGAAGACTAATCATAAAACATGCTATACATTTCTGAGGGCATGGAATTTTGTATACATATATGTATATACACATACATAGATATGCACTCATACATGTAATATACACATATTGAGGAAATTTGTTTTGCTGGTTAAACATTTTTATTACAAAAACAAAGTTTTTCTCCTCCCCCCAATGAAGTAGAGGATGAGAGGGAAAGAAAATAGATCTCTATTAATTTAAAAAACTGAGAGGTGGGGTGTGCTACAGATGTGAAATATCAGATGCGCTTTCAGATGGGGTTACTATATTATCAGTTTTATTTAATTGTTTTACCCATTTACAAGAGATCTCTCATGAAGAGGGAGTAATCTGTCAATTTTGTAATGTAAAAACAAAATACTTCAATAAAATTTTAAAAAGAACCCAACCTGTGTTGTCAATAGTTCGTTGAATTTGATTTCATGATTTGTTGTTCCATAAATAGTAGTCTGGGAAAAACATCTTGGAAATGTTATGACTAACCCAGTACTTAACTTTGCATTAGCCTATAAGGTGCTATTACTCTTTACTTTGTCTAAGACAGAGTATTTTCCCCCTATATTTCTAGTACCCATTGTATTGCAGGGTACATTCAGCTTGTAAAAGCACTTAGGCAGAAGCAAATCACCTAGCCATGTTTTCAATAGTCAGTGACTACTCCAATAGCTGGACTGAATTTGGTACCAGATATTTTTCAAATCACTCTCCATTTATGCAACTCACATGCTCTTATTTATTTCCCATCTACTTACATTGCAAACTTACAAAGGAGAAAAGGAAGAAAGGAGGGAAGGAAGGAAGGAAGGAAGAAAGGAAGGGAGGAAGGAAGGAACAACGGAGGGAGGGAGGGAGAGAGGAGAGGGAGGAAGAAAAAAGAACAAAAGAAAGAAAGAAAAAAAGGGAAAGAAAGAAAAAAGGAAGAAAGGAAGGAAGGAAGATGGAGGGAAGGAAGATTAAAGGAATGAAGAGAAAGGAAAGGAAAAGAAGGAAGAGAGGAAGAAAGGGAGGGAGGAAGAAGAAAAGAAGCATATGTGAAGACCCCTGGCTTATGTTTAAATCTAATTCAGGTCATCCTGTATGTATAACAGGAACTCATAATGCCATATTTTCTTCACCATTCTATTGCTCTCTATAATGGGCCTTCAGGAAAGGGGCATGCAAATCCCAGTGATTGATTGGCCTCTTTTACTATGCTCTTTCATGTGTGCTCATCTTGAATGGATCTATTTCACAGCTTTTTGAAGCCCACACACAGAAAATTCATGCATGATCTGAAGCCAGCTTGAGAGTATCAGGCTAACAGCACAGATGTCCTAGTCCTAGACATGGGGAACAGCAGCTAAAAAGCAGGATGCTTGTGTTGCATGAATGGCCCAATGGGCATCATTCCAATTTCAAAGCTCTTCTAAAGCCGGTTGATTCAAAGGGAAGTAATACTTTCCAAACGAATATTCTGGAGAAGGTCTGTTGCAGTCAGACCCTAGATTTGAGGATTAGGTGATAATTAAATGTCAGCATTTTTAAGATCCTCATCTGCAAACAGCACCTAGACAGAAGAAACAGTAGATACAGAGATTGAGCTAGGGCAAAGCTAAGTTAAATTTAGGAATGGGGATGAATATAAAGCATTCTTTCGGCAATTTGGGGGATAAATCTGTCTAGAGGTCAAAAATCCACCCACTAAGGGTTTTTTGTTTTGTTTTTCGAATTCAGGGGTAACCAAATGGATTCCTGTCACTTGGGTTGTCTAGAGAAAAGTCAAGGTGCAAACCTAGGAGAATGTTAGAGGAGTACAATAGTTTCGATTTTTTTTATTGTAAGCACTTGTCTTATTTAGTAGTAAACCTAGAGATAAGGAGGCAGCTTGCATGAGTCACCCTAAGAACTACAGACACAATTAAGTGGAGTTCCTTAATTCTGCCTCAGTTCTGATACCTTATCATAGCATGATAGATCTGGCAAAAAAAGATATGAAAGCCATCAAGCACATTTTTCCCTTTAACTGAGAAGAAGCATTCAATTGTAAACTCTTTAAAGACTTGGGCTGTTATTTTTAATCTTCATATCCCAATGACTAAGACAAACAGAGAGTAAGATCCTGGTAAATGTTGACTTGTGGCAGAATTGAAAGTAAGCAGTTTAGGTGTGCTGTATTTAGAGGAACAGTGCCATCATTCTGTGTGATTTTAAATTTCATGGTTTCTCATTTGTTCATGTTTCATATAGACTATTTACCAAGGGATTACTACCAGACATTACAACAGTACTATAATTTTCACATGTATGAAGTATAATATTCTTGTATTTTTGAACCCTTTACTGATGCAGATCAATGCTGAGAGCTTCCTGGGACATTGAGAGGTTAAGTGACTTGCCTAAGGTCACAGAAACAGCATGCCTCATAATAGGCCCTCTTCACTTTCCATCTACTACATTAGTATATCAATACTACTGCTGCCTGCTGGTGGTGCTGCTGCTGCTGCTCAGGAAGACCTGAGTTCAAATCCTGTCTCAGATACTTACTAGCTATGTACTTACTAGCAAGGCTTCTATTTTTACCATTTTCATTAGTTTCTTCATCTGTAAAATCTGTAAAACCTACCTTCTAGGATGGTTGTGAGGACCAAATTAAATAATATATGTAAAGTGCTTTGCAAACCTTAGAATGCAGCATAAGTGCTAGCTATTATAATAAATGACATTTGTTCAGCATGTTAGATTTATAATGTATTAGATCATAAGCGCCTTGAGGGCAGAGCCTGTCTTTTTTCTGTATCTCAGGCTGTTAGCATGACATATAGTAAGCATTTAAGAAATTTTTACTGATTGATATTGTTTTGCAAAGCTCTATACAAATATTATTTTATCTCCATAAAAACCTTTAGTCTTAAAATGCTATTATTATTCATCTCCGACACTACAGCAACCCGGACAGTGTAAGTTAAGTGACTCACTCAGGGTCACACAGCTAATAAATGAAAATCTAAGCTTGAAATTCAAATCCAGGTCATCCTAAAACTATGTCTAGCACTCCATATACTTTCTTCAATAAAATCATCCCAAGTGGAAATTGCTTACAGGTTTCATCAAGGTTGGACATTTGGAGGATGACCTAATAACCCAATAAAGCATATCCTTGTTTGTCCAGCATGAGTAAATTCTGGCCACCCAGAATTCCTTCCCCTGTCTTTTCCTACCTAGAGTTTTGCCCCACAGAACAAAACCCATCATCACTTTTTCCCTAAACTCAGACTCACCACTTAGTGATCTGAAATCAAGAAAATTTCTCCTGGCCCTTGGGCTTAGACCCTTTTTTTTGAGTTTGAGTCTCTTGATCCTGTTCAGGATGAAAATGTAGAGGCCACTCATAGGCCAACCCCAACAATGACCTGTATGCAAGCTAGAACATGCTCTAGGTTCCAACCTGGTCTGATTTGTCCCTGCTTAGACAGGTGGCCCTCTACTCCAGGGAGCTGCCATACTGGTGTGGTACTTAGTGCACACACCCTATCTCCTTAGTCTCACTACAACTCAGAACTCTCACATTCAAGGTATCCAACAGCCTACACCCCACAGGAAGCACAGACCACAGGTGTTTATTGCCTTTTGAATGCCCTACTTACTCCAGTATTGTTTTCTGCAAATAGTGTCTGTTTAAGCAATGGCTGGGATATTTGTAAAAAATTAAATAATGAGCACATATATCTGGTTAGCCTTAACAAAGACCTAGAAAAGACATAGCTTCTATTTGGAATCACATTGCAATCATAGATTCAGAAATTGAGAGCTAGAAGAGTCTAGTGCAATCATCTCCTTTTACAATGGAAGAAAATGAAACTTGTCCAAGGTCATGCTGGTCAAAAGTCGCAGTAGTAGTATTTGAACTTTCAACCTGTCACTCCAGGGCCAGTGCTCTTTCTCCGGCACAACACTCCTTGCTGCCTTAGACATTACAAGGAAATATTTAGAAAAAGATATTGTTCCACATGTGCATTCTATGCTTGGATTTTTAGCTGAATTAAGCATAGAATTACATGGAGTATATTTTTAAGTACATCTAATTGAAGTTTCTTGAACACAGCCTTATTCGAGTACAGCTAAATATTAATGTAGCTTTCCAAAATATGAAAAGGTTCCCCACCCGTGGTCTAGATAAAGCAAAGGCCAGGAGCTTCATGTCTATCAGAACAGCCTTACCATCATGATCCCTCATCTCCTGAGGCCTATCCATTTCCTATTCTCTACCACTTGAACCTGGCTAGGTATGAAATCTATCACAATAACAGGAAATGAGTGAGTGTTTGGCCCTCTTATTTCTCTGCTTCCTCATGGCTCACTGGAAGCCAGGAATGTGATTTTCAAACCTAAAGGGACTTTATTGAAGTCAAAATGTAAGAAAACTTGACCTCTGTGCTGACTTAAGTCACTAGGTTCACACCTGATAGCCCAGTAAGAAAACAGGCTGCCATAACTAATTCTTCAAGTGTCAGGAAGAAAGCCCAGCACATAATCATGGTGACACATGATACAGCCAGACAGGAATAGAAAGGAGAAAACTACGAACATCAGAAAAGCATTTCAACACCCTTTAACCTTGTTAATGTCATTACTTCCTTTGAAACCATCACTTGAGAGACCCGAGCTGGGCTTTGAATCTGTTCTGTAGACTGTTGATGTCTTGGCCTAATAATAAGTCCCAATATTGGAAAGAGCAGTCACAGATACAGTGCTATATAGTAATACAGGTCAGATCACACAACAGTATTGCTTCCTACACACAACTCCAGCCAGGATTTAGGGTTGTCTTTTTAATCTTATTTGTACTAATAAGACCATGAGACAAGGCCACCATTTTTAGATTGCTTCATGCAGCTTTATTCTTAACTTTTATCCATCACAACTACTACTTGCTTAATGAATTTTAGTTACTGGAATATTTTATTAGACTTGAGCTCTGAGGCTGGTTAAGAAAAGGGTACACCTTTAGAAATTCAATAAATCACCAGGGAAGTTTCCTACAAGGGTATCTGGGATATAGAGTATAAGAAGTTGAACGACATAAAAATATGGATACTACCAGAACTAATCATTCAGATATAATTCCTCTATGAGGATCCTCTGCTCCAGCCAGACTGGTCTATACCTTCTTCACATAGACATAGATATAGATCATCCCTCCTGCTATTTACTTATCAAAATCCTATCCATCCTTCAACTTTACACAAGCTACTTTCCCTGTCTGGATCTCAGTTTCCCCTTCAATAAAACAAGGGGTTTGGATTAAATTACCTCTTAAACATATTTCAGCTCTAAAATCTTACCAAGTGCTAGAATTAGTGTTAGGAAAATCTAGGTTCAGATCCCAGCTCTGATTCTTACTAGCTATGTGACCATAAGTAAATCATTAAACTTCTCTGAGGCTCAGTTTCTTCTAGTCCATCTCCCTTCAGGCCATCAGCTCTGCCTCTTTCCCAAGAGAAAAGCAGACATTCCCCTTGAATCACCCTGGGCTTTGAGAGACCAGTTCTAGTCTCATCTCGTCCTGATCCAGGCAGCCTGAGCTCTGTTCTATGGGCTGTCTTCTCCATTAGAATGCAGGCTCCTCAGAGGCAAAGATTGTCATCCTCCCATTTGTATCCCCTGTGCTTAGCACAGAGCCTAGAGCATAGCAAGCATTTAATAAATCATATATCCATCCATCTATGTATCTATGTATCCATCCATCCATCCATCCATCCACCTATCTATCTGTCTACTTACCTATCTACCTCCCTCCCTACCTACCTCTACCTCCCTATCTATCTACCTTCCTACCTAATTATCTACCTATCTACTTATCTACCTCTCTACCTCCCTTCATACCTACTTATCTATCTACTTACCTACCCACCTATCTACCTACTTATAGATCTATCTATTCATCTATATTTTATCTATCTATCTACTTATCTAGGTACCTACCTATTTATCTACCTCCCTAACTACTTATCTATCTGTCTATGTATCCATCTATCTACCTACTTATCTGTCTACCTAGCTAATTATGTATCTACCTACCTTTCTACCTCCCTTCATACCTACTTATCTTCCTGCCTATTTATGTGTCTACCTACTTATCTATCTACTTATGCATCATCTATTTATCTATCAATCTAGCTAGCTGGTTATCCATCTAGCTATTTACCTATCTATCTATCAATTTACTTCTACCTGTGTATGTATTTATTCATCTATAGCTAGTACTTGCCTCAAATTACATATGATTTTATATAAGGCATTGTACAGATTTTAAAGAGACATGTATTTTAAAAAAAACAGACCTGTAATTTCATGTGAAGGACTCCCTCTAACAATATATCCAGCTAAGCACCTCCTCTGCAGTTTATACTCTTAAAAAGGCAGCATGGTACAGCAGATAGAGAGTTAGCCTTTGGAGTTTGTAAGACCTGGATTCAAGTCCTGCCTGTGACACATAGTAGTTATGTGATCCTGAGCAAATCACTTAACCTTTGAGTGCCCCCAACTATTAAGGCTCTTGGTCACAGAGAAAGTACAGATCTTTCTTTGTAGGAGAAGTTCCTCAACTGAACTTGAAATGAATGAAATGTTGTTGTTTGATTTTTTTAAGGATGTAAATGTCAGTTCTTAACAATTACAGTTCCTACCTCCTCATCTCTGCTCAGTCCAGCCCAAAGGAATCTGAAATTATACAATCTGAGTTGGAACAGATTAACAGAGATCACCTAGTCTAACTTACCCAAAGGACAAACTCACCACTGACCATTAGTCATGTAGCTTTTGCATGTATGTATCAGTAGGGCAAAAATGATCTGGCAATAACCAGCACAGAGAGAGCTAGGTCTTTGACCAAAAATAAAAGGCTCTCCATGGCACCTACAACAAAACAAGCTTACTAATCATATGGCCTAATTTTTAGAGCTAGATGAGACTACAAAGGCTATCTAATCCAGACATGAAATTTTACAGATGAAGAAAGTGAACCTCACAAACTTTGTGATTTTCCCAGGATTACACAGAACCAGTAATCCTCTCTTCACAGTACTCATCTCCTACCACCCATCCTCCCCTTGTGATCAACCAATAAATAGTCAGTCAATAAACATTTATAAAGCACCCAATATGTGTCAGGTACCATACTAAACACTAAAGATACAAGTACAGAGAATGGAACATTTCCTTCTTATAAAAAGTTTACATTTCAATGGGGGACATGTATAAACATACATAGTATAAATGTAGTGAATAAACACAAATATATGCAAAGGAGTGAAGTGCCAGGTAGTTTGGGATGAAGGGCATTAGCTTTGGGAAAGATCAGAAAAATCTTCACGCCCAAGATGATGCTTGATAGGCATCTTAGAAGAAGGGAAGGACTCTGAAGTAGATGTTTAAAAAGGCACACATTCCAGGCTTGGGAGATGGCCAGAAGGAAGGCATATAGATAAGAGATGGAATGTGGTATGTAAGGAAGGCAGACTGGAGGAGATAGACAATGAGTCCAAAAAGATAAGTTGAGGTTGGCCTATTTGGGGATTTAAAAGCTAAAGAAAGTGCTTTATATTTTTATCCTAAAGACAATCAGAAGACTAGAGAGTTGATTGAGTGAGTCACATGGTCAGATTTGTACTTCAGGAAAGTTACTTTGTGTGGAGAGGATGGACTGGGCTGGGGAAAGTCTGAGGCATTGAGATGAATTAAGATGTTGAAATTATCTAATTGGGAGGTGTTGAGAGTCTGAACTCAGGTGGTAGCTATGTGAGTGGACAGAAAGGATAGCATATAACAAATGTTGGATAGCAGAAAGAGCGCAATTTGGTGACTGATTAGATATATGGGGTGAAGAATGGTGATGGATCCAAGGTAATTGCAAAGTCATAAACCTCGGAGACCAGAAATATGGTGGTGTGCTATACGAGAAGTATTTCTACAGAGATAAGGAAATTTGGAAGGGAATGGGGCTGGGAAGCTAATAAGTGTGATTTTGGATATGCTGACTTGGAGATATCTCCTAAAAGAAATGTCTAATAAAAAGATTGCATTCTGTAAAAAAAATGGTGACATGGGACTGAAATTCAAGAGAGAGATTGAGGCTGAATAGATAGAGATTGTGGAGACATCTATGTGGAGACTATAGTCTAAGACAAAGACCAAATTCTCAACATAGGATCTCATTGGCATAGGGAATTTCTGGTGAGGAAACTCCCTTTGACAATGCAGATGAGCACCTGCTGAGAGACCAAGAGCTGAATTGACTTTCCCAGGGGCACCTAACCAGCATGTAAGATGAGAGATGTGAACCTAGATCTTACTGACTTTAATCTGACTTTACTGACTCTATCTACCATGGCTGCCTCCCATAACGAATTCTCATTATTTATTATTATTATCAAGAGAGTGATGGGAAAAGAATAAGATGCTTTTTAAAATGTCATTAAAGTAATAGCAGTAGTAATAGATTTTTTGCATGAGTTCTTTCCAGATTTATTGTCATTGGAGTTAGGAAGACGAGCTTTTGAGGAACTCCAGGTCTCCGCCACCTAGAACTGGCATGGAGCTGAGAGCACACGACCCTGATCTTGTTTCTCTCTGTTGTGTACATACTATCTTAGTTCTCTATGAAGTATATTGAGTATGGTTATGACCTTGTAAGCTTCAGAAGGTTAGGTGATTATTCAACCAGGAGGTCAAGGAACAGAGCCCAGGCTGGAGATCCCAATGATCCAAGTCCTAAGGAAGGACCTTCTGGATTCAACCCAGCAATGGCTGAAACAAGGGCTAATCCATTAGCTATGACACATTTAGATGTGACCTCAGTAATACCAATGCTATGTTGAAGTGGAATTAAGTCTAAGCCCACTATCCCCAGGACAGGAAGCCTGCCCCAAAGTATTGTTCTTACTATCTTTGGAGTAAATATCTTTTTTGCAAAGTTAAAAGCAAAAACAACAAAAGAAGCAATAGGTACAGTAGAGGTATCGTTTTTAAGGCTGATGGTGGGGAACTTGGGAAATGGTTCATATTTTGAAATTTAAAAAAAATCTGATCTAATCCCACAATGATCCCCTTGCCCTCTCCACCCCCCCCCCCCACCAAGGATCTCAATTAGCAATGGATAAACTAATGACTCCATCAAGGACAACCAAACATATGATTCATTTGGTCTCCCATTGTTGGTGACACACAGCCAGGCTACATGGCACCAAACAAGCTTGTATGGCTCCTATGGAGGGAAGTCATAGCCATCTGTAAGCAGTTGTTATCAATAATCATTTAACTCATTGCAAGTGTGAACTGGATGAAGGGGAGAAGGAGTGCACAATTTATTTACCTCTCCTCATGCCCCGATCGCCCCATCCTCTTTGTCACCCTCTTTGTTTCATCTGTAAAGTCAGGAGTTGTTATTGCTGTTATGTCCTGTTTAACTCTTCATGATTCGATCTGGAGTTTTCTTGGCAAAGATGTTGGAGTGGTTTGCCATTTTCCTCCTCTAGCTCATTTTCCAGGTGAGGCAAACGGGGTTAAGTGACTTGCATAGAGTCATACAGTTTGAGGGCTCATTTGAACTCAGGTCTTCCTGACTCCAGCCCAGGAGCTCTATCCACTGAGCCACCTAACTGCCCCAATGTCAGAGGAGTCACATTAAAAGCATATAAGGTAGTTTAAATGCCAAACTGCTTTAATTAGCTGGTGGGAGGCTTTACTTAATTCCCTGCTGTTATTTGGTGGCTAGATTGAATATTTATAATACTGTATTTAGGACAGTACATAATCATGGATTATTATTCTTGGGATAAGAAAGTATCATGATTTGAAATTCCAGCAAAGAGAGAACCAGGTACTAGTGTTCCACCACTGACAGCTCTGGCATTACCTACTAAAACATTCTCAGGCCTAATTTTTTCAACAATGATAATTTTCACATTTGAACAATATGTTTTATAATTCACAGCCAGCCACCAGTAACCTTTGGTTCCATCTCATCAGGTTCCTGATTCCTCAGTTACCGAAGTTTCATTAGACAATATAACATTGTTGTGGTTGCAAAATCTTTTAACAAGCGAGACTTGGAAAAGCACAGAAAGGTCTGAAAATTGGTTAACTATTAAGTTCCCAAGGCTGGATCTACCTCCCTTTGTTTTGACTGGACAACTCTGCTGGGCTCCCTGGAGATGCTGTACCTTGGGCATTATCTTGATCAGGTCACAACATATTAAAATAAATTGCTATCAGACTCAGTGACACAGTGGCATTGCCAGCTCGACTATCGCCCAATAACAAAATGGTTCTGGGCAGCCCCCATTTTTCACCAGGGGCCTTCCATAACATTAATGACATCTGGATTTCTTTCAAACCAGTGGATTTTGGACAGAATTGAAGGTTTTTTCCTTGAATAGTTCACAGCTCCAATTAGGAACAAAATTAGCCACTATCGGGATGTGATTCTTTTCACAGAAGGCTTCTTCTGAATCCATTTGCATTGCAAATGTCAAAACCCCTAAAGAAATAAAAGGGAAAAAAATAAAGATCCTATTTCTACCCAAGCAGCAATAATTCATTATCCAGCAATTATCTTGATAATAAACTTCCATTTCTCTATTTGGGCGGTTTCCTTCAATATTGGAAATATCACAAAGGTTCAAGGCAACGTACAATACTCAAATGCTAGCCCTCAACAATTTGTCTTTAAGGACAGACCAGAGAGTCTAATTAGTTAGTATTTCAGAGAAAGTCTGACTATCTGCCAGATGATTCTCATTTGTTTGTCTTTATATCCCAGAACTGGGCTGCTAAAGAAAAAAATAGGATTTTGGGTTCCAGGTAATTAACTTCCATACCATTTCTTTCTTAGTCCCTAATAAAGGTCCCTTGAAGTCTTCATTACTAAGGGCTATTTGTCAAAATCAAGAAAAGAAAATATTCAGAAGACAGTCAAAAGTCCTTCCCCTAGCATTCTCCTTTTCCATTTCACAGTAACAACTTTGAAATAACAAGTGATTGACCAACATGTGCAAAGGGTGAGGGAGGCTTATTGAAACAAGGCAAGACACCAACCAGACAGAGCAAGGTCAGAGGAAGAAAGAAAAGTAATATAGCAATAAAGAAGACTGCAGAGAGATTCTCTGAAATCCACAATCTTTCAGCAAGAAGGACATCTTTTTAAAACTTTAAGGGAAAGGACAAAACACGAAAAGTGAAGATGAGCCAAAAAAATAGAATATGTTCTAAAATACATCATCAAAGAATTGCTAATTAACTGGGCTTCATCATCTGCTTCATACAGAAGGCAAGACAGGGTCAGACATCAAACCATTGTTTTTGCATCCATCTCTGAGATGACTAGACATTAGACCCCTGCCCATTTCTACCACTGCATTTTGCTCACCAGAGAGGTTTGCATATTTAACATCTATTCCAAGAGAGCTCAAACAATAATTCCAGCATGGTATTTCATAGACCCTTGACAAATCTCTTAACAGTATGCCATTAAGTGTCTAAGATTTCTCTGAGTCCTTTGCACCATTAAGACAGTAACAAACTGGGATTATTGATTTTCCTTTGTTAAGTCTCATCTGCCCAGGGTATATAGTTTCTCTCCAGTGTCCTCCTAGACCCACTTAAGAGCTGCGTATCATCTTTCTAATAGGGCCACATTTTTAGGTTCTGGCTTAGCAACTTTTTGGCCTACCCACTTGTAACAATTTTCTGATTGCTTAGAGAATCAGTTGAAAAGGAGCAGCTTGCTATATGGTTCGAAGAACATAAGAAGAAAATACAAGAGAACAGAAAAGATTTTAAAAGTAGCTGTTTCAGGGCAGTTATGAAGTTATTGCTCACTTACTAATTTTGATCCTGAGTCATAGAATTAGGAGGGAACTTAAAGATGATCTACCCACCCCACCCCATCCCCAACTTCTACAGTTAAGGAAAATAAATCTTAGAGAAGTTGATTGCAGAGGTGGCATTTATATTCAGTGACTACAAATTTATACTCCAAGATCAAAACTTTTTCCACTACACTACCCTACCCCACTCCAGATTGCATTCCATTAAAGCATTAAAATAACAGACCATGCAGGAACAGTGACTGAAATAATCTGGAAAAAATAGGGAAGAGTCCATTGATCAGTTCTTTTGTTTATTCTGTCATTTAATACTATTTGAATATTTCTTATGTATAGGACACTGCTCAGTGCTGGCTTCTCTAATACATTTAAAACATGTATTGAAGTAGAATCCAATGGTTTGTAGATAAGGAGTTTGGACTACCACTTACTGGTGATACTGGTTTTATGGTGCTCTCAGTCATCCTGGAAAATTAAAAAAAAAAGATAAAATAAAATACAGAAGTATTGGCCTTTTATTTTTAGTAAGTTTGTTCTCCAGAGACAATTGAATTTCCTGGCCATATCAGCATATTCTTTTCTAATGAAAGGAGCCCAAGCTTTCTGGATAAAATGTCATTTATAATCCATAACCAGTGGCTAGCTAATGGCATACGCACTACCCAATTCTATGAGTACCAGATCATTAGAAAAATAATATATGGTTTCATAAATCCTGGGGAAATGAATACAAATTGAATCTTTGCAAACCAAATCATAGAATAACGTATGTTGGGGGCGTTGTTTGTTTGTTTTTAAATCTGGAAACGACTTTAGTGATTACCTTGCCCAACCCTTTTATTTTATAAATGAGGACACTGAGGCAAAGAGTATACATGTTTTAAATGTACGAGGGAAGCCAGCTCTGAGCAGTGTTCTACACATAGAAAATATCCAAATAGTACTGAATGACAGAATACATAAAAGAACTGACCAATGGACTCCTCCCTATTTTTCCAGATTATTTCAGTCACTCTTACCTCCATGATCTGCTATTTTAATCCTTTGCCAATCACCACTCTGGAAGGTCTCGCTGTCCCAGATCTCTTAGTCCTCAACCCTGGTTAATCCTACCTATCATTCCATTTTTCTGCATCTATTCCTAAAATGCTGAATAACACTAGAGAAAGGCACAAAATCAAGCTGATTTAACTTATTGCAGATTTATGACTTCAGAAAAGACTTCTTTGCTAGTCAACTATTTTTCTTCCCCCATTGACCTTCTCCTCAACCTCTTGCATTTGTCCACCAATAAACTGAAAGTTCTATCTCAGAGGTCCCCTTTTGTCTCTTATAAAGGTGCAGGGGGAGGAAACATATCTTCTTAATAATGGAGGAGACTAATGGGGGAAAGGGTATTCAGAAGGAGGATATGGTATGTCAAACAATGTCTCACATTACAGAGAAGTAAAGGAAGACAAGGACCTGCGGAAACAGACCACTTTCTGCTGTCTCCCCATAGTCTCATCTGACCAACTCTACCCCACCAGAAAATAATACTCCATTCTTGGGGCCTTCCATAAGAGAGCCTTTTGCCAGTCCGAAATTAGGCCTCTATGCCAATGCTACTTCCTACAATTTCTTCACTATGCTCCTTCTTTTCAGAGCCCCTTTATTTGTTGTCTTCCCCTAACAGAATGTAAGTTCCTTGAGGGGAAGAAGAGTCTTGTTTGCTTTTATACGTATCTCCTGGATTTAGCACAGTGCCTGTCTCTTTGTCACTATTTCTGTCTCTCTGTCTCTGTCTCTCTGTCTACTCTCTCTGTGTGTTTCTGTCTCTGTCTTGCTTTGTCTCTATTTCTGTCTCTGTCTCTCTGCCCATCTCCCTGTGTCTGCCTCTGTGTCTCTGTCTCATACACACACACACACACACACACACACACACACACACACACATTCTCTCTCTCCCTCTTTCTCTTCCTCTCTCTCTCTCTCTCTATCTCTCTCTCTCTCTCTCCCCCTCTCTCTCTCTCTCTCCCTCTCTCCCTCCCTCCCTCCTTCCCTCTCTCTCTCCCTCTGTCTCTCTCTTTCATGTTTCCAGTGCCCCACACCACTGACATTCTGAGCCTCCTATCTCTGGGGCTTGGGGTTCCCTGGAGGATTTCATGGATGTTCAGGCTTCCATTCTCAAGGCCTTGAGTTTCTCCTCTGTGTTATCTGCATCAGCTCTCCTGACTTTGGGTACTCCCTCTTTTTTGAAAGATCACTCTAAGGGTATAGATCAGGTGTTAATTTAATAGACAACATCATGTGAATTGGGCATTACCAATGACCTTCCATTACCTATGGCCTTACCTATGACCTTCACCCATTACTTTTTGACCTTCTTCATCCATAACAGATGGAGTTAACCCAATAATACTTAGAACAAGAAAAGTTCATACTCAGTTGAAGAATTCACCTTAAAAAAAGTTCTTGGCTTATTCAAAAGAAAGGCATCAATTCCAGGACAGAGGCCGCTTTTACGTTAATCTTGTTTATTAAAAAAAAAAGTTAATTTTGTCAAGAGAATCTCAAAGGAATACCAGTTCAAAGGCATTCTATTTTTTCAGTCTTTGACTGAAAGGTTGACCATCAATATTTAACACCATTGGCCACTCTTTCTTTGGGATATCTTTTCCTCCCTGGGCTTCAGAGCTAGTACCATGTGCTGGATCTCTTGCTTTGGTCTTGTTTCCTTCACTGATTCTTAATTTGCTTCCGGATCCCATAAAGTAGATGTCATGTTTGTCCCTCTTGTCTTCTCTCTTATACATTCTTTCTCATCAATCTCATTCGTTCTCCATGACTTCTACTTACCTCATCTACATAGATAACTCTCAAATCTGTATTTCCACCTCTGACTTCTCTCCCAAGTTTCTAAATCAAATACTCACTTGCCTACAGAACATCTCCCCTGTATGTCCTCCTAAAAGACAAAATTTATTACATCCCAAACCAAGCTCATCAGGCAAGCCAAACTGGACTACCCCATAGTCTTATTTCCCTAGATATCAGCCAATTCAGCCTTTTGCTTGTACCTTTGGATCCCCAAACCTCCTTCTCTTTCATATTTCACTGTACCTTACAGTGGAATGGTCACTTACTCAGTCACTCATCTTAGAAGCTTTGGTGTGACCTTTGTCTCTTTTTTCTCCTCTACTAGCCTCCTGTCAGGTGCCAAATTCTACTGTTTTCACCTTTCATATGCATTCCTTCCTTTTTATTTTCATGCTCATCTTCTCCCAATAAGACCTTTCATTGCTACCTGCCTAGACTGTCATTGCATTAACCTTCTATCTCTTACAATCTCCACTCTCTACTCCCAACAAACCATCCTTCTATTAAATTGATCTTGCTCATGCACAGATCTTGCCAAGAGATTTTTCCTTTCAAAATCTGGCATTGGCTCCTAATGGACTGTTGAGCAAAATTCAGTTCCTTAAGCTGGCATGGCAGCTCCTCCACTATCTTGGATTATTGTGCTTTCTAACCTCATTTCATAGTAGGATGCTGAATGACTGTGTCCTATAGTATCCTGGGATTATAGCTACAAAGGGACTTTAAAGGTTATTTAGTCTAATCACCTCATTTGTAGATAAGGAACCTGAAACCCAAAGAGGGTAGTGACTTGCCCAAGGTCACACAGATAGTAAATAAGCTAGGATTCAATCTTAGGTCTTGAAATGCCAAATGCAGCCCTGCACCTTCAGCACTCTTTCCAACACACCAAACTCCCTCTGGGTGTGGTCCACTTCAGTCTTCTTTGCATTTTTATCAAACCTTAAATTCATACCATCCTGAATTTCAATTTTTTGCCTACTTTTATACAAATGAAAGAGACTTTAGAGACATTCACACTTGAACTACAATTGAAATCTTTAGATGAGAAAACTGCGTCCATCTCACAGCATTTCCTTCTATGTTATAAGAATTTACTAGCTTAGATTTAACCAAAGGTTGTGATAGAAACCAAGGGCAAGCACCTACCTTTTTGAAGGATCTTATTAAATCCCTAAAAACAAAACTCCGAGATCTGAAAACTTCAAGATAGGAAAACCTGACCCATTTTTAGGAAGTTAAAATAATATGCCAGCACCATCTATCAGGAGAATAGGGATTTTTTTTTTCCAGATGGAAGATAGAATTTCAGGAGAGGGCTGGTGTGCCTTGAAATATTTAGAAGACTGCTTAAATTAGATCATTACTTCTTTTTAAAGAACTGGAATGTACCACCGCTAATCGGATCTCTGTTCTGAATATATCCTCCTAGCTATGCAGCCAAGTCATTATGGATTACCATTCAGATAAAGCCCAGAAATAAGAAAGTGATAATGAAGACCCAGCTGTTACTAAATAACCAAATCAAGACATATTTGATGGGAAACGCTGATGATCTGGCAATCTTGTCATAAGCTTTTAGTTCTAAGGACAGGCTTCATTTCCTTGCTATTAATGGAATGGTGATCCTGCTTAACAAAGAGCAGAACTTCACAGCAATATACCACAAGGGTCTCCTAGCACAAATAAATGGGTAAGTCAACCATTTCACTCCCAGAAATGGAATGCCAAGACTGGGTTGGTCTGTTCCTTCTTCCAGGGGCAAAGGATTTCATGCGGACCTCAGGTCCATGGCAATGTTGGTAAGATATGGTGGTAAGTGTGAGAACCCTGAAATGTAACTAATGCTATCCAATACCACTGCTATGTCTTCTATAACTTCCCAATAGAATGAAGTTCCTTGAGGAGAGGAATTATATTGCTTTTGTTTTCATATCCAGAACCTAGCCTTGTGACTTACACATAGTAAGCACTTGTTAAATACTGATTCAATTTAACTGAATTGAGATATGTTAGATTTTATGCCTTCAATACAAGATTGTGCATGATGAGGGCACAGTCTCTAGGAACCCCTTGAACTCTCCTTGAATCTTCCCACTCAACCTGGCCTTGGCCTGAGGCTACAACCATTAAGCCCAAATGCCTACCTTGCCCAGTCCTCTATTGTCCAGCTGTTTCCCACCCTTAATCCTGTTTCCCATCCTTAATCCTGATCAAAATATCTATACCCTAGCTCCGCTACCCCAGCCCTTGATGGGTTGTCATTTCCATATAGCCTTCAGCTATTTCCCCCACCCTGGAGTCTGACCTCGTCCTTAAGTCCCTCCCTAGACCCCTCCTCTGGTCACCCCAGACCACCCCTCAATCCCTCCCACAAACTTTGTGTATATAATCTCCATCTTGCCTCCATGAAGGTGGTCAGAACCAATCTAGCTCAGATGGGTCTGGCCCTTTTTCCTTACAGGCGTCGCAAGGGGTGGGATCTCTCGGGGCAGGCTTATTTGGCTAACTCTTAATAAACTTTATCCTTTCCCTTGGCTGAGAAAGCTTGAGTCGAATTCTTTCGGCAGGACCCGGCGTGTCGGTACTTTGGGGTGTCGAGCACCTCTCACCCCAAACCCTCATCATGCATATTATATGTTTGGTTAATAATGAATCTAACAAAACTATATGGCATAACTACCAAGGGACCTGCCTTATTAACTTTGGAAAATCCCCTGGCTTTATCTGTACTTTATCTGATTTGCCTTTTCATTTTTGGTCCAAGTCCAAAGACTGAAAGTTAGCAAGTTTCCACAAAGCTGCCACATAGCAGAACTCATATGATTGAAAAGTGATGGAAATATGAGTGATTGAACTGTTTGGCTGATAAGGACTTCTCAAAAAAAGAGTTATGGAATAAAACAGCCAATAAAACCATCTTGAAAGAAAAATGGCCAATGTCTACAAAGTTAGAGGAACAACAGGAAGCAGTTTTCCCTCCCTTTCCTATCATGGGAGTGCTCTTTGCCTTACATTTGGAAAGGTAGGGTCAACATCTGCATTTCATTTTAAATAACAAAGTCAAGAGCACCCAGAGCAATTCCAAATGCTCTAGTAGTATCAGCGTTCAGCTGTTTGGAGGTGTTCCATTCTCATAAGTGCTTAACAAAAAGAGAGACTCAGCAAAATTAACAAAAACTGAGAAATAAAGGCCATTTCTAAAACTTGAGGTCAGATATACCCAAAGAGTTTACATTTAGAAATAAAATTTAGCAGGACCTGACCTAAACAAAATAACAGCCAAGACTCCATCTGTTATACACCAGCCCTCTGGCCTACCATGGTCGCTTTCTAATGTCTTACTTTAATTTTCCATTTATAACTACCTTTCCATGATATTGTTGGAGAGTTTGGTAGAAACTAGGAGCACCTAGAGTGGAATTTCTGCATCTATTATGAATTACCATTGGCACTTCACAGTGCCAATATGTCAAGTATCTATTATTTCACTCCACTGCCACAAATGTCAATGTCTTCAAATCTTGTCATGGCCATAAAGATGAATCTCCTGGTGATCAAGTATTAAAAACATTAATAACTAATAAGACCTTTCTTTATACCATTTATGTATAAAACATTTGTTTCTCCTTACCAAAACCCAGTGAGATAAACATTATTTTATCTACAACTGGTGTCCATATGTATCATAAACTCAAATATCCAAAATGGAATTCATCATATCTCTTCCATCCATTCTACTTGTATTCCAAATTTTCTTCTTTCTGTGTAATGTACTACTTACCTCCCAGACACCTATGACTATTATAAAGAGTAATGGAGACTAGTGGCTAGTACCTAATCAAACCTCTTCTTTTCTTCCTGGCAGATATTAATGCATGTTTGTAGTGTCCTACCATCTGAGATAGAAGGGTGACATGCACTATAAAGTCAGAGATATTTGTCAATGGATATTTAAGAAGGTTTCTCTATTAACACAAACATTAATGGCAAAACAGGACTCGGTCTCAGCACATCTTACGGAGCATTTACTCAATAGAACTTGAGTAGGGCTTAGAAACAGGTAATCAACAACCTTCCTCAGTAATGCATGCAATATATCACTAGGCATAAATAAAAAGGATTCCATAACCACATCTATGCTCTATTTTTACAGAATCTTCCACATGAGGGTCTTTCCCCTTAATATGTCTTCTACTTTTATCTTCTTATTTGTAAATATTAGCAATGAGTAATATGTTTAATCATCTTCTGTGAAATCAGCTAAATTCTAATGTTGTTTGATTATATCTAGTCACAAAAATGCCAAGTGCATTATCATTTAGAGTGCTTTGCTTAAACAGCCATGCAAATGGGAACACCCGGAAATCAGCATACATCAGGAAGGACCTGTGTTTCCTTATGGCACAGTCTTATTTTATTCCACTCTCTTACTCTTTAAAATAATGCATTTTCCAGCACATCATTTCCCTAAATGACGATGATCCA
This sequence comes from Trichosurus vulpecula, assembly GCF_011100635.1. NCBI lineage: Eukaryota > Metazoa > Chordata > Mammalia > Diprotodontia > Phalangeridae > Trichosurus > Trichosurus vulpecula. The sequence goes on from NC_050578.1 coordinate 62,071,540, forward strand.
TCACCACTGGAGATTGACTCATGAGGCCCATTAATAAAGGTGAATATTCTCAGCAGATTTGCTCTTTGGGAAGGTACATTGGTCATGAATATATTATTCTTTGGCTTTTGCCAAGAAGCCACCCCACATGCTTTTGCAAATTCTATTTTCCCTACTTAGGCACTTCTCCAGATAATAAATAACATCCACCCCTTCTTGATTAAATAGCTATTCATTTTACAGTGTATCAAAATGAAGGGGGGAGGGGAAGATATTTTTTTCTCTCTTCTGAGCACCTGGAATTTAATGACTATAATAGAGACTACCTTGGACAATCAATTCCAGACTCAGAACATGAGAGTTTTTAAGTTAGAAGGAGTATTTGAGGCCTAGTCCAACTTTTCATCTTATAGAAAAGGGAACTGAACCCCAGAGACTTACTTACTTGTGGACATATAGGTCACAAATGACAGAGGTAGTATTTGAACTTAGGCTCGTTTATTCCATATCCATTGCCTTTTTCACCATACTGGACTGTCTCTAAGTACAATAATATTGAAAAACTTCAGATTAGCAATCACCAATTTCAAAAATCTAGTTACTAGACAAATTTCAAATTCCCACTAAAAAGCTTTTTAATCTAAGCATCTATGGATCACTTAGAATATGTAAACCTGCATTCATTCAGCAATACTTTTTTTTTTTATTTAGCATTCACCACATGCAATGACTGTTATAGAAATGAAGGAAGACATGAAGGTAAATAGAGCATGTCTCTGACCACAATGAACTTGTAGAGAAAGACTTGTAACCTGGGGTCCATGAGGAGTTTTGGCAGGGAGAGGGACAGTGGATTATTTTCTTAAATATTTTTATAACACTACTTCAATATAATTGGTTTGATTCAAAATCCTACATATTTTATTTTCTGCATTTAAACACAATCTGAGGAGTCTCGAAGCTTCATCAGATTGCCAAGTGGGTCCATTACACACAAAGAAGCTTAAAAAGTACTGTTCTTAATAAAGTAATTGTGGAATTTATGATCTATAACACCAACATGAAAGAATGGCCTTTGTTGTAAGACCTTGGATCATTTCAGTTAGCTGGTCACATACTTCATCACATGCTCCATCAATCTCACTAACTCACTGCTTCTATATTTTCAAATCTTAGAATTTAGTTCGACCATGATGGCTTAGCTATTCTATGTGGCGTAGAAATGACAGTGGGTTCTTAAATTCTTTTTTTTTTGGGGGGGGGGGTTCTTAAATTCTACATCATGGGAACCTCAAGGTCTGGAAGGTAAGCTGATGGCTCAGAGATGTGGGCATTAGAAAACTGGGGTGATGGATTCTATGTCTGCTATTCAAGTAGAGAAGCTGATCACAGGAAAGGGGCCATTTGATTCATTCATCCACGGAAATTCAGGACTATCATATACTATAGCATGGAGGGATTGTGACCTGCATCAATGGAACCACTCAGCCATGCCAGTAAAATCATGCATCACTGATGAAATGATTTAATTTCCAAATGCCATTCAAATATTTTAGAAACAGTTGTCTACTGCCCGAGAGCTTTTCACCTTGATTCAGAAGCAATGCCAAAATGGTGCATCTGTCCAATGGAATCGTCATAACTTCCTTGAACTTCCAGATGTTTAAAATAAGACACTTCCTCACCTTCCCCATGCTCTTTCCCCAAAGCATTTCTCTTTGATGGTCTTTTAAATGTAGTTTGGACTTCTTTGGGATCTGAAATAGCATTTAATTTAAATATTAAGTGAATACTGAGCCCAACCCTTAATCTAAACACAGAATTTGAAATGACTGTGGGAGGTTGAATTTTTTGGACAGAGCATTTAGCTTCAGGAAAATACAAAAGAAACACTGTCCCCTGCAATATGGCTAGATTGACAATTTTCTTAGTGTAAGGAAGTTCCTCCTTGAATATACATCAGCATAACTCTATAAATTATGGTCTTGGCTGACTGATACACAGAGAGGATAAGTGACTTGCCCTGGGTCCCACAGCCAGTATGTGCCAGGAGTGGGATTTGAACCCACCCCTTGGGCACTACCTAACACAGATTGTCTTTAAAGATTCATCTTTTCTTCAAGGTAGTTACTTCCTCCACTGAAAAAGACACAAATCCCCTACCACCAAGTAAGCAATTTTTACAATCATCTTGAAGGCTAACCCTTTTGGAATTAAGTAAGCCCTTCTGAATTTATCTGACTTGGACCTTGGGCAAGAGACAGGCAGTTTATTGACAGGGCTTTCCAGCTTGATACGGTCTCCTAGAGGCATCTAGTGTTATAGTGACTAGAGCACTGAACCTGGAATCAGGAAGATCTGAGTTCAAATCCAGTCTCAGACACTCACTAGTCATATGTCCCTAGGCAAGTCACTTAACCTCTGTCTGCCTCAGTTTTCTTATCTGTAAAATGGGAATGATGATAGTACCTGGTTTCCAGGGTAGTAGTGAGTATAAAATGAAATAATATTTGTCGAGAGCTTTGCAACTTTGAAGTACTATATAAATGGTAGCAATAATTATTAGGTTTTTAACCAAGGGTCTCTGAAACTTTTTTTAATTAATATTTTGTTAGCTATATTTCAATATAATTTGTTTCCTTTGTAATCCCATGTATTTTACCCTGTGCACTTAAAAATATGGGTCCATTTCATACACACACATACACACACACACACACACAGTTAAGAACTCACTTAGATTTTGTGATACTTTGGCATAGCTTTCCATAAAGAGTCATAAGGATAAAACTTTGGTGGAAGCCAAAATATATTAAATTTCTAAAAAGAAAGATGTGGGGAAATTTAAAAGCCCACATAGGGCAACTGGAATCATATTTTAAATGTTCTAGCAAGTATACAGAGATGGGGAACCTGTAGCCTTGAGGCCAGATGTGGTCATCTATGTCCTCTAGGTCCTCAAGTGTGGCCCTTTGACCAAACTATGAAGTTTGAATTCAGTCAAAGAAAGGGCTGCACTTGAGGATCTAGAGGGCCACATGTGGCTCTCAGGTCACAAGTTTCCCAGATATGAGGGCATTCAATCAATGAAAATGATGGCTCAAATATTTTTGATTAATCAGATTAAATTATTTTGACTTGTAATACAGGTATTAGAAAACTATTAGGCCTTAAATTATTTGAAATATATTTTATTAAATTTGGTATTTATAGGAGCCATGCCACAAAAGCTTCTGGTAGCATAAAGGTGTCACTGCTCACCAAATAAGGACTTAAAATGTAGGAAAAATACCATGGGAGATGGGAAGGGGAAAGGGCAGACTTAGAGAACTTAGAGATGAGTCCTTTCTGAAAGATTTAAAATAAAACACCTTTATAGAAACACCAGCTTAGAGAAGGAAATACTCAATTCAAATCAGCTGATAAAGACAATGCAAACATACCAAGAAAAATTATATTCCCAAAAGGAAAAAAGAAGAAAGATAGGGAAAAAATTGGTGACTGGTACAAAATAGATCAAATGAACATGAATTTGCTTGCTGACTTTAGTCTTACTAAGAATTCCCTGCTAAGGAATTAATGCTAAGATCATTAGAGAGAAAGAGGAGACAGACAGAGCTCTGCCATGAGTTAGAGGTATTCCTGAGGGTAGGAGTTCAAATTAATAATAATAATTTTTAAAGTTATAAAAGACCAATCAATTAAATGCAATGTCTTGAGGCCTAAAAGCTGCCTTAGTCTAGCAAACCTACAGGGTACATTGGGACTGGGAGATAATTAGTTGGCTCATTGAATAGGCCTACATACAAGAGCACATGGAAGTGATTAGGGGTTCAGACAGAACATAGAGCTTTTCTTTCATGGTTCACTCTGTTTTATAATTACCTACAATATTATAAGCAGATATTAAGGGATATTGGATCTCCTTTGACATTCATTTGTCTTCTAACCTTTCTGTACCTGCTCATCCTATCTTTCCATCTCCTCATACCAGTTAATTAGATGCAGTGTTTTTAACAGCTCCAAGTTAATATACAAGCTGCAGGTGGGAGGGAGGACAGCACGACAAAATGGAAGGAGTACTGGTCAAGCTGTGAATTTGTTCAGTCTTTCGGGAAAGCAATCTGGAACTATGCTCCCAAAGTCACCAAGCTTTGGCCCAACTATACCACTAATAGCCCAGTAGAAAAAATCAAATAAAACAGGAAAAGATCTATATATACAAAATTATTTATAACCAAACTTTCCCAGGCAGCCAGAAATTAGAAATTAGGGTACTGTCCTCATAATTTGGAAAGATTAAACAAATTATAGTATATGAATGTAATGTCATGTTATTGAGCCATAAGAAATGACAAAATGGCCAGTTTCTGAGGAAACTGAGAAGACCTCTATCAACTGATGCAGAGTGAAGTGAGCAGAACTAGGAGAATAATTTCTACAACGAAAACAACGTTATAAAGAAAAATAACTTTTGAAGTCTGACCAGTGTGGTGATAAATCATGATTCCTGAAGACTGAAAATGAAATATACTACTCATCTTCTGACAGAGGAGATGGGATTAAAATGCAGAGGGAGAAATACCTTTTGGGGCATGACCAATGCAGGAATTTGTTTTTATTGGACAATGCCTATTTGTTATGAGAGGTTTCTTTTTTTTTTCTTTTCCTTTCCTTTTATTTTGTTTAATAGAGATTGGGGAGTGGTAGTACACTACAGATTACAAATGAAAGTATATGTTAATTATTTTTTTAAGTAGACAGAATGTTACGTTAGTTAGAGGACCTGAGTTCAAATCTTCCCTTTATACTTACTACTCATGGAATCTTGGAAACTCAGTTATCTTATTAGTAAAATGAGGGATTTGAACCAGTAACTTCTAAGATCCATTTCAGCTCTAAATCTGTGGTCCACATTTAGCATTCTAATGAATCACAAATGCTAATATCATTAGAGTGAAAGAGGAGGGAGACAAACAGAGGCAGAGAGAGACCCAGGTCAGAAGTAGAAGTCAAAGCCTTCCATGATGATTGGTAGTGGGATCAAGACTGAGAATGGCTGTACTTATGACCTGGGGGAAGGAGTGAAGGGGGTATGGGAGACAGAAACAGAGGAATAGAGATGGAGGAGGAGGAGGAAAAGAGGAAGGGGGAAGATGAAGAGGGAGGAAAAAGAGGAAGGGGAGGAGGAAGGAGAGGAGGAGGGAAAGGAAAGGAGGAAGAGGGAAAGGAGGAAGAAGGGAAGGAAAAGAGAGGGATTGGGGGGAAGAAGGAAAGGAGGAGGAGAGGGAACAGGAAGGGGAGGGGAAGAAAGGGAGGAAGAGGAAGGTGAGGAGTGGGAAGAGAAGATGAAAAAGAAATTATTTTTAATCTCTTCATTATGAAATGGGGGGGCGGAGCCAAGATGGCAGTTGGAAAGCGGGGAATAGCGTGACCTCCCTGCTGAGTCCCTCCAAAAACCTATAAAAAATGGCTCTGAACCAATTCTAGAACAGCAGAACCCACAAAACAGCAGAGGGAAACAGGGCTCCAGCCCAGGACAGCCTTGATGGTCTCTCGGTGAGGTCTATCCCACATGGAGCGGGGAGCCGTGGGGAGCCGTGGGGAGCCGAGGGGAGCCGAGCCCAGCCGAGCCCAGTGCGAGCTGCACGGACCAACCAGACCAGAAGCTAGGTGGAAAGTGCCCTAGCGCCCTGAATCAGTGAGCTACGGCAGTTACCAGACTTCTCAACCCACAAACACCAAAGACAACAGAGAAGGTTAGTGGGAAAAGCTGCGGGAGTGGAAGGAGTTCGCAGTTCAGCTACCAGCCCCGGGGGCAGCGGAGGTGGGGCAGCTACAGCTGTTGTTGCTTCCGGCCCCAGGCCCACCTGGTGGGAGGAATTAAGTGGTGGATAAGAGCAGGAGTGCACAGCCTGCTGAAGATCTAAGCCCAGTCCGGGTTGGGGGTTCTTGGGGAAGGAGCAGTGCTGGTGTGGCAGAGCTGGCGCATCCCCCTCAAACGTGGAACATAGAACTCTTTAGTCTACAAGCAGTCATACCCCGCTGAAAAACTCAAGGGTCAAGTTAGTTGGTTGGGAATATGGCCAGGCAGCAAAAACACACCCAGATTTGGATTCTTTCTTTGGTGACAAAGAAGACCGAAACATACAGCCTAAAGAAGTCAACAAAGTGCAAGAGCCTACACCAAAAGCCTCCAAGAAAAACATGAACTGGTCCCAGGCCATGGAAGAGCTCTTCATTATGAAATGTCACTTCTGCACACACCCTTTCTCTTCCTAGGCAGTTATACAACAGTGTCAGAAATAGCATCTACTAAGGTTCAGAATGGGCAGGTGAAGAACATTGTTAGTCAGAAGTTCAGAGAGAAGAAATTTAGACAAGGAAATTAAGCAATTTTCCTAATGCATTGATAATATTTGGACTAAACACCATTTAGATTAAACAGATACCTAGAAAGATTCCTCCTGTTTTAGAATAACATGGTTACAATAACAAATATATTAGTCACATATATTGGTCACAACTATATGGAACATCATGGCAATTCTGGAGGGAAGCCAAAAAAGTTATCTGAGTGGTGAAAAGGTCATAAGGCCTAAGCACAAAAGCTCATGTACTTTATTCTTTTTTTTTTGTTTTTTGTTTTTAGAATATGTGCCTTTTTCTTTTCTTTTTTTAATTAAGATTTTTTAGTTTTACTTTACAACACTCAGTTCTGCATGATTTTTAGTTCCAGGTTTTCTTCCTCCACCCCAAGACAGCATGGAAACTGATATATCTTCTACATATAACGTCACATTAAACTTATTTACACAATAGTCAAGTTATAAAGAAGAATAATGACCAATGGAATGAATCATGAGAAAGAGGCAACAAAGCCAAAAAAAAGCAAAAACAAAAGAGAAAAACAAAAACAAGAAAAAAAAAGGAGTGCAAATTGTTTGCCTCAATCTGCATTCAGACTCCATAGTTCTTTCTCTGGATGCAGACATCTCTCTCCATCGTGAGGCCTTTAGAGTTGTCTTTGCACCTTGTGTTGCTGAGAAGAGCAAAGTCTATCAAGGTTAGTCATCACAGAATCAATATCTCTGTGGTTGTGTACAATGTTCTCCTGGCTCTGCTCCCCTCACTCAGCATTATATCATGTAGGTTTTTTCCAGGTTATTATGAATTCTGTATCTTCCCCATTTCTTAGAGCACAATAGTATTCCATTACATTCATATACCACAACCTGTTCAGCCATCCCCCAATTGATGGGCATTCCCTTGATTTCCAATTCTTTGTTACCACAAAAAAGAGCCGCTATAAATATTTTGTACATACAGGTCTCTTTCCCATTTGTGTGGTCTCTTTAGGATACAGCCTTAGAAGTGGTAATGCCCCAGCAACAAAGGGTATGCACATTTTTATAGCCCTTAGTTCCAAATTGTTTTCCAGAATAGCTGGATCAATTCACAGCTCCACCAACAATGTATTAATGTTCCAATTTTCCCACAACCTCTCCAGCATTTATCATTTTCCTGTTTTGTCATTTTTGCCAATCTGACAGGAGATATGTGGTACCTAAGAGTTGTTTTGATTTGCATTTCTCTAATCACTAGTGATTTAAAGTATTTTTTCATATGCCTCTATATATCTTTACTTTCTTCCTCTGAAAACTGTCTGTTCATACCATTTCTCAATTGGGGAATGACTTGTATTCCTATAAATTTGGCTTAGTTGCCTGTATATTTTAGAGATGAGGCCTTTATCAGAGACACTAGTTGTAAAGAGTTTCTCCCAATTTTCTGCTTCCCTCCTAATCTTTGTTGCACTGGCTTTGTTTACACAAAACTTTTCAATTTAACATAATCAAAATTATCCATTTTGCATTTTGTAATGCTCCCTGTCACTTGTTGTGTCATGAATTCTTTCCTTTCCCATAAATCTGACAGGTAAACCATCCCTTGCTCTCCTAAATTGCTTATAGTATCAGCCTTTATGACTAAGTCATGAACCCATTTTGACTTTGTTTTGGTATATGGTATAAGATATTGGTCTACATCCAGTTTCTGCCATACCATTTTCTAATTTTCCCAGCAGTTTTTGTGAAATAGTGAATTCTTAGCCAAGAAGCTGGCCTCTTTGGGTTTATCAAAGAGTAGATTACTATACTCGGTGACTACTGTGTCTTGTGTACCTAACCTACTCCACTGATCCACCACTCCGTTTCTTAGCCAGCCAAGTAGTTTTGATGACTGCTGCTTTATAGTACAGTTTAATGTCTGGTATGGCTAGGCCACCTTCCCTAGCATTTCTTTTCATTAATTCCCTAAATATTCTGGACCTCTTTTTCTTCCAGACAAATTTTGTTATTATTTTATCTGGCTCTGTAAAATAATTTTTTGGTAGTTCAATTGGTATGGTGCTGAATAAGTAAATTAATTTAGGTAAGACTGTCATTTTTATTATATTAGCTCGACCTAACCACGAGCAACTTATGCTTTTCCATTCATTTAGATCTGACTTTATTTGTGTGAAAAGTGTTTCATAATTATGTTCATATAGGCCCTGCGTTTGTCTTGGCAGATAGACTCCCAAATATTTTAGAGTGTCTACAGTAACTTTAAATGGAAGTTCTCTTTCTGTCTTTTGCTGTTGGGCTTTGTCAGCGATGTATAGGAATGCCGAGGATTTATGTGGGTTTATTTTATATCCTGCAACTTTGCTAAAGTTGTTTATTATTTCAAGTAGTTTTTTACTTGATTCTCTAGGATTCTCTAAGTAAATCATCATATCATCTGAAAAAGTGATAATTTACTTTCTTCTTTGCCTATCCTAATTCCTTCAATTTCTTTTGCTTCTTATTGCTACAGCTAAAATTTCTAGTGTCAAATTGAATTCTTAAGAGAGCAGATCAAGAACATGTTGAGAGCTGATTACTCTTATTTCAGAGGCAATTTTAACAAACTTAGCTACCTGATTTTCTGATACATGGTACATTAGAAGATCATCTGGAGGGTCAAGTGGGGCTTACTTAACACAGACTGCAATGACAATCAATAGCATTACAGTAGAGGAAGAGATAGGAAAAATGTATGTATGTATGTATGTATTTATATAAGAAAGAATCACTCAAAAAGTGCTGTGATTTAAAAGAACTTAATGGAAAAGCAAGCAATATTCCAAACCACCATGGACCCTAAGAGTATTACTGTAGTAAAATAAAGTACAACAATAAATATTCACAATAATGCCTAGGAGCCATGAAGGGGGGAAAATTTAAATGAAATTCAGAGCACTCTGTTTAAGGAGGAAACAGAGACTCTAATATACTTTTTGGAAAGATTCCAATCATAAATCTTTGAATTAAGAGCTGGAAGGAACTGCAAAGGCTACCTAGTCCAACCCACTCATTTTAATGATGATAAAAGTCAAGGCTTAGAGAGTTTAGTTAAGGTCACATAAGTAGCAAGGATCTGACCTAGGGTTCAAATCCAGATCCCCTGAGTCTAAATCCAATTCCATATTCAGCATTATGTCCACTATACCACACCATCTAAAAGCTTTGTTACTTGGTTAGTCCAGTTTTGGTTTTCTGGAAAATTCACTTACATAGAATATCATAGTCTTATATACCAGATAAGGAGTATTAAATTTGGTTAAATGGTGAAGTCTTTTCCTCAGTGAGAAGAGCTTTGTGATGTGAGGTAGATTAGCTTTGTACAACATGTAATCCAATCCCCATCACCTCACCAGACGCAGTTGTTAACCAGTACCAGCCTGCTTCCTCTTCCAAAGGCCTCTTCTTCCATGGATTAGCTCCTCTCCTAACCTCCATGAGGAAGCATTCACACTAGCCTTGCTCACTTCAAACCTGTCCCAGCCCACGACCGCCTGAACTTTCTTCACCTTTCATCACCCACATCCTCTTTTTAGTTATCTTTTATGTGTTGCCTTTCCCAACCACAGTGTAAACTCCTTGAGGTCAGCGTCTATCTTATTTACTTGGACTTGTATTCCCAGAGCTTAGCATTTTTACTGGTACGTAGTCAGTACTTGATAAATGTGCTATCTGTCTATCATATATATTTTCTCTATCATTTAGCTACTTATCCTATTTTTTATTTTACAAATTTAAAAAACTCACTCTGAGAAGGGGTCCAAAGGTGTCACCAAACTACCAGAGGAACCCATGAAACAAAAACATTTAAGAACCCTTGCTTTAGTGTGTTTTCTGTTCTCCTCATGTCCTTTTCTGTGGCTAACTCATCTAATTTTGTTGAAAATTTTGGTTGTGATTATACATTATAATTCCTGAATCTTATATGAAGAAGAGAGGGAAGTATCCCCTCCACCACTGCAGCTCTCAAACCAATCCCTTAGTAGATGACCTTTGTTACTTGCAATGGGCAAAAAATTCCACATCACTGGATGGCTATCCTCCTGGTGAGGAAGCTATCCAAGCTTAATCAGGCTGGTTCTCACCTGGCATCCCATGGACCTGAAGGTCTTCCAGTTTGATAGCACCTAACCAAATTTGCATTCTACTTACAGATGTAAAGTAGTATGTACTGCTGGGTCCCTATGGCCTCTCAAAAAAAGTTAGACTATGAGATCCATCAAGTATTTAGATCCCAAGTGGTCAGTCTAAAACATCCAATTCAGAGATACTTCCCTTGTATTCCAAATTGAACAAAAACAGTCTCCTTCAGTGCACTCCATTTCCCTTCTCCCTCAGTGATTGATTGGATCTCCCTATTACCTGTTGGCATTGCTCCTCCTCGCCCTATTTCCAGATCCCATTTAGCTGGGTTTCTTCTATTCCCACAATGTCTTTATTTAGTCAACTCTTCTACTCAGCAAACTCTTTATAAGGGAATTTTTGCCCAGTTTTTATCTCTTAAGATATACAGCGAAGGGGGATATTGATTAATTGTCATATACTCCCAGTGGCCAGAACAAGACACAAAGATGAGAGATGCATAGTTGGATGGATGGATAGATAGACAGATAGACAGACAGATAAACAGACAGGTAGGTAGAAGTTACTATTAAGTGCCAGGCACTGTGCTAAGCAAAATGTGACTAGTAATAGGGCAAAGGAGCAAACAATTCAATGGTAGAAAATTGATTTCCATTTGAAATGGTGAACCAGAAGATCAAGGTTATGAAGAAAAGAGAGCAGAACCACAACAGATTTTTGAAATAAGTGAAGAGACAAGGGTAGATATATTAGAGGTCACAGGGAGGTTGAGGCAGAAGGAATATCTTTCTTCCCATACCTATGGGATCATGGTCAGCAAAAGGAATTTCAGAGTCTAGATCACACAAGTGGTAGATATAGGTGATGAAGACATATCTGTCATTATGCATGGCTGAGATAGAGAGAAAATGTAGGTGATGAGAATTGATGAGGTTGATGATCTTGGAGACTCTTTATTTGGGAAATCATAAAATCATAGATCTGTAGCTAGAAGGGATATTAGAGATCACCTAGGCCAAACCTCTCATTTTACAGATGATGAAACTGAGAGTTTAAGTGACTCAATCAAGGTCACACAGGTAGCTTATATCCTAGGTGCTGCTGAAATTCAGATACTCCAAATTCAAATCAGTACTTTCAACTAATAGCATATTGCCTCCCCATGTATTCATGTATGAATTGAATGGCAAGTATGAGGGCAGAGGGTGGAGTGAGAGGAAGAGTCTAAGCCACATACCAAATCATTTTTTTTAATAATGTAGGTCAGGGCTGTCCAATCTTAGGTTTTTATTGAAACAATAGACAATATATTTTGATTTGCCATTTTAGTGAGAGCTCTGCGGTAGCTTGGCTTCACTTACTAAAGCATTTACGTAAATTTCTATGCTTGTAGGCAGGCCACATAAATCACACTGTGGGGCAGCATTTTGGACAACCCTGATATAGGTCAATAGGCCTGAAGACTAATAGATAATTGTGACAAGGATCTGGATTGAGAAATTTAGTTAAAGAGAGTGAATCTCAAAGAAAATATTCTTGAGTTTCAGTGTAGGCCAGAAGTGAGAAGGATCAAAGTGTATGTGTGCCTCTCCTTTCTGAGTGAGCATTTTTAGGAGGTGGGGAAGGATTAGAGGAGAACCAACAATTACAGAGGATGGCCAGGGATTCAGTGTCTTCACTAGATGGTTAAGTTTCCCATTATTGCAAAATGTTTAGAGAGATATTTTCATCTCTTTCCAAGTTTCATCATTTAAGCATCTCATCATTTATTTCCCTGGATTTAATCTGCCTTTGAGAGTAAAATAAAATAATGTAATAGTCAACAACTTGGAGTTATTCTCATAAACTCCTCAAAGCTTGACTTCCTTGACTGTGGGATGTAAAGAATATACTAGATGTCCTGGGTTGTCCATTTCAAGCAAGAAAAATCGATATTGTTATTTATTAAGTGCCTACTATGTGCTTGATATCATACTAAGCCCTGTTGGGAATATAAAAGGTGTAAGATACATTTTCGTTCCTTGAGGATGTGAAATATTTTTATAAATGTGCTAAGAATCTTTTGCTAAAAAAAGAACTTGGAGTAGCATTTATTCAATGGTATGAATTTGCTATATTCCCCAAGTTCCTCTGTCTCCAAAAGTTCAACAAATGAAAGTAATGAATCCATTGTTTTCAGTTACCTTATGACACAAAGACAAGAACATACCTCATAACCCATAGCATCAGGTATTATATAGTAATATTAATGACAACATCTTAAATTTATATAGTACTTTATGGTTTACAAAGTTCTTTCTCCTATAGTGAAAATATTATTAGAACTGTTATTTATGTGGATGAAGACATAAGCGCATAAAGGTTAAATGGTTTGCCCAAGGTCACGTAGCCAGTAAGCATCAGAATCTGCCACTCAAATGAAGGTCTTCTGACACCAAACTCGATTCCTTTTCCATGACATCATGCCATCAATTCTATCAGTTTTCACTAAGATCTTCAGGGGACGATAGCTATGCAGCCACTTCATCACTCAAGAAAGGGATAGTATCACTGTAGCTGTATATGTATGGAAAAGACATACCACAAGGAAACTGCAATCACTGGAACCAAGCCCATTACTAACTATTCCTGCTGAGCAAGAAAGGCTTGCAGAAAAGATACTGTATACTATGAGTGTTGTGGGGCTTGCCCTCATTCCATGAGCCAACTAAAAATGAGCACAGATAATGAGAACATTTGATAACAGAAGTTGTGGATAACAGATGCTTGGTTTCACAATTCTCTAAGATCAGCCTAAGGAATTTTTCTGGAACCATGTTTCATGAAACTCATCTGTTTGTATGCAGTTAGCTCAAGCAAATACAAATCCGACCTTTTACTTCAGAGGCCCAGGCGACAATGATTCAGATTTGCCATATTCCAAATATAACTCACAGATAATTATGTTCTGTATTTGTAAGGAACCAAGTACATAAATCCTTAAATGGAGCAGTTTAACCAACTTTAAAAGAATGAGCAGCTGGATGGAATTGTAATGATATAATATAGAAGCATAAAAATTGAAGCAGTAGTCACCTAGTAAATTTTCTCAATTTCATATTTATGTTCTCTCCTCTATTTATTATATCATATATCAAAATGAAATGATTCTGCTTCCTTAAAACTACAGTGGTATTTGCTGTCAGGAGTCAGCACCATGGACAGAGATACAGTACATATGGCATTGAAACTTACAAATGCATGGACCCCTGTATATTCAGAATGGTCTTGTTTTTTTTCCCCCCCAAGAGTTATCAAAACTATTTTATGATGACATTTAAATGTGAACCCACATTTCATGGGCTTATGATACTTCATTGTTAGACCGAAATCTTATAACATATCAGAAGCAACTGTTCTTGAAGTCTCAGATAACTCTTGGCAGTTATCTTGGGAGAAAGGAATATAACACATTAAAGGGGGAAAAAAGCATGAGTACACACACACACACACACACACACACACACACACACACACATTACTGTAGGAAATTCCTGTTTAGGTAATTGCCTCTATTCATGAAGATTTCAAACTTCACTGCAACTTTAGAGTCTTAGTTACCTGGAAGAGTAAACAATTAGGTCATTTGTGGAGGTTCATGCTAACAGTATGTGCTAAGGTATAGGAGTGTTCAGAGAAGATTAGTACCTCTGGAGTGAGGCCTTCCAAGCCCTTTTCAGGACTGCTTTCCACATTTAATATCCACCTGTTTTGGGGGGCAGAGCCAAGATGGCAGCTGGAAAGCAGGGACTTGTGAGAGCTCCCCCAGAACCCATGAAATAGCAGAGGGATGCAGGACTCCAGCCCAGGACAGCATGGATGGTCACTGGGTAAGGTCTATCACATGGACCTGGGAGCGGGAGCTGGGAGTGGAACAGAGCAGAGCCCAGCGTGAGCCGCGCCTGGACCAACCAGACCAGGAGCTGGGCGGAACAGGCCTAGTGCTCTGAATCAGTGAATTGTGGCAGTTACCAGACTTCTCAACCCACAAACACCAAAGACAACAGAGAAGGTTAGTGGGAAAAGCTGCTGGGACAGAGTGAAAGGAATTCCCAGTTTGGCCACCCAGGGACAGTGGAGGTAATGCAGCTCTGAGGCTGGTTACAGAGCTACAGCTGCAGTTGCTTCAGGCCCCAGGCCCACCTGGTAGGAGGAATTAAGTGGCAGATCTGAGCAGGAGTGCAGAGCCAGCTTAGATCTGAGTCTGGTTCAGGTTGGCAGTTCTCGGGGGAGGAGTAGCACTGGTGTGGCAGAGCTTGCTGTGTAGAAATAGCTCTGAAAATAACAGCACAGTCCCTCAAACTTGAGACAAAGTACTCTATACTCTACAAGCATTCATACCCCAATTAAAAACTCAAGGTCAAGTAAGTTGGCTGGGAACATGGCCAGGCAGCGAAAACAGACTCAAATTCACACTCAGACTTTGGAATCTTTCTTTAGTGACAAAGAAGACCAAAACATACAGCCAAAAGAAGTCAACAAAGTCAAAGAGCCTGCATCAAAAGCCTCCAAGAAAAAACATGAACTGGTCTCAGGCCTTGGAAGAGCTCAAAAAAGATTTGGAAAAGAAAGTTAGAGAAGTAGAGGAAAAATTGGGAAGAGAAATGAGAGTGATGTGAGAAAACCATGAAAAACAAGTCAATGAATGGCTAAAGGAATAACACCTTAAAAAACAGAGTAACTCAAATGGCAAAAGAGCTCCAAAAAGCCAATGAGGAGAAGAATGCCTTGAAAGGCAGAATTAGTCAAATGGAAAAGGAGGTCCAAAAGACCACTGAAGAAAATAATACCTTAAAAATTAGATTGGAGCAAGTGGAAGCTAGTGACTTTATGAGAAATCAAGATATTATAAAACACAACCAAAGGAATGAAAAAATGGAAGACAATGTGAAATATCTCACTGGAAAAACCACTGACCTGGAAAATCAATCCAGGAAAGATAATTTAAAAAAAATTATTGGACTACCTGAAAGCCTTGATCAAAAAAAGAGCCTAGATGTCATCTTTCAAGAAATTATTGAGGAGAATTGCCCTGATATTCTAGAAGCAGAGGGTAAAATAGAAATTGAAAGAATCCACCAATTGCCTCCTAAAAAAGATCCCAAAAAGAAAACTACGAGAAATATTGTCGCCAAATTCCAGAGCTCCCAGATCAAAGAGAAAATATTGCAAGCAGCCAGAAAGAAACAATTTGAGTATTGTGGAAACACAATCAGAATAACCCCAGATCTATCAGCTTCTACATTAAGAGATCGAAGGGCTTGGAATACGATATTCCAGAGGTCCATGGAGCTAGGATTAAAACCAACAATCACCTACCCAGCAAAACTGAGTATCATACTCCAGAGCAAAATATGGCTTTTCAATAAAATAGAGGACTTTCAACTTTCTCAGTGAAAAGACCAGAGCTGAATAGAAAATTTGACTTTCAAACACAAGAATCAAGAGAAGCATGTAAAGGTAAACAAGAAAGAGACATGATAAGGGACTTATTAAAGTTGAACTGTTTTGTTTACATTCCTACATGGAAAGATGATGTGTAAAATTCATGAGACCTCAGTATTAGAGTAGCTGAAGGGAACACATACATACATACATACATACATATATATATATGTAGATGGAGACACACACATATATATGTATATGTATATATACACACACACATATATATGTATATGTATATATATATATATATATATATATATATAGAGAGAGAGAGAGAGAGAGAGAGAGAGAGAGAGAGAAAGAGTGGGAGGGACAGAGTGGGGCACAGGATGAGTTGAATATGAAGGGATGATATCTAAAACAATAAAACCAAATTAAGGGTTGAGAGAGGAATATATTGAGAGAGGGAGAAAGGGAGAGATAGAATGGGGTAAATTATCTCACATAAAAGTGGCAAGAAAAAGCAGTTCATTAGAAGGGAAGAGGGGACAGGTGAGGGGGAATGAGTGAATCTTGCTCTCATCGGATTTGACCTGAGGAGGGAATAACATACACACCCAATTGGGTATCTTACCCCACAGGAAAGAAGAAAGAAGGGGATAAAAAAGTGGGGACGATAGAAGGGAGGGCAGATATGGGGAGGAGGTAATCAAAAACAAACACTTTCAAAAAGGGACAGGGTCAAGGGAGAAAATTGGATAAAGAGGGATGGGTTAGGAAGGAGCAAAATATAATTAGTCTTTCACAACATGAGTATTGTGGAAGGGTTTTACATAATGATACACATGTGGCATATGTTGAATTGCTTGCCTTCTTAGGGAGGTTGGGTGGGGAGGGAAGAGGGAAGAGCATTTGGACCTCAAAGTTTTAAAAACGGATGTTCATAAAATGTTTTTGCATGCAACTAGGAAATAAGATATACAGGCAATGGGGCATAGAAAGCTATCTTTCCCTACAAGGGAAAAGAGGATGGGGGGGGGGGAGTTGGGTGACAGAAGGGAGGGCTGACTGTGGAATGGAGCAACCAGAATATATGCCATCTTGAAGCCGGGGGAGGGTAGAAATAGGGAGAAAATTTGTAATTCAAACTCTTGTGAAAATCCATGCCGATAACTAAGAATATTAAATAAATTTAATAAATAAATTTAAAGAAATATCCACCTGATTCACCCAACTCCAATCTATGGCTCCAAGAAGCCATATGTAGCATGTGCCACAGCCATACCCTAGTAAACCATTTGGCAGATGGGCAAACCAGGTTGAGGGTAACCAAGAGAACTCAAACCTATTAGTGAGTTAGGGAGGTGTCGCCCCCAGACATATGAAGACATCCCCCAGTGGAATGGGTAGATGGGAACAATTTGTTCAAACAATTCAAATAATCATAAAGGCAGCTGACACAGGCACTGCGAAGCACTTAGAGTTTAGTTGGATATCAAAGATACCAAGGTCATCCACTGCATCGTGAACCATCACCAGTCATCTTGAGTTTTGTCTTGCCACAGGACTTCAATAACTCAGGAAGAGAGAGTGACCCCAACAAATTCACAAAACTCTACCTCGCTTCCATTTACACAAGGTTCAAATGACATCATTCATACTCTTTTACCGACCTCAAAGTCCTGTGGCAACAGGCAAGTGATGAAGCAGAAGGTGCAGATACATTGGGAGCTGGAGTCACAACCCTGCATGTAGGGGCCCAAACTATAGGGTTGTCTTCTCACTGGACTGAAGAAGCAGCAGAATTCAGCAACCCCCTGGGTGTCTGAAAAGCCTTTTTAAAGGACTGCCCTGCTCTACTTTTGGCATGAGGTAGGGGATAGAAAAAGTGCCCTAAAAGTTGTCTGCTTCACTCAACCCCACAGTCAAAACACGTGCACACACCCACACTCACACCTACACACTCCCCCCCACACACAAATGTACAAAAACTTTTTTTGAAGATGATTTCACTATCAGTACATGGAATGCGTGTGTGCTATGGACAACAGGAAATCCAGTAGACCTAAAAGACAAATAGGACTTGTTATGAGAGAACTCAGCAGGTATTGCATCCAAATAGAAGCCCTGAGTGAAACAAGACTGGTAAATGAAGGCCAGTGTACAGAAGTTAGAGCTGGATAAACATTTTTCTGGAGTGACCACAGTGATGGGGAGTGCCATGAAATTGGCATAGGTTTTGCAATGCAAACATTGCAAACAAAACAACTCCCAAATGGAGTTAATGACAGGCTCATGACACTGCAAGTGCCACTTGCAGGAAAGCACCATGCTACCATCATCAGTGAGTATGTACCTACCATGATGAATTCTGATGATGTCAAAGAAAAAATTTATAAAGACCTGGAGAACCTCATCACCAATGTGCATTCAAAGGACACCCATGATTTATCCTCTCTATTCTTATAATTTCAGACTTTTTCGGAATGGTTGAATATATTTACATTCTAAAAACAAAGCATTAGAGCAGATACCCCAAACCCTCAGATATACCCCTACAACCCTGAGAGGTGGAGATATTACCAACTAGGGCCAGGAGGAATTGAGATAAAGACTCCCAGGGTTTTTATAAAGTCTGCATGTATAAACTGTTTTGTAAATTTTGAAGTCCTAAATAAATGTGGACTGTAATTATTATTGTTAACATTTAAAAGTGGATTTCTATTTAAGAAGGTGAGGAAAGAGAAGAGAATTGCATTTCAATTTATTTGAATGGTGAAGCATTTCAAACATTCTCTAAATTTTAGAGTTTTAGGATAACTACTCTAGATTTATAGATCATATTGGTCTATGCTATGGCCATAATTTTTAAAATGTGCATCACTCTTAGGTTGTAATATCAAAAACTGAACAAAGAAAGTCAACTGTATTTCTCTTTGATGCATTTTCATTCTGGAGGAAGTAAGCAGCAGTCTCCTCAGTGATTGTTATTCAGTGCTGAATATGTAATGTTTGAGGTGGGATTTGAGGAAGCATGCAGGAAAAAATAACAACACTGCTTTATTTTCCCTTGTTGCTCTGGGATTTCTTGGGTGCCCTTTCAGAAATATCTAAATGTCTCCAGGGATGTCAAAAAGAAGATCTGAGCAACTTTGGTTCCGTGTGGGTTAATTTCAGAGGCAGAAGATCTGTCGAGTATCCGAAGGGATGAGTCAATTGACCTCTTCCTTAAAAGGGAATAGCTGTGAATAAAAATGAAAGTTTTCCTTTGATTGTTGCTATATTGTGGTTTGGGGTTAGACGAGGAATGCAGGACATATTGGAAAACATTGCTGCTGTCTTGATTTACTATAGTTTTGTTCAAATAAATTGTAAAACTTAAACTGGGGACAAGCGTGTGCTACAAACATCTTAAAAAGGAGAGTACAATTGCCTCCAAGGAGTTCTCTAGGGTGTAATTGTGTGATCTTCGTATAGACTTGATCTAGTGGTCCAGAGGGGACTCCATGTAACTCTTACTTAATTGAATAACTAAAGATTTCAAGGCAAAATAGCATTAGAAACACTTGTTTCTCTCTCTCTCTCTCTCTCTCTCTCTCTCTCTCTCTCTCTCCATCTCTCATTTTCTTTCTCTATTTTCTTCTTTCTCTGTGTGTCTCTGTCTCTTTTTCTCTGTGTCTATGTCTCTGTATCTCTGTATCTGTCTGTCTCAAGAAACATTGAGTTTAGAAGTCACAAGTTAAATTTTATCATTGTTTTAGTCTCTACTAAAATCTAGATTATTTCCTTCCTTGAAATATAGCACAATCCACTTCTGCCTCTCATAAACCCGTTAACTTTTTTCTTCCCTTCTCTTTTTTGCAATCAACAATTACTAATCTTTTTTCTATTTTTATCGTTCCAATTTTTTAGCATCCTTGCCTTCTTGGGTTGTTTCTTAGAATCAAAATGGTCTCTAAAATAACTGTTTATGCCTATCAGTACTAACTGGAAGTTTTGTGCAGAACTACCTGTTTTGCTTTCATTTATTCTTCAAAAAGGAAAGCATATGCATTATTTATTTATTTTAACATTTTTTTTCTTCTTAAAATTTGAGTTCCAAATTAACTTTCTTTAACTCCCTCCAGCACCTACTGAGAAAGCAAGCAAGATGAAATCATATAAATCATATTGTAAAAATAATAAAGCAAGAAAACTATACTTCAATTTGCACACAGAGTTCATCAGTTCTCTCTTTGGAGGTGGTTAGCATTTTTTCATTTTGAGTCTTTTGGAAAAGTCTTGAATCGTCGTATTGATCAGGTTTGCCCAGTCTTTCATAGTGGTTCATCATTACAACATTGCTGTTACTGTCCATAATGATCTTTTAGTTCTTCTCACTTTGCTTTGCATCAATTCATACAGGTCTTGCCATTTTTTTTTCAGAGATCATCCCCCTCATCATTTCTTTTGGTACAATAGTACTCCATCACAATAAAATGCCAAAATTGGTTCAGTCATTCCCCAACTGATGAGTGTCCCATCAATTTCTAATTCTTTACCACCACAAAGAAAATCTGCTATAAATATTTTTGTTCTCCTAGGTTCTCCCTTTTCTTTGATCTCTTTGGGATATCGACGTAGTAGTAACCCCTAGTTAACCAGCTCTCTACTCTGTCTTGGAACTAGGAATAGGACCCCTGCTCCCTTGTGTCTGACCACAAATACCCCTCTCCACCCTGTTACTGCAACCCCAAATTCCTTATGAGCACCAATCAGCACTAATTGAACCACGTGCCAGCAAAGGGTGCTCTATAATCTCTTTGTGATCTGTTGTCCAATCCCCTTACCACCTCTGGGCTGAGAGTTCCCGAAGCTACCACTACTGCTGCTACTGTCTCTGTCACAACTGCCTCCAAGGCCCAATGGCCAGTGCTGCTAGCCACATGCACTTTGGGATGGCTCCCACCCCGCTGTCATAGACCTCTCCTATGGCCCTCCTAAATTGTCTTAGGCTGGAAAGATGTCTCCCTTTGACCTTTTGTTGGCTCTGGTGCTCTAAAATTTGATTTGAGAAGTAATTTTAAAATTGTTTGGAGCGGAATGTTGGGAGAACTCAGCTGGGATGCTGCCTCTAATTCACCATATCGTCTCAATCCCTGCTTTCATTTATTCTTAAGATCTGAGGGCTTCAGACCAAGTATAAAGAAGAATAAAACACTGTTAGTTGCTTTTTAGTGACAATTTGGCCTGACACAGGCAAATTCTTGCTAAGTTCAGTCTTTTTGCAAATGGAGATCTATAAAAAGTAACAGCTCATGTTTATTCAGCATGTTAGGGTTTAAAAAGTGCATTCCTGGGGCAATCTTGTGAGACTGAAAGAAGTGAGAAGCAACCTAGAGGAAGCAAACCTAAAACCCTACCCTAATCTCAAATAAATGAGCAGTCTTTAAATGCAACAAAATTAATAATTTCAGGAAAGAGAAATTGAAGAACTGGCCACAAGGTAATTCTTACAGAATTGATGAGCAACATCTGGTTCCCCAGATCCACCATCCCTCCCTCCTCCTCATCCCGGCCCAGCCCTAGATTGCACATGCCTAGGGTGGTCCTATATCCTTCCTAATTGCTGCAGGTTTAGGCACTGAATTTTGAAGTTAATCCCTTGACAGTACCCAGGGGAGAACTCCTCTCCCAGAGCAGTCTAAGACTGGTAGTGAATCAGAGCCATGAGACTTAAGAAAGAGGTAATTTATAGAAGAATGGGGTTGGGGTACAAGATGGATAGGAGTGAGGGAATCTTTAGTGGAGACCTAAATTATCTAGACTTATGATTTGATTATTATCAGGAACTACCAGTGAGGAGGCTTTCTCTATCAGGGCAAATCTGAAATTTATATGCAGTTTATAGTCTTATAGCCTTAAAGTGTTGGCCCTACATGTCAGGGGTGGAACTTAAACCCTGGTCTTCCTGCCTTTGAACCTGTCTTTCTAGCCACTGATTCTTACAAAGCTGGTTAAACTATTTAATGCAGAGCAAAAGGAAATAGTCAGTACAAGGAGTTCTAGAAAGGTAGAGAAAAGGCCAAGTTGTGTGTACAGGCCAGTTATTCTAGGAGTTCCACTTAGGGGGTTGTGACACAGTCTAGGGGGTGCTGACACAGTTTAGGGGCACTGCGACCTCTAAAATGTCAGGGTAAAGTTGGCTGGAATAAATTCACATTCAAACCATCTTCCAGTCAAATGACAGTTTATTGTAATGCCAATAGAAGGGTTCTTAGGGAATCTGCATCCTGATAGGAGTGAAGTTAAAGCTTTTATGAAAAAGGGACAATGGAATGATGCCAAGTGCGCTAATTAGTTAATGCAGGGGTGGGATTAGGGAGTGGTCAGTAGAGGTGACAAAAGAGAAGAGTTTGCCAGAGCCTGGTCCTTGGGCAAGCACCAGAGACAGGATCCTTTGGAAGGCATTAGAGAGAGAGAGAAAGAGTCCTTGGGATTGCTTTTTTTCTGAGAAATTACAAGGTCAACTCTGTGCCTGTAACAAGGAGATAATTTTCCACAGGGTGGGTGGGTGGCTTTCTGAGATTCTGGGTTGCTTCTAGAAGCATGGTCTTTGCCTTTTGGGGTCCAGGTCTCACCACTCCATCAGTTGAAGAGTTTCTCTCTAATGCCATTGGCTTGAGCTCTCATTTTGGTAATGGTCTCCCCAATGTTAGCCACTGACAGCTATTGCCTCAGTTCCATTTAATCATTTCAGATTAACCAGCTTTTACAAAGGTATATTTAATTCAAAAAGCAGTAAGAACAGAAGTATGAACATTTCTCCCTAAAACTTTGGTAATACATCTGAGAGAAGGCTCTCAGATTGCATTGGTTCTATTGAGTTCACATCCAAATGTGCCATTACTGCTAAATGAATCCTTGTCTCAGTTTCCACTGCACTAGGTCCTGAAGGGCTAAGGTCATTCCATGACTCTCAGGGTAGTGATGCTAGATTGGCTACAAAAGTTGGAATGGACTCAGCAGGCTCCTGATTACTCTCTTAACCTTTTCACATTCAGAAGATCATAACCTCCAACTTCCTTCCCTTAAAATAGAACAACATGGACTGAGATAGACAAAGAACCAAAGCCCATGTCCATGGAGCTGCATGTTGGCTTCGGATGTGAAGAAAATCTGAGGCTTCTCTGCTTATAGAATTGTCTCTCCCTGGACACTGTCAACCAGGAAGAAAAAAAAATGGAATATGTTGGGGAGGAGAGAGGCAGACCAATGCCTTGTGAAGGCTTCTCTAGTTCTGGTTCTAAAACTGTATCACTTTGCATGAGGTTAGTAGACTGGAGTGAGTTACAGAATGTTTATGTATGTTCCAAAATCTCTCCAAGGCATTTCTAATATGTATCATCACAATGATCCAGGAAGTAGGCTTCCCAATCTCATCCATGAAAGAGATTGCTTCAGCCACATTCTACACATCCTTATATAAATTGCATTCATTGGCCAGTCCCCCAGTTACATACAAATCTAGGTGGGAATGGAGATGAAGATACAGACATCTACTATATTTCATTATATTAGACTGGCTCAAAGTGGCTTTCCTAAATTCCTCTAAGAAAACATAGAAATCAAGGAATCTAAAGCATTCTATTCTACTCAAATAAGAAAAAAATTGCTATATAGATAAGGTGGTGAAATAGAAAGCATTGGACTCAGAGTCAAAAACCTCAAGTGGTAGGGGAGGGGGTAAGTCCCACTTTTGTCATCAAATAGCTCAGGTTCTTAAGCTACTTTGGGTTTTACTGTCACCACCTTAGTAAGGCCCTCATCTCCTTACACTGGACTATTACAGTAGCCTGCTGGTTAATCTGCCTGCCACAAGTATCTCCCCACTCCAACCAATCCTCTACTCAGTTATCAAAGTGATCTTCCTAACCCAAGTCTGAACATGGTGCTCAATAAACTCCAGCAGCTCCCTATCACCTGCAGGATCAAATATTAAAACCCGTTTCACATTCAAAGCCTTCATAACTTCTCCCCTACCACCACCTTCCAAAACTTCTCAGATCTTATTCCTCTCCAAGTACTCAATAGTCTAATGACACTGACCCCTTGTTCCTCAGAGGAGACACTATATATCTGGTCTCTGGGCATGTTCTTTGGCTAGCTCTCTTGCCTGGCTTCCTTGAGTACCATCTAATATTGTATCTTCTGTTTAGGAAGCCTTTCCTTGTTACCCTCAAATCTAGTATCTTCCTTGATTATTTCCAATTTAACCTCTCCATATATTGCTTGTACACAGTTCTTTGCACGTTATCTCCCCATAGACTATGAATTCCTTGAGAGCAGGGACTGTATTTTACCTTTCTCTATAGCCCTAGCAGGTAGCACAGTGCCTGGGCGCATAGTGGATCTTAACCCATTTGGAAAATGACAGCATTAAGCTGGATGACCTCTAAGGTCAATCAATCAGCAAGCATTTGTAAGTGCCTGCTGTGAAGATGCAGTATGGAACAGTGGATGTGGCTCTGGAGCTGGAACCAGGACATTCTGGATCTCAGTCACTTAGTACTGGGCTAATCATTTAATTTCTCTGGGCCTCCTTTGTAAAATGCGAGCCTCTAGTGGCCCTTCCAGTTCCTGGATCTATGATCTTTTCTGTCCCTTTTGACTATGAAATTCTATAACTTTACTTTAAAAGGCAAGCCAAGCTCAGGAGAGTAGGCAACTGCCCAAGTGATGAATTTTGAAGAGTGAAATATCTTGAAAATATTTTGAAGACAGACTATTGTTGAAATTTTACAATTGGAAATATTAATATTGGGGAGTTAAAGCACAGATTTAAGCAGGGGTATTCATTACCAAAGCAAATGCCTATTTGGGACCAATTATAACTTAGGTCACCCATTTTATCAATCATCCCCATGAACAGTGACATGACATTAAGGAATTAAAGGAAGTAGGAATCTTGGTGACATAAGAACAGTGGGGTTAAGACCTAGGCGAAGGTTGACCCAGGAAAAATTTAGGGCACTCACTACTCACATCTGTAATAACATCTTGAGTAAAATACTTGGAAGGGAAAGAAAAGTGCTAGACAGGAAGTGGGAGGCTACCCAAAACAACTTTACCTACTTGACAGTGTTGCTCAGTCCTTCCAATGTAGTCTGTATTAGAGCACTGCTTCTTGTAATTTCTTTTCAAATAATCTTCCACTTAAAGGACATTTGTCAACCAATCAAATATTTATAGTACTAACAACCTGCCTTATTTATTGAATGAAAAATAATTGGGTGGAAGTTACAAAGGGGACAATTGAGATTCGGTGTGAAGATAAAACTTCCTAACAATTAGATTTCTTTAGAATTGAAATGAGATGTCTTCAAAGGTTCTTCTACAACAGAGATCTTCCAGCAAAGGCTGAGTGACCAGGGATAAGATATATTGTATTAGAAATTTGGGGAAGAATAGAACTAGATGGTCTCTATGGTACCCTCAGCTGGGGAATTGAGTGATTTCATGATTCTGTGAATGCTTTCTGGGATCAAATAGGATGCTAGGTGCTATGGCCAATCAAAAGCAATGCAACATGGATCCTATCTTACATTCTAAGTGAAAAAGCAAAACAGGCATGGGTGAAAGGCAAAGGAGACAATCCTGTCAGCCACTTTCTATCAGCTACTACCTATCTATCTATCTATCTATCTATCTATCTATCTATCTCCATTTTTCTATCGGAAAATCTATTTTTGAATAAATGAATGAGCGAAAAATAACAAGTACTTTCTATGTGTCAAGCACCAGATACAAATTTTAAGTAGCTAAGTTATGAAAGGAGGAGACAACCCTTAGGAGGTGATCAGCGCAGAACATTTTGGTTTGGAAAGTCACAAGAATGGTGATGGGAGCTATATGGGGAGTTGACATGCCTATTGGCATGCCTTTTGTAGTAGGCAGAGCACTAATTATATTACAATTCAAAAACTAGAAGGTAGAGTGGTGGTATTAACATGGCATACCAAGTAGTGAGTGTGGCATGGGGTAGTCATGTGACATGTCTGACCCCTTGAATGGGAAGTAAAGTCCACCACTTTGGAAGCTGGAAGTCTGGCTTTGATATCAGACTGGTTCAACAACCCAGAGAAGAAGTATTTTTTAATAATATGATTACTTTTGGAGATGGCAGTTTTATCTTACAGATTTTTAATGAATGACTGAAAACCAAAAGAAAAGCAAAGGAAAGATCTTTTCCTAGGGTCTATATGGCATCGTAATGTCAAACCCAGGTTTCAGGAAATAATTTTGTGAAAGTACTTGGTTTGCTCAGCTGAGCAGAACAAATAATCAGATAAGAGGGCTAAAGGATATTCATAACCTTATTGAAGTAAAATAGTGCCAGATATTTGGAATGGAGTGCATATTCATAGTGATGCATATCGCATAAAAAGAAAATATGATTTATTATGGCATTTAAAATATGGAACACAGTATATCAAGCAATAGAATAATGCATTCTTATAATGAGACTGCCTACTCTTTTCATCCTTTTGCTGAAATAGAAAAAAGCAAGTACCATTGGTCCAGCACAACATAAATTGTGTGACAAACAGGACTACATATTCTTTTTTTTTGGAGGGGGGAAGGCAGTGCAATTGGGGTCAAATGACTTGCCCAGGGTCACACAGCTAGCAAATGTGTCAAGTGTCTGAAGCCAGGTTTGAACTCAGGTCCTCCTGACTCCAGGGCCGGTGCTCTACTCACTGTGCCACCTAGCTGCCCCTAGGACTATACATTCTTAAATAAATATACACATGTTGTGTATATGTATAGACACATATAAACAAAGAAAGTATCTACTATGTGCCAGACATTGTACTAAATGCTCAGGATACAAAAAGGCAAAAGATGGCCCTTCTCCTCAAGGGGCTTACAATCTAAGGAGGGGAACAACATGCAAACATATACAAGCACCTATATGCAGGATGAATAGGAAATAACTAATAGAGGGAAGGCAGTGGAATTAAGAGGGCTTGGGAAAGGCTGGATGAGGAGTACATGTCATGGAATAAGGTGTAAGAAGACTGCAAAGGTGGGAGGGGGTTAGGTTATGAAGAATTTTGAATGCCAAACAGAGCATTTTATATTTAGTCCTGGAAGCAATAGGATACCACTGGAGTTCATTGAATCAAGAGGTGGCATGATCAGACCTGCACTTTAGGAAAATCACTTTAGTGGATGAATGGAGGATAGATAGGAGTGGGGAAAGACTTGAGGAAGGCAAATCCACCAAAATACTATTGTAATAATCCAGGTAAGAAGTGATGAGAGCCTGGCATCAATGTCAGAGGAAAGAAGGGGACATATTTGAAAAATGTTGCAAAGGTACAATTGACAGTCCTTGGCAACAGCTTG
Source organism: Trichosurus vulpecula (assembly GCF_011100635.1). Lineage (NCBI taxonomy): Eukaryota > Metazoa > Chordata > Mammalia > Diprotodontia > Phalangeridae > Trichosurus > Trichosurus vulpecula. The sequence goes on from NC_050578.1 coordinate 62,098,806, forward strand.
GATATGGGAGGTGAGACATAGTGAGGGATGTAGGATGACTCCTAGGTTGAGAGCCTAAGGAAGGTGGGGATGCCCTCTACAGTAGTAGGGAAGGTAGAAGGTGGGGATGTGCTTAGGAGGAAAGATAACAAGTTCTGTTTGGGGAATATTGAGTTTAATATGTCTCCTAAATATCCAGTTCAAGATGCCTGAAAGGCAGTTGGAGATGTAAAATTGGAGGTCAGCAGAGGGACTGTAGAATGATAGGTAGATGATTTAGGAATCATCAGCATAGAGACAGTAATTATATATATGGGTGCTTTACCAAGTGAAGTAGTATTGACAGAGAAGAGAAGAGAGTCTATGACAGAACCCCGATGGATACCTAGTATGAATGTATATATGTATGTATGTATGTATGTATGTATGTATGTATGTATGCTCCCCAATTGCATCCAAAGTTCCTCTTGCTTTCTCAGTGGAGTGGTTTGGAATTATCTAGTGAAATAGACACTGATGTTAAGGAACTAGGTTCCCCATTCCATTTCAAGAATTCAACAACTTTTGGCAAGTCAACATAATTTCTCCATCTTTATAAAAGGAGTAACACTTGACCTGACTGTTGCATAAGAATCAAATGAATTAATTTATGTGAAATCATTTTATAAACTGTAAAAAAATAAGGAAATGTGTGGTTTCATACAATGAGCAGTGAATAGGGATATTAATCCTTGACCTTGACTGTAGACCTGGTTTCTTTACTACTGAATAACTAAACTAGCCAACTTAATGAAGACAAAGCTTTGGGCAAATATATGCAACCCCAAATGTCCTTCTTCCACAGTAGTTGTCTTGACACCAGCAGCCTATTAGTTCAAATTTTATGATGGGAGGAAATTAGGGACACTAGTAAGCCAATGAACCATTAATAAAAAGAAGTGTCTTATCCCTAACACAAAGATATGCAACAAAAATACAGTACATAGCTTCTATAGATGTGCCTGTCCTTGTATCCATATGGAAAAGCATCTGGTCAGGAAGGCCTGAGTAGATCAGCTTGTAGACTATAGTAGACCAATGATTTGGAAGAGCCCTGATTCCCTTGTGGGTGGGACCTTATTGGCCCTACACTAGCATGGTCTGAGGCCACCAGGATGCTGTAAGAGACACACTGATAGGAATTTGCCTCGCTCCTGGGCTAATGAAGTACTGGCTTTATTGCCTTTTCTTAATCCTTATTAAGGAACCCTAATAGATATTGACATTCTTTTATGCTTATCTTCATTCATATTATTTTCCTCCTGTAGAAGATTTTTCTCCCTTCCCCTCTCCCAGAAGCACATAAGAAGATTTTAAAAATTCACTGAATTGTATTGAATCCTGAGAGCATTTAGAGATCAAAATAGAAGGGCAACAAATAGATATGAAGTAGAACAGTTTTGCCAACATTTCTACAGCAATCTGCCTCCGTAGTCAAAGACAAGGTGACTCCCACATTGGGATGCTATGATATCTGTATCTAATGTGCCAAGTGAGATGAGGCAATGGAAAATTCTTTTAAAAAGATGAAGTTTAAAAGATTTGGCAAAATATATACTTGGCTAGCTAGACTTTTAAAGAAATTCATGCAGGAACAAACTGTGTTTAGGGTAAGAATTTAAAAGTATTTGATTTCCAAGGTATCTCAAAAGAGGAAAATTAACAAAAATTGGGAGAAAAAAAATCATGGACGACATTTTTAAAAAGATGCCACAAAAGATATGGATATGTGGCAAGTGGTATAATATTAATCCTAGAGTTAGGAAGATTTGAACTCAAATATGAACTCAGACATTTGTCAGCTGTGGGACTCTGGGCACATCATTTATTAAGTGACTCTCTCTGCCTCAGTTTTATTCCATGAAAATTTGAGATAATAACAATTCCTATCTCCCAGGGTTGTTGTGAGGATAAAAAAAGATGATATTTGTAAAGTACTTTACTTTAGTCTTAAAACATTTTTTTGCATTATGTATCCCTTTGGTAGTCAGTCTGGTGAAGACCATGCACTCTTCAGAATGGCGTTTTAAATGCATAAAATATGTAATATTATTAAGTAAACCAATTACATTCCAATATAGTTATCAAATTAAAAAAAAACAAATTCACGGACCCAAGATTAAGAACTCCTGTACTATATACTATGTGGTGATCTCATCAGCTCCCATTTGACCAATTATAATTTCTATGAAGATGATCCTCAGTTAACTATCCAGCCTTAGTCTCTCTTTTGAGCTTTAACACTCCATTACCATATGCATTTTGGACCTCTTGATTTGCATGTTTTCTGAACATCTCAAACTCTACGTAGTCAAAATAGAACTCACTCTCCTCGTATCTCTTTTTCTAAACTTTTGTATTAACTCCATTTTATGTTTTATCATTATATTTAATTGAACTTTGTTTTTGTATTAACTTTTATATTTTTGTATCAAGAAAATTATCCTCCTAATAATTAAAAATAAAAAAATAAAAATAACTAATGTTAACCACTCCACCTTCTCATTCATCCCACATTTGTAATCTGTCATCACATCTTGTCATTTCTACTTTCATGGTATCTCTCAGAAAGGTTTCCTTCCCATTACTTATAGAGCTGCTGCACCAGGATCTGCTCTCATCACCTCTTGCCTGAACTCTCGCAATATCCTTCCCATTTGTTAGATCAAGTCACTTCTCATCATGACATGGTACCTTTTACCCTTCCAGTCTTCTTCTATGTTCTTTCCCTCCAATACCCACTAGGATTCTTGCTGTTCTTTACACACAGCACTCCATCTCCTGATTCTGGACATTTGCATTGTCTGTCTGTCCCACGTGCCTCAAACACTCTCCCTTTCTTTGCTTCCTTCAGGACTTAGCTCAAATCCCACCTTCTATGGGAAACTTTTCTCTGGTCTCACACCTCACAACCCTGGCTGCTATTGCCTTCCTTCTGTGCTTCCCTTCCATCTACCTTGTACATATCTTGAAACTATATAGTTATTTACACATTATCTCTCCCCCTTAGAGTATTAGCTCCTTCTGGGCTCCTGTGGTGATGATATTTTCTGCCTTTCTTTGTAGCCCTAGTGATTTCCTGGGCTCATATTAAACCCTTAACATGTGCTTTTTGATTGAATGAACAAATGAACGAATGCCCAAATTGGGAGGAATTCCGGTGGTCATCCAGTATAACTGACACCTAAACAAATATTTCCTCTACAATACATCTGACAAGAAATCATCCAGCCTATACCTGAATATGTCCAGTGAAGGAGCTCCTACCCTCTCCCCACTCCTACCCCCAGGCATCTCATTCCTTGGGAGGCTAGCTCTAAGTGTTAAAGAAATGTTTCCTTATGTCACAAACATCAGATCCACTGGGTCAAAGAAGCTAGAGTACTTTCTACCACTAAGGGGCCCCATCTTCTGGTGGTTTCTGACTCTATGCCGTTCGACCCCCTCATTCCTTGCTTACACAAACACAGAGTCCAGGATTAGAGCTTAGCTTTGGTTCATGTCTCCTAATAAGGGAGTAACATGGCTTTTTTTAAAGAAAGGATTCCCATATACAAAGTAGATCAGGTATAAGACAGCTATTAATTTCCTCCAACACATACAAAAGACTTAAACACAAAAAATTCATAAGTGCACATTGACAATGAGCTAAAACATAAAATGGCAATCTACAACTCCTATTGTATCATGCCAAGAAGTAGCTAGCAAATAGAATGCCGGACCTGGATTGAAGAAGACCTTATTTCAAATCCTGCCTTGTATACTTCCTATCTATGTAACCCTGGGCAAGTCACTTAAACCACTATCTGCCTCAGTTTCCTTATCTGTAAAATGGAGATGATAATAATAGCACCTGCCTGGGCAAATCACTTAATTGCCTCAGTGTTATTTGTCTAACACCTAAAGCACAAAAGATAAAGTGATAAAATATTTTAAAGCAGCACTTGCAAACTTCAAAGTGATAATACATATTAAATTAGACTTAAACCATGGAACATTTTGTGGGCTGCCGAAGAGACACTTTGCCTTCACCTCTGTCTAGTTTCCAAGTCCATATCTTCTGGCAAGCTAGAGTGTGGCTTGTGCTCAACCTTATGTTCTTGTTCTCCTTAAAGAAACATTGTAGTGCTTGCAGAAGTCATGAAGCAGGAATGAAAGATAAAGGATGAACATTTTAAAATTTCTCCAAGGAATCCATGGAATCTTAAGAGTCCTAGAAGCACAATGTGAGCATACTTTGTAGATCCTCTATGCACAAAGTATGCAGAGAAAGCAAAGTGAACTGATGATCGTAAGGAGACATTCCTCTTCATAAGTAAATTTTGCTGAGCCTTGAGATGACACCCATGACTGTGATGTGGGTCTGGAAATTTGTACCTGATTTAATAGAATCAGGATAGGTAAATGAGGGAGGGAAGAATCACTGTATCTTCAGAAGATATAATCATCTGAGAAAAATGGAATGGGACACCTCCAGTAGCCTGTGGGTATACCTGCCAAGTAAGTCATAGCCATACCTCTTTTAAGGATATGGATAGTAATAGATGACCCCTAACATCCCAAATCTGAAATTCCATGATTCTGTGATTCCTCTTCTTCAGTATCTCTCTATGTTGAATTGGAGATTTTATTCAATTTTAAATATGTTTTTGAGCATCTGTTATGTGCAAGGAATCATGCATAGAGAGCAGTACAGGTTTTTACATGGTTTAAAGGAATATCACAATATAAAATTCACACAAATTAAATGTCAATAGATTTGTATGTGAGCACATTATGTGAAAATGAGCAAGGGATTAGAATGAAAATATCTTAATGACAAAGTTAGTTGTCATCAAAACACACACAAGTAAAATCTTACACCATGAGATGTGTAATTTCTCATGATATGATGGAATTAGATGACAAGGTCAAGTTTTTTAGACTTTTCTGCAAAGCCGAGCTAACCACAAGAACTACACAGGTCATCCAGCATATGGTATTAAGTTACCTGCATAGATAGGAGAGGTTCTACTCTCAAGAAGATTGCAATCAAGTAACCTAATAGAGGCACATACAGAATGAACACTCTAGGGATAGTATGAGAAGTGCAATGAAGAAATGCTGGCAAGGAGCTATGGGGAATGAGGTCATGAGGATTATTTTTGTCCTGGGGGAGCACAGGAAGTATTCATGGAGAACACAGTACCTCAGGTGGTCCTTACCCTATTACAGAGCAGAGGTAATGAGTACTTGGCAAAGACGCATAATATTTTAATGATGAGACTTCAATTTTTCTGACATCTACTGAAGCTGTCTCTGCCAAATGTAAAATACCTAGTAAGTCCTTGACTCGCACCAATAGCCTTTATACTCTCTCTCTTCCTGCCACAAGCTCAGCCTTTCACTAATTTTCTTCTCTTAGCCTCTCACTATCTCCTACAATTCTCCCTGTCCTGACATTTTTTGATTTTTTTCTGACTCAGCTCATTAAATGCTAGGCAAGGCAGGGGAGGATATCTCCCACTGCTGCTCCTGTCCAGCTCTTGAAGTCACCATCCCTTCCTCTAAACCTGTGTCTCACCAAGTGTGTGTGTCCCTCTAGAAAACACCAGGTGTGAACCAAGGGCTGCCTTCTGGCTCAGGCATTGGTGGTAATCCCAAATAACATTGGGACAGATCTGAAATGCTCATCCCTTTGGAAAACAATACCCAGGACTCCAGTCACTTCTCAAACATCTATTACAATATTAATGAGTTGTCTAGGAATATTTAGAAAAGGAAGCAGCCACCTCGGGGAACTTTACTAATATTGAAGTAACTTGAAATAATTGAAATAAGTGAAGTAACTTCATTTCTTTTCTGACAAGTTTAATAGACTATAAGATCATTGGAATGCTGTAGATACAGCTTCCCTAGATTTTAACGAAGCATTTGACACAAGTCTCTCGTGCTACTTTTGTTGGCTATACAATAGCATAGTTAGGTGTAATTAAAACTGGTTGAATGGTAGAACTCAAAGAATATTCATTAATATTGTTTAATATCAACTTAAAAAGAAGTCTTCAGTGGAGTGCCCCAGGGATTTGTGTTTGGCTTTCTGGTGTCTAACATATATATACATATATACATACATTATATGTGTGTGTGTATATATATACATATATATACACATATGTCTATATGTGTATGTAGGTGTAATGTTAATCAACAATGCAAGTAACACAGTTTAGGAATAATATAGGTAAGATGGAGATTGGAAGGTAGCCTGGATGGTGAGGAAACTCAAGGTAATTTGAAAAATAGGTAATTCTTTGATTGACAGACTCCAGATCCCGAAAGATCTCAACAGGCTAGATCATTGGGCTTAATATGATAAAACAAAATTTAATAAGGATAAATGAATAGTCTTATACTTTTGTTTCCCTTCCCCATCAAAATGAAAAAATCAAATCAACATTTGAGCTAAGTAGGGCCAGGGATTCACTGTGGCCTCTTCCATGAAGCCCTAGATTTGGTAGCGTTGAGACATAGGTTCAAATCTCAGCTCAGACATTAACTACTTTTGAGACCCAGGGAAAGTCACTTAAGATCTCTCAGCCTGAATTTCCCCATTTGTAAAATAGAGATTATAAGAGCATCAATAATTTATTAAAGTACTTTGTAAATGTTGAGGTTATAATTAGAGTTATTATTATTGGCATTATACTCATCACCATTACTCTTGCTTGGTGGAACGGGGTGTGACAAAGTACTCTCTAAGAGAGAAGAAATTTTCTTCTCCTTCTTTCTCAATGAATCCCTGTAATCCAGAGCCTTCTCCTCACACATAACTAAAATTTTAAAAATGCCAATTTTCCTATTATATTGTTAGAAATTTGATTTTTTGTCATTTTTTTTCTTTAGATTGTTCCTGAATTTATGTCCTACTTCATTCACATCAATTTTTTTTTTCTCCATTTTCAAGACAGATTATTATGTGGCTGAACTATTGTGTATCGCATAGTGGAACTGGCACATTTTTGTGTTTAAATGAATGCAATAAAAATGGAATCTGCCACAAAGCATGTGTGGTCTCCCATAGGCCTTCATTATATACCTTTTAGGGAAGCGCTACTCGTAACAATAAAATTGTTCAAGAAGTTACAATGAACACAGGGCCCATCTAATTAAAACTCTCCCTAGGTGGGGATGTCAGATTAAAGCATTTAGCTAGGCTCCAGGTAGCATCTAGTCCACCCTTTCCTTAGTTCCATCTATCTTCCTTTGGGCAAAGAAAGAAAGGGGGTGTTTATTTGTGAAAGCTTTAAGAAAAAATGTGAAAATGGTCCCCTGGGGAAAAGAGGTGCAGACTCCAGTATTTTGCATAGGAATGTCGAGGGTCTGAGCAACATCAGTAGAGGGTTCTCAAACTCTGAGAACAAGGCTGAAAAGAAGCAAAATCTTACTTGCAGATTATTTCTACTATCACGATGGACATCAGGGAAAACAGGCAATTGGAACAAGCAGCACGGAAGAGCCTTTAGAAACACTGGTAAAATAGTGACATGTGTCCTAAAAAGAGGAGTACCTGTAAATGACTTAACCATACAATATGGACAAACTTGCACAACATAATGAAGATCAAAATGAGCAGAACATTGTACACAGTAATGGCAATACTGTTTTAAGAACAACTCTGAGCAACTAAGTCATTTTGAGTCTTATAAATGCCCAACTTAACTACTGAGGACATATGAAGGAAATGCTATCTGCATCCAGAAAAAAGAACTGATAAATAGAAGAAGCATGTATAAAATTATATACGTGTGTGCACATATACATATATATATAATATACATATATGTGTGTGTATATACACACATGTGTATATACACACACATATTTCTGTCTGATTGTAGCCTTCTCTAGGGTAGAGTGGGGAGGGAAAAACAGAAAAAAAAAGAAATTTACATAACTTTCTTATACATTTAAAAGGAATAGAAGTTGCACATAACAGATTTGCAGTTTCATGAGCAATCATCTTTTTTTTTATTCCACTGTGTTTGGAAAATGCTTGTTTAATTTCATAAAATTAAATAACTTTTAAAAAGATATAACCAATATGTAATTTCATTATTTTGCTGGATATAATAAATATAGAAAGGTATAATAAATATATAAATATAGCAGAATCAATATAATATATAATATTTATAAGATATCTATATATAATTGTATAATATTGTAGTAGATATATAAGATATGATGAATTTAAAAAGATATAATCAATGAATAGTTAATATTCATTAAAATCCATGACCCAAGGCCCTGTGGTTAGAAGATGACAGCATAATTGTTGGTTTTTTTTCAGCCTTAGCCTCTATGACACAATGCAAAGGCTATAAATTTGAAGGACCTGGGTTTGAATTCTGAATCTGTTATTTACTTCCCCTGTATGAATTTGGGTACGTTATTTATCCTCCTCTGTGGGTATATGGTTTCTTCAACCATAGAATAGGTGGACTGTATAATCCAAACTCCAAGCAGACCCACATGTACAAAAATATTATAGCAGCTCTTTTTGTGGTGGCAAAGAATTGGAAATTGAGGGCATGCCCATCAATTGGGGAATGGCTGAACAAGTTGTGGTAAAATGTAATGTACGTAATGTATTGGAATGTAATGGAATACTACTGTGCTGTAAGAAATGATGAGCAGCTTATTTCAGAAAAAAATCTGGAAAGACTTACATGAACTGATGCTGAGTGAAGTGAGCAGAACCAAGAGAACATTATACACAGTAACAGCAACATTGTGTGATGATCGACTTTTATAAGACTTTGCTCTTCTCAATAATACAATGACCTGAGACAATTCTAAAGGCCCTATGATGCACAATACTATCCAAATCCAGAGAAAGAACCATGGAGTCTCAATGTAGATCGAAGCATACTATTTTCTTTTTTTTTTCTTTCTCATTTTTTTCCTTTTTGTTCTGATTCTTCTTTCACAAAATGACCAATGTGGAAATATGTTTAACATGATTGTACACATATAGTCTATATCAGATTGCTTGCCATTCTGGGGAGGAGGAGGGAGAAAAAAATTTGGAACTCAGAGTCTTATAAAAGTAAATGTTGAAAACTATCTTTACATGTAATTGGAAAAAACTGCTATTAAGAGAGAAAAAAAAACAAAGCTCCTTCTAGCTCCAAATCTAGGATCCTATAATCTTCTCTCCCAACAACCTCAAAACAAGGACAAATCTGCCCAGATCACAGTAATTCACTCTGCGTCCACAAGAGATGAAAAGCTTCTGAGAGAACCCAATTACCCAGTACAGCCACTGCCTCTGACCATCCCTAGTCCACTAGTGCCACCAATAAAAACATCCTCACAGGCTTATGCTTCAAACATTGCATGTAACAAGCAATCCTCCCAGACCCTTTCATACCAGTGACTCAGTCTGCATGTCACAGACTTTATAAGAGATGGAAAATACTGATCTACTTCAGTCATGAAGAAAGACCTTATAATTTTTGGGATGGTGGGGGGGCAGCAATGAGGAACTAAATAGAGAGGGAAGGAGCACCTGTGCCCAAGGGTTAAGCGTCTAGAAAGCCAGCTGGGAAAGTGGATTTCATAAATAGCTGATGACTGGCTGAGTCCTCATGTTCCCTAAGGGAATGCTTTAGGGTCTATACATTGCAATTGTCTTCCCTCTGAGATCACTACCCGTTTACTTTGTAACTTTTTTGTGAAATAATGTGCTGTTACACTTGTAGTGGGCGTTCAGTGCATGCCTGAACAGCCTAAGATGTATTCACTCACCCACATGGATAATGCTAGAGACCTTCTAAGAGACTGGAGGACAAGGACATGCAGTCTTTTTTCCAGTGACTGCAGTAGCTAGAAATGAGTTTCAGCCTGACTTTGCACCTGTGATGGCTTTTGCTGCATTCAGATTGGAAGGTGAAGGACTCTGTGGCTCACCCAACTTGGTAGAAAGGGAGGGCCTGAGTGCTGCCATGACCCTCCATCCACCCCCTTTGGTTCAATGCCCTGAAAAACAGGTCTGAGTCTTCATCCTTTTCCTTTCTAGGTTCAGGAAGAGAAGTCTCAGATCAAGCCAGGAAGATCTAGGATCTTGGAATCCAGGAGCGGCAGGTGTTACAACCAGGTCCTGAAGAGAAGGGGACTCCAGTCTAGCAGGATTCTGGTCTTCAATTTGATGAGACCAATGCTATCTAGGAACTGAGCTGAGCTGTAAGAGTAATCTCCCACATCTTGCTCCCTAGAGACCAGATTGTATGAAGGGGAAGGTCAGTCTCATAAGAGTTATTGGGGAAAAGGTTTGTATGCTGTTCTTGCTATATCTTAACTGGGTAAATGAAACTGGGGTATTAGGCACTATATCCCTTAAATGGGGCAACATACCCAGTGGGGACTTGAGCAAATGGCAGAAAATGACACTTCTCCAGGTGCTCAGGGTACCAAAGCACACTGGGGGTCTTAGTGGTGGTGCTGGCAAATTTAAGAGGCCTACCTCTGATAGAGTGAGGCCAGAAAGAAACTGTGTTACACATTCGTAGATCATAATGTCCTTTCTTGGCACTGTCTTCATAAGTTACTCCTATGATACTGCGCTAAATGCTTTAGAATCATTATCTCATTTGGTCCATACAACAACCTTGGGAGGTAGGTCTATTATTATCTCCATTTTACAGATGAGGAAATTGAGGCAAATAAAGTGAAGTGACTTGCCCAGGGTCACACAGCTAGTGATTCATCTAAGGCTAGATTTGAACTCCATTCTTCCTGACTCCTGGCCTGGCACTCAATCCACTGCTAAAAATCAATCTTATTACATTGCAACTTACTTTACAATGTAACAAGATTAATTTTCTTCTGGAGCACCTAAACTAGCTTTAAAGGCAGTTCCAAAAGAGGAGTTCCCAAAATCTCTGAAACAATAGCCATGCTGTTGGAGAAAGCCCCCAGCACCAGGAGAGGCCACCTTAGAACAAGAGCACACATTAACATACATACACAATCCATTAGTTTCCAACCCAGCCTCAATAATTTATACTTGGACTTCCCACCTAAAAATGTGAAGCAAATGGAAACCACATCCAAGTGCATTCATAAATGTGCAAATGCATTTTGTTCACAGGTTAATTTCAGGCAATAAGCTGCTTTTTGCATGATCACACACCTATTTTGGTTGCATTCAGATTTTGGAAGACTTCACTTAGAGAGCTTATCCCAGAGTAGCATATGTTCTTTGAAATCCTCCACAAAGTATCTCACACTAGATTCTGAAGCAGTTTTGTATTCTGTGAAAAAGAAAAAAAAAATCAGAGCCTAGGCCTCCAATAATGACTGAAGGGTTGAGCAGATGCTGAGTGTATCAACTTCTTAGGCATCAGTTACTAAGGGATCTTCTAGAAATTGTAGTTAATGCTTGTGAAAACATATACATACACACATACATATATATGTCTACATGTACATACATGTACACATACATATACACATATACATATGTACATGCATATACATATACACATATATACATGGCTTAGTCAAATATCATAGGTGTTTACAGGCTCTTGCTACCAAACAAATGAAGTCATCAACTGTGCTTAAAAAAATGCCAACCTCCATTTTTTTATTCTCTCCTGATAGCCCCCAAAGCACAGGAGGCACAAACATTTTTCTCCCACAAATAGACCCAAATTTCCACTTCCAGATACCAAGAAAGAAAAGGTGACCCAGATTGGATTTGACTACACAATTCTCAGTATGGCATAGGTTGGAGGGATAGCCTGGCATGTCCAGAGTTCCAACTACTTTGAGGGAAAGAGAATTAGGCAAATTGACAGGTGACATTCACGTAATCCTGTGAGCTCCATCAGGGAGAAAAATATAGATGGCCTCAGAAAATGAAAATAAAAATGCAGATCTATATCTATACATAAAATGTTTGAGTACTTGGAGGCCCCAGAAGCAACTATGGATTTATGATAATTTCTGCACATTCAGGAAGAATATGTTGGCATGCCACAGAAGACGGGTTTCAAACGCAGGCTTCAATTAACTATATCAAATAGTGACAAGGGAACAAGAATACGGAAGTGGGAAGGTAATTAGAACCTGCTCTTAACATTCCTTAATTGCCAGGCCTTTATCCGTACCATATGGTACTTGAGCAGGAATTATTTGGGAAGAGCCACCTTTCTGACATTATCTCTAATTAAGAAACCTTTCTCGGCTATCAGGCATAACTTTGGAATCATTTCATCTTTCCCAGGCCAATATTAACTCACAGGGTGGAATCAAGTCTGTTCCCCTTCTGTCTGTCATTTGCTTCCATCTGTTGTAAGGTGAAAAGATCAATGTTGCAGTGATCTTAGCTCAGGGTCAGTGTTTCAGGCTCCTCTCTGAGACCTCATTCATGTTTCCTTCTATTTTGTAAGGTGAGAGCTGACTCACAGGCACCAAGTGAGGACAACAATCCAGGAAGAAAGCAGATTTCAAGCAGATGTCATACTGGTAGAGTGCCCCACGCCATTTTTTAGAACTGATTTTATACCAATACAGCCTCGGTTAGCATTCAGCTATACTCAGCAACTCAATCTTGAAAAGGGATCAATTCAACCAAACTATTGATTGTCTACTGCTGTGTACACAATCTTTGTGCTGGAGGAGAGATATATAAAGTTTTAGATAAAACATAGTGCCTGCCCTCAGGGAGTTTACAGTTTGGTAGAGTGACGTGACACAAAACATAACAACAAAATAGAGTAATTATAAATAAGTATATTAATGCAATATGTGGTCTAAAAGGGGGAAAAGTAGCTAATAACTGAACAGATCAGAGAAGACTTCATGGAGGAGGTTGCACTTAAGCTGGGTATTAAAAGATACACAGTAATTCAACAAATGAAAAGGGCAAGAGAAGACAGCACATAGAGGCAGGGAAATGTAGGGTGTGTTCAGGGAACAGAGAGTATTTCAATTTGGCTAGAATATAAACTGCCTATGTCTACAACTTTAGGAGCAGAAAATGAGCTTAGCACTTACTTAGCAAGAGGTGTTAAATTGGACTTCAATGTCACATAAGCAACAAGATGGAAGAGTAGACCTCTTCTCTGACCCCTACAATCTTTCAAACCTTTCCAAAACACATTAGATACCAAAGAGAAAGGAATATCATTTATCTCCTTCGTCCAGGACATTCAGGATCCAAAAGAAGGTTTTAAAAAAAAGGAACCCAAGAACTGACAGTCACTGAAACTGAACTCACTCAGCACCCCTCCCACACTAATGGTAGTGAGGCTGCACCAAAAGAACCAAGGACCCCACAAAAGAGTGCAAGAAAACCACTCCTATACCTCACAGGGTCTCACCTCTCTCTTTCTTGTGCAACAGAGACCCTGCCTCCAGGCTGTGTAAGTTTACTTGGGCCTCAACAGTCAGTATAAGTGTAGTTCTTCTAAAGTTAAAGCCTCCGAAGGACTATAACCCCATACATCAACCCTGTAAAACTCTGAACTGCCAATACTTTGGAAAACAGTGCTGCAAAGATCTGAACTACCGGTTCTAGAAGGAACAACCCTGTAGCACCAGTGCTGAATATCTTTGAGCTACCAGAGCTAAGTCAGAGAACTGAGGGACAGAAGGAGAGGGAGGGGTCACCGGAAAGAGACACCATGTATGTGTGTGAGAGGGTGGGAAGAATATTCAAGGGGGCTGCTGTAGCACTCCACTAAGCCTGAAAGAGCTCATCATTCAGCTGGGGCCAGTTATAACCACCCGAAAGTCCACCTGGGACAAAAACCTAGGCTAGTTAGTCATGAATCGCCCAGCATGGGAGGCGATTGAGATGTTTTGGGATCCAACCTGAAAGGAAACCACCATCAGAGGGGAAAAGGCAGAAAGTTATATAAGAAAGAATGCTCTAAATCACTAATAATAAGAGAAGTGGAAATCAAAGTAAACCTGAGGTTTGACCTTATACCCTGAAAATTGGAAAAAAAGATTAAAAACCATCAATAATTCATGTGGGAAGAGTTATGGAAAGATAGGAAAACTAATACATTATTGGTGGAGCTGTGAACTGCTACAACCATTTTGGAAAGTAATTTGGAATTTTGAAAATAAAATTAATAAAATGTCAATACCCTTTGAACTAGAGACTTCATTAATGGGCTTTTATCCCAAGGAAGTCATTGATAAGAAGAAAATCCCCATAAACTATAAAAAATTGAGATAGAAGCATTTTTTGTGATAGGTATGAATTGGAAACAAAGTAAATGCCCTTCACTTGGGGAATAATTAAATGAATTGTGGTACATGGATTTAATTGGAATACTACTACTAAGCTGTAAGAGAATCATGGAAAGATCTACATGAACAGATGCAGAATGAAGTAAGCAGAACCAAGAAAACAATATACACACTGACTATAAAACTGTAAGTGGAACTACTCAAAAATAAATGTAACAATATTATAAAGATCTAGTAGCACTCAAATGAAGAGATTTGAGAGGATAACCCCAATCCACCCCTTTGTGGATGGGGGAGGTCTATAGTATTAACCATTGCAGGTCCCTTTCTATGTTTGACACTGTCCTTGGGTATCCATCTCCTCCTCTTCCACTGACAGGGATCCCAGGGTCTGTCTTCATACAGGGCTTTGTATCTGAGGTCTCTCCCCACTCTAGTAGAAAATGTGACAGAATATGTCTTAGAAAGCTAATTTAAAGAAATCTTTCATGCTACTATACTTGCACCAGATGGTCAGTCATAACTAGAACCACCAAGTAAATTCAGGTAATCAATGAGAAGGGAGACATATAAGTTTTGACCACTCCAGTGAATAGTAATACTGAGTGCAAAGGTCATAGCACTTAAGAGGGGCAAGAAACCTGGAGGCCAGAATATTTGAAAATTGGACAGATGAGGGTAAACACAAAGACTGGGAGACAGGCAGTGAACTTATTAGGGAGGGGTCAGAATGACATGGAGACCCATAAATGAAAGCAACAAGGATTTGAACAGGATGGGATGAACTCTAAAGGAGGAGGAGGTAACAGCTGAGTGATGGTGACAGAGAAAGGTTCTGAAAGTGGCAGTCAGTTGGTACAAGGATTATACCAACTTTTCTCCTGGTCTTAGTTGTCAGGGCATGTGAGGAAAGGAACTGTCAGGTTTGTAGAGTCTGTCAAATGAAAGTCAGGTTTCAGAGAGGAACAGAAATAAGGATGGAAAGAACATGAAAGGAAAAAAAAAACAATCAGGTCCAGTTACAATGGAAACAATTGAAAGGCAGAAGAGAGGAGAAGAGAGACTGGGGAAGTTTAGATCTGAGTTTACTAGAGAAAGAGGTGGGTTAAGAGATAGGGTAACACTAATGGGACCCCTGATCTCTAGTTATTTCTGCTGATCTGTGTAATGATCCTTGGAATTCTGTATGATGTGGGGTGCCTGGGTCAGGTGGCCTACCCAGTGCATGGTCCCAGGTCCCTAGGTCAAGTACAGATATTTCTGGTATGAAGCCAGAGCTCAGGAAAGAGGTATTATGGTCACAAGACCCTTGGGATGACAGCTGAGGGACAAGATGAGGGGACATACTCATGAATTCTTTATATATTGGAGTGGAAAGGATGGAAGAATCTTTTGTTGGCCATCATGTACCAGGTATGACTCTGACTCTTCAATTTATTCAAAATTGTGTGGCCTCTATCATAGATATCTTTGGTATATGTTTGATCTGGTCTAGTTGTTCATCCTAAACTCACTATTCTAAGTCCACTTCCTTTCTTGTAGCATATCACACATACATACACATACATGTGTGTGTGTGTGTGTATATATATATATATATATATATATATATATATATTATGTGTGTGTGTGTGTGTATTATTCCGCACACAACAGCAATAATAAATGTTACTATTTGTTCATTTTCTCTATTTCCCTAAAGAGATTCACTGGAAGGAAATGCAATAATTTTTTATTTTGTACCTTTTTCTAATTTGATATCAATTTTTGAGCTTTGACTTAGATCAGGAGTTACACACATATACACACATACATATAGATATATAAACACTTATGTGTGTATGTATATGTGTGTGTATATATACACACATATACATACATATACACAAACATATATAGACATATACATACATACACACATATTAACTCATGCTTCCCTTTGGGAGTCTGGGAAAACCTTTTCAGAGTAAAACTTTTACGTGTATAAAACAAAATTCACAGGATTCCAAAATAAACTAATTATTTTGAGATAGATATTTTTTTAAGTTCACAGATGTATCAGAAACTGTACTACATATGTGCGACACAAAACCAAAATAGCTCCTGCGCCTAGAAGAGCATGAGTACAGAGAACATGACTAAAAGCCAAAGTGATGGACTCAAGGTGGCAAGAATTCAGACTGTATCTTATATCTCCATTTGCATCTCCACTACTCTGTGGTCTGAGAGCAGTTCCTGTTGGAAAGTTTCTTTTCTCTCTCGCAATAACCCATTCCCCACCCTTCTTACCCCTTGTGATCCTTGTCACCTATTAGTTTGTTGAAATCAATTCCTCATGGCCTGATCATCAAGGGCAAAATAACAACCAGCCAACCAACCAACCAACATTTCCAAACCTGAAAAGCCAAGAAGAGATGATGGAGTAGAAGTGGGATCTCCATAGTCTACAATTCCCCAGGCTGGGTAAGATGGCCCTGCCAGAGTACTGTCTGCCTTTTTACAAATCCCTTTGGTTACTGAAGCACAAGATTTGGAAAAATCATGCATAGACCTTTGTGATACGATGCTATTGGGAAACAATGGGATGGAGCCTGGTTGTGGAACATGACAACAGCTTTAATGAAGATTTATTCACTGGTGACATTTGATCAGATCTTTGGGGTGTATTCTTAGATTTCATTAGTTAAGGACATAAAGGAGTCTGTCTGATTAAAGGGAGAAAAAACAGTGGGGAGCTCCCATAAATTACTACAGCTCAATTAGGGGCAGACAGTTTAGTGGGTGTTTATTACCAGTGGAAAAAAAGAAGATTTCCAATTAGATTAAAAGGTTTTGAAAACCACAGTTATGGACGCAGTGATTTAGAAGACAGCACTGTGAGAGGCAGCATTGATTAAAAATAAACTGATCGGTGATTTGCAGGGCTCCGTTGTTTATCAATGGGAGCCTTGCTACCTAGGCACAGTATACCTCACAAAATAGATGGAGGGATCTGGCTATTTTATTTTCTTGTTTCCGAGATCTATAAGAATATAAAAGGCAACTAAATAACAGATGAAAACACCAGCCTGATTATTCAGGGTAATCATCAAGGAAAAAAGTGGGGTGAGGGCTGGGAGTGGCATCAATCATCAGGGATGTCTCTCTGCCCCTAGGGCTGCTGTCAGTGTCACAACTGGGCAAAAGAGGAGTCAGAAACAGCATAAAAGTAGAACTGTGTGTTCAGGAGAGACTTTGCTCAAGCTGAGGTATGTCAAGTTTCAGAAGAATCTTTGACTCTTCTCAAAATTGCCAATAAGAGCTTCTGCCCTAGGAAGGAAGAGACTGTGTTCCTAGCCTAAACTCTGAAATCCAAGATTCAGACTCTTGTCTTCCTCCCCTACTCTGATGCCCAACCCACCCTTCTCTTTAGGGCTCAAATGGACTCCAAGAAGTATGAATGAACTAGGATTCAGAACAATGTCTTGGTTTTGCAGCACTGATAGATGTGCTCCTTGCATAGGCTACCATTTGCTATGTATTTTTTCCCTAACTCAGACCTTCCCTCTTTATCAAATGCTGTTAGTCACAGTCCCCCAACATTTATGGGGTACCATGATGCAAAGAGGTCCAAGCTCATCCCCAGGGGTCTTTTTATATTTCATTTTCCCCCGGAGTAGCTTTCAGCAAATTACAATTTGGTTTCAAACTTTTAAATACAATTCCTCCTTCTTGCATTTCCACAAGCGTAGACTCTGGCACTGGCCAAAGCTTCCTAATTAAGTCTTTTCACTTGCAGTCCCTTTCGTCTTCAATCCATCCTCCAACACAGCCGCCAAATTGTTCTGTTCTCAAAGTGCAGGTCTGACTCCTCATCTCAACAAGCCTAAGTTGCCCTTCATTACCTCTAGGATAAAATAGAAACTCCAGTTTGATATTTCAAGTCCAGAACAATCTGATTCCAGACTTTTCATGTTGATTATGCCTTCACCCAGACATGGCAATCCAACTCCTTCTCTGGGGCCCTGGGCTTCTGATTGTTGAGGACTGACCATATGTAGCCCATCCCAGAACCACCATGATGCCCCCAAACCCCAAAACACACAGAAACACAGACAAGTATTTATAGCTCTATGAACAATAAATTCAAACACTGCTTTCCTTATTTTCCGGCCCTTTTTATAGGTAGCCTTCAAAAGGTCCCCCATTGCCTACAGAATAAAACCCAAACACACTAGCCCACCAATGAAGGTCTCAGACTTATTTTCTACCTGCATCCAAAAGATTCTCAACTAAAATAAATGAACACAGATTACATGCAAGGCAATGTGAAGGCTACAAAGATATACAAGGTAGTCTTTGATTTCAACCAACTTAACTTCCTTAGTGGAACCAAATGTTGACATATTGAAAAATAACAATATATGATGCATTCAAGAAGCATCAAGTATGACAATGATCATGATAGTCATACTAAGCATGTATATAGAGAGCTTTGAGATTTTCAGAGTTGTACATGTTATTTCATTTGCAGAGTACAGTAATATAGGTATCTAGAGTTTAGAGTGGTCAGAGACCCTAGAGGTCATCTAGTCCATCTTCTATCTGCAATAATGAACAAACAGTCCCAGAAATTTAAAGTAATTTGCCCGTGGTCATATTAAGATGATATAGAAGGTTTATTCCCAAATAAGAGTGATGGAGCAAAAGAAAAAAATATTCTCCACACTCACACCCTGACAATTTCATAGCATAATGGAATGAATAGGAATTAAGTTATTCCTCTTCTGTATTTTAAAGTCAGCCTCTATGAAATAGGGGAATGGGAGATGAGTCAAATTCTCCCAAGATTAAATAAATCCTTGGATGGCTTTACTATCTGGCTGCATGCCATGTCAGTCTTCAATCTATAGTATAAGTAAATTTGGGGATGTTATTGAAGTCTGTGATAAACCTTTCCCAATATCACTATCATGTAACTGCAACTGGAAAGCATTCCTGCATTTTGTGATCCAACTACTTCATTTTGTCTAGAGAAGCAAATATCACTGACCTGACTTTCCAAATAGCTTAACTCTTTTATTGTTCTATGCTCAACACATAAGAAAGAGTTATACAAAAGTGTTATCTGAAATCCCATGTCCTACAGCAGACACCCTAACAGTTCCCACTTCCTGAGGTAAGAATGAGCCCATCAATGAAGTGCCATTCCTGGTTGGCATTCTCAATGAGTTTCACTGTATTTCAATGTACATGAAAAAATTATTCACATGAAATCCCATGCTTTTAAATAAAAATGTATACTCTTCCTATCCATCTAATATGTTATTGATAATCAATTTTAAATTCCAGATGGTAAAAAAAAGATCCAGTTAGAATTATAACAAAATCCACTTTCCCTTCCCTTAGTATTTATGATCCAACAAACCATAACTTAGTCAAAATATAATGGGTTTTATTAATAAAATTTAATATAAAATGTAGAAAACATTTAAATTTAGGAAAAATTTAGGAAAATATTATCCCCACACTCAGAGCAGGATATAGATATCCTTTTGTTTCCTACATGGAAAGAAATTATTGACCTTGACAAATTAATCCCAATCCATAAGTTTATCAACTTCATCCAGCCCTGCACAATAATTATATTAGGAGTTGAAACTTATCCTACACTAGCCAGGAATAAAAGGGTAAATCAATTTAAACTTAAAAAATCTGTAAGGCGTGGTGGCTCAATGGAATAGATTAGATAAGCAATAAATAATAGTAAATGACATAGTAATTTAGTGTTTGATAAACCCAAAGATCCAAGCATTAGGGACAAAAACTTATTATTTGACAAAAACTGTTGGTAAAACTGTAAAACAGTATGGCAGAAACTAGGTATGGAACAAATCTCAAACCATATGCCAAGATAAGGTCAAAATGGGCATATGATATAGACATAAAGGGTAAAACCATAAGCAAATTAGGAGAGCATAGAATAGTTTACTTGTCAGATCTATGAATAAGGGAGTAATTTAGGACCAAACAAGATAGAGCATTGCAAAATGTAAAATGGCTACTTTTATTGTATAAAATTTTAAAGTTTTTGAACAAACAAAAATAATGCAACCAAAATTAGAAAGAAAACTGGGGGGATATTTGCAGCAAGTATCTCTGATAAAGGCACAATTTCTTAAATATACAGAGAAGTGAGTCATTTTTAGGACTATAAATCATTCCCCAATTGACAAATGGGGTCAAGGAATATGACAGGAAGTTTTCAGATAAAGAAATCAAAGCTATCTATAAGCATATAAAAATGCTCTAAATCACTTGAACAGAGAAATGCAAATTAAAGCAACTCTGAGGTACCACCTCATACCCATCAGATTGACTAATATGACAAAAAAGGAAAATGATAAATGTAGGAGGGGATGTGGAAACACTGGCACACTAATGCACTCTTGGTGAAGTTGTGAACTGATTCTACCATTCTGGAGAGCAATTTGAAACTATGCCCAAAGGGCTATAAAACTGTGCATACCCTTTTATCAAGCAATGTCACTACTGAGTCTGTATCCCAAAGAGATCAAATGAAAGGGAAAAGAACCCTTTTGCACAAAAATATTCATAGCAGCTCTTTTTTGGGTGGTTAAGAATTGGAAATTGGTGAGATGCCCATTGATTGAAAAATGACTGAACAAGATGTGGTAAATGACTGATGAAACATTATTGTGCTATGAGAAATAATGAGCAGGATGATTTCAGAAAAGCCTGGAGTTACATGAACTGATGCAGAGTGAAGTGAGCAGAACCAGGAGAACATTGTACAAATAACAGCAATATTATATGATGAACAATTGTAAATGACCTAGCTATTCTCAGAAATACAATGGTCCAAGACAATCCCAAAGGACTCATAATGAAAAATGCTATCTGCCTCCAGAATACAGACTGAAGTATACTCTTTTTCATTTTCTATCCTTTTTTCTTGTTTTGTTTGAGTGTTCTTAAACAAAATGATATGGAAATGTTCTACATGTTTGCATATGTATAACCTATATCAGATTGCTTACCATCTCAGAAAAGGAAGAGGGAGAAAAGGGAGGGATAGAATTTGGGAATCAAAAATTTTTTTTTGCCCTAGCAATTATTTTTTATAAGAAGTTAATTTATTTGTTTTTACTTTTAAACACTCCAATAAGTTTTAAATTTTCTCCCCCTCCCCAAAACAGCATGCAATCTGATATAGGCTTTACATAAACATTCATATTAAACATATTTTCACATTAGTCATATTGTATAGAAGAATTAGAATGAATGGGAGTAACCATGAGAAAGAAAAACATAAAACAAAACAAAACAAAAAAAGAAAATAGTCTGTTTCGATCTGCATTCAGACACCGTATTTCCTTTTTCTGGATGTGGATGGCATTTTCCATCATGAGTCTTTTGGAATTGTTTTAGGTCCTTGCATTGCTGAGAAGAGCTAAGTCTACCAAAGTCAGTCATCACACAATGTGGCTGTTACAGTGTACAATGTTCTCCTGGTTCTCACTTCACTCATCACCAGTTCATGTACGTCTTTCCAGGTTTTCCCTCAAGTTCTCCTGTTCATCATTTCTTATAGCACAATAGTATTCCACTACATTCATATACCACAACTTGTTCAGCCATTCCTCAATTGATGGGCATCCCTTCACTTTCCAGTTCTTGGCCACCACAAAAAGAGCTGCTATAAATATTTTTGTACATGTGGGTCCTTTTACCATTTTTATGATCGCTTTGGAATACAGCCTTAGAAGTGGTATTGCTGAGTCAAAGGATATGTACATTTTTATAACCCTTCGGGAATAGGAACTCAAAACTTTTAAAAATATAATTATTAAAATTGGTTTTATATGTAATTAGAAAAAATAAAAATATTATTTTAAAAAAATAATTCATAACGTGTTACCTAAATTATCAAATTCAGGGGATCAGTGAATTCAAAATTCAAGTTTAATATTGTCTTAACTGTTCATATAGTTATTCCTTTTCTCCACTACAGCCCTGTTGGAATTTCATAAAGCCTTCATCCCAACCCCTTCACACACATACACACACACACACACACACTATCATCATCATCATCATCATCATCATTATCATTTTTTTCATTCACATCCACACAAAGACCTAATCAGATCTCCAGATCCCACTTTTAAATTTCTAGAGAAAGATACACTAAGATATCAAATTAATCCTTGGAGCATGTTTTATGCTTATTTAAACATAGAATAGTAATAAGATCCCCCACCTCTGTCATGATAGAAGAGCTATATTTCATTATCTGTCTTCTGAGATCTTTATTCTTTTAATTACTGATAATTTGACTTCATATTAGCAATATTTTTGTTCACTCAGTTATAGTCACTATGTGAAGTTTTATTGTGATTTTGCTCATTTCCCTCTGTTTAAGTTCATACAAATCTTCCTAGGTTTTTCTGAATTACTCATATAGGTAATTTCTTAATATGCAACAATATTCTCCTATATTTGTATAGCATAGGTTTTCTTCAGCCATTCTCCAATCAATGGGTACTCACTTTTTTCTAGATCTCAGTTATTACAAAATATTGCTATGAATGTTTTGGCATTTATTGGACTTATTTCTGTATTTGACTTGCTTGGGACATATTCTTAGTATTAGGATCATTGGATCAAAAACCATTGACAGTTACTTTTCTTATGTAATTCCAAATTAAATTCCAGGATGGCCTAGCCACTATGCAGCTGTACCGATTGTATATCAGTATGTTTGCTTTAACATAATCTCTATAATATGAATGGATGAATGAATGAAAATATTAATTGCTAATATGCCAAGCACTATGCTAAGTCCTAGGGACATGAAGAGAAAAGCAAAAGCATCCCCTTCCATTTAGGAAGTGACATTCTCACTGGGAAGATATCATAGAAGAGTGAGTAAAGACCAAGGAGGGGCACTTTGGCCCCAAAAGTTATGGGGATGGTAAGTGGGACAAATTATAGGCATGGTCAGTGGACCATCAGGGAGTAAACTGATATGTTCCAGTTAGAAATAATGGTATAGATGAGGCAACAAAGCTATGCCTTTTCCCATTTTTGTCTCTTTAGATGACATTGTCATCAATTCATCCAGGTTCTGAGGTGAAACATCAGAGTTGTTTTACTTCCCAATTCTCTCATTATTAGTGACTTGAACCATTTTCTTTTTTCTCACTTAATAGTATTTTATTTTTCCAATTGCAAGTAAAGATAGTTTTCAACATTCACTTTTATAAGATTTTGAGTTCCAACTTTTTTTCTCCCTCCTTTCCCTCTCCAAGATGACTTTCAATATGATATAGGTTATATATCCACAATCATATTAAACATATTTCCACATCAGTCATGTTGTGAAAGAAGAATCAGAACAAAAGGGAAAACAACAAGAAAGAAAAAAACAAAAAAAGTGAAAATAGTATTCTTCAATCTGCATTCAGACTCCAAATTCTTTCTCTGGATGTGGACAGCATTTTCCATCATGAGTCTTTGGAATTGTCTTAGATCACTGTACTGCTGAGAAGAGCTAAGTCTATCAAAGTTGATCATCACATAATACTGCTGTTACTGTGTACAATGTTCTCCTGGTTCTTCTCACTTCACTCAGCATCAGTTCATGTAAATATTTTCAGCCTTTTCTGAAATCCCCCTGCTCATTATTTCTTAGAGTACAAGAGCATTCCATTATGTTATTATACCACAACTTGTAATTTGAACCATCTTCATGAGCTTGGCTGATGGATAGTATTCCCTTTGTAGAATATTTACCAGAACCTATAATCGTGTAACATCTGCTCTCAAGTTAAGTAAACTTTTGCTCTTTTCCCTTTGTTCTTCTTCTTTGTCTTCATTCTTTACCACCTGGCCTTAAAATTTCATTTCCTTGCTTGAGATGACACACTGGTCTCTGTGAACTATTCATCGCTTCACTCCATTCTCCTTTTCTATTCTCGGCTATTCATTCCACTTTAAATTTTCTATAAATACAACAGATTTCCATGTTATGTTTGAAAGTCATTGCATAAAGTGAAAACCTCCTTTGGTCAAATGTATCTTGAAAATGCCTTAATTTGCCCATAAATGACAGTATAGTTCTTACCATACTGTAAGAAGCAGTTGCATCTGGAAAGGGGCTCCAGTCCCTGTAGGGGACTCTTATCAGAGAACAGCTAGATCTGAGATGGTTGCTGTGGAAAAATTGGGTTAGTCCTTTGACATATTAACATTTTTGTGTATTCAAGCTATCTACTGGCATTCATTTGCACTTTTGTAAATAATTGAAGACATGCATGATTAAAAAGCAATTAAGATTGATTCTATGTTTATCTAGAGAAAGATGGCTTTAAAGTGCTATTGAAAACAGCAAATGAACAGCTTAAAAGAGACAGATAATTTAGAGTTTAAACATCTTTCCTTTCACTCAGAAGGAGGAGGGAAAAAGTCATTTTGTCAGTCATTAACATTCTCAAGGAAGTATATTTCTGAGGGATTCTGAGTTCTGTCATGTTTTCTCTTAATAGGATTTTTTCAATGAGCATAGGGAATAGGGCAGACTCCAGCCTCTCCAGACAGTAAAACATAAATTACATTACAGATTACATGTACAGAATACAGCCTAGTGACCTCTGTTTCTATTTGGATTTGACACCACTGATCTGGACTGCTAGGTGGCACCATAGTGCACAGAGTGCTTCCTGAGTTCAAATTTGACCTCGGTCACTAGCTATGTGACCTCAGGCGAGTCATTTAACCTTGTTTGTCTCAGTTTCTTCATCTGTAAAATTAGCTGGAGAAGGAAATGGCAAACCGCTCTAGGATCTTTGGGTTCATGAAGAGTCGGAAAGAATTCAACAACAACCACTGATCTAGGAGATAGCCTGGAATCACTCAAGCTATTTCATGGCCAACAAAATTTTATAAGGAATGAGAAAACATATCATTAGGATGAGGCCTTTTTAATAACTTGGTACGTACCATCCTTCTGGCAAAGAGTATTTGGAAAGCATTTAGGATTCAGTGATAAATCTCTGCATCTTTCTGTATATCTGTATGATTCTATAGTTGAAAAGTATGTATACCAGTATGTCAAAGATTAATTTAGTTGGGAAGAAATGGGGTCCTTTTGTTTAGCTGTGCACTGAATTTGGGAGTTAAAAAAACAGGTCAACCTGTATATGTATATGAAGAAAAAGCTGACACTTTCCATGGATAGGGAAAAAAAATTCTTTATGAAACTGCAGCAAGGCTGGACTGAGAAAAGAAATGAATGTATTTTTAAATTGGGAATGTTTTTGCCTTTAGTGATCAGGAAATTAGTTTTTGGATTATAAAGTTTCAGCTGACTTATGTTATTATGCTATATAATGATAAGCTTCAGCCTCTAAAATTGTGAAGGTATATGGAAATTTGGTAAATTTGTGCACAAGGTTATAAGTTCCTTTCCGTGAATAATTTCACTTTACAAAAAGATATCTGAGTATTTGTTTTAGAACTTAGAAACAGACATCATACTTTATAAAAGCTTTTTTAAAATTTATTTTGCATTTGGGGGTTTATCCATTTTAACTATTAATAGATACAATTTGGTACATTGCATATTATAATAGGATAGAAGTTAGGTTTTTATTTAATTCTAACTACACTTGATTAGTTAGGCATTAAGTTGATTATTAGTGGCACAGGGAATGGATATTATTGATGAAGAAATGGGGTAGTATCTGGAAGAGGGAGATATACATGCCAAATTTGATTCTATGAGAGAGATATAGATCCCTCCAGGTCAGAGTTTACTGTTTATTATTTTCTCCTATATCCTACAGCAGATTTCAATTACTCTGGACCAACATACAGCAAGACAACAGGTTTCCAAGATTTCCTTTATATCTGAGGAATTCTTGTTTTCCCAGTGTTTAGTCATCCCAGATTGTGCGGTTCATGGTACAAGGTAGTACTGATCTATGGAACAATTACATTCCTCCAAAGTTCCAATTTATTTTCCCCTTTTACCTGCTGCTAAAATTTTTCATTCTCCTCTGAAATCATCATGAACCCCAGAACTTATTGATAAGTGAGCACAAGCAATTACCCTCTCATGACCTCCTGCTAATGTTTATGCCCTCAGAGAGCAAAGATCCACCAGCCAAAAAACAGTTCTCCCACCAGGATCTGCAAACCACCACTCTTTTCCTCTTATCTCTGGGATACTTCTTCTAAGGAAATTTAGACCAATAGTGCCCATTCTCTAAGATTTTCCAATCCAGAATCTTGTCCTCAAGGTACCCTCAATCTGAAGATATTTTTTCCATAAAATTTCCCAGATATTGGCATGAACCAAACACCATAAGGTAACAAAGTCCACTTTTAAGTACTATAACCTTGGGTGAAGCTCCAGTCTCATGGCCCAGAAATCACATACTCTGCATAAGTATTTCGTAGTTATTGAGTCATGTCCAACGCTTTGTGAATCCATTTGGGGTTTTCTTCACAAAGACACTGAAGTGATTTGCCATTTCCTTCTCCAGATCATTTTATAGATGAGGAAACTGAAGAAAAGTTAAGTGACTTGCCCAAGGTCACACAGCTAGTAAGTGTCTCAGGCCAGATTTGAAGTCAGGTCTTCCTGACTCCAGGTCTGGCACTCTATCCACTGTGCCACCTAGCTGCCTGGATGAATTCTCACAAAAATATAAATTATGAAGTTTAACAGAATAATAAATAGACTACTTAAGCCAATTACAGAAAAAATAAATTGAACAAGAAATTAATGAAAATAATATCCAAGGAACCACTATCAAGAAACAAATGACAGCGTGTGGTCAAGTCTGTTTTGGGATAAAGTAGAGAAAGAAAACTTAAGACCGATCTCGCTCATGAATATTGTAGTAAAATATTGAATCAAATATTAGGGAAAATGTTATAGCAACACATCAAAAAAAGATTATTCCCTATGACCAGGTTGGATTTACATGAAGATTGTAATACAGGTTCACCTTAGAAAATTATAAATGTGATAGACCATTTCAATAATAAAAACAGTATAAAATTACATGATTTATCAACAGATATAGAAAAAGCTTTTGAGAAAATATAACACTCATTTCTGTTAAAAACACTAAAAAGCTTAGGAATAAATTAAATATTTCTTAATATGGAAAACATCTGTAATTAAAATAAAGGGCTAGAATGATCTGTAAAGGAAAAGCACTAAAGTAGTTTCTAATAAGCTGATGGCTAAAGCCAAGTTACTAATGCTTACTTGTTAGAAGTAATAAAATAGAAATATTATCATAAAATTTCTCCAGCTAAGCAACAAAGCAGAAATTCTAAAAATTAAAAAAATGAAAGTTAAAAAAAACACTGAATTAATAAATTAATCTAGGAAGATTTTTTAACATAAATTGATAAACAGCTAATTTGTTTTATGAAAAAGAAATAGCCAAATTGTATCAAAAAATGAAAAAGGATAACTCACAACAATTGAAGGGGAAATAAAGGCCGTTATCAAAAACTATTTTACCCAGTTACCCCAGGTCTGCCGTTTGTGTTCTAAACAAATTCACCTTGCCTCATTACTTATCGTTCCTGAAAAGCCTCTTCATAAGGACGCAGAATAGATGATGCATATGGGGAAGCAGAAATAATATCTTGAAAAGATCTGTTTGGGTTGTATAAGCACTTTCTTTCACTCTTCAACTTCCTTGGGGTTAGCAGCTGTGATGGAGTTCTAATTGGCTGGGGAAATTTTTCAGTGTGAGCATTTACACCTCAGCAATGATACAAATCAGGGCTTAATTCATAGTTCTATTAACTGTCTAGACCTGAGAAAGTGTTAATAATACAGATTAAACTTAAGTCTGTGTGCATGTAATCTTTTTTTTTTCCTGGATGGCCCAGGTCTTAAACCTTTCCCAGCAAACCCCTGTATTGCTTTATAAGTATTGCTTAAGTTCAGCAGGAATGTAGGAGAAGACTTGGGGAATGAAGTCTTCACCAGCCTGGAGACAATAATTCATAATAATGATAATAACCATAATAATAATAATAATAATGGTGGTGGTGGTGGTGATGATGATGATGATACCTGGCATTTATACAGTGTGCATGAGCCTTACAACACCTTTGGGCACATGCATAGCAGTGTGATCCCTTTGTTAAAGCATAACATGCACACATGCACACACACACACACACACACACACACACACATACACATATATATGTAACACAAACACATAATTGTGTATGTATGTGTATATAAATACACACACACATATATGTATACGCATACAGTCATTTTAGCTACCGGGACTGAGAAAATATTCAGCATTAGAGATGTCTGCAGAACTATACTAAACTAATTTCAGATTTAAATCCGCACACTTCCCAATACAAATGTGGGGATTTAAGGCAGGCAGTCTTTATTCTTTCATGGAATTCTCCTAGGCCACAGTGGGCAATGGCACCATACATGAGGACATTTTTAAAACATTTAAGTGAATCACAGAGAACAAGTATCCCATTATGATAATAGGATTTCTTCACATAACTCCCATACCTTATAGTAATTAGAAAATGCACTTCTACCTCCTTTTCCTGTTAATCATGAGGTTAAATGGTGGCTTGACAGTTATTCTAATGAGCCCACTTTACATGCCATCCCAGCTTGCTTGCTCAGCAACAGCCTTTGCTCTCTGGGGACCCAAGATAAGTTTTCAGGGATTACCTTTAAGCTAATCAAGAAACTTTGTGGGTTGAAGTTGGATTGGGGCAGTGGGGACAGGAGAGAGAGGCATGCGTAACAAACTATAATCCTCAGTCTTGTGATCTGGTCAAATTTTCAAAACGGAAGGCTAAGAAAGAGCCCTTTGGGGAGGTGGTCTGTGGGGAGGATTCAGCATTACTAAGAATCTCAGAAGTCTGACTTCAAGGTTAAGCTGGCTGCATTTTCAGATTCCAAACTGAGTATCAGATGGCCATACACTTGTACCAAGCTAAACCTCAGCGATACATCAGCTGCCAGAGCTGATGCAATTTGATGTAATTTAAGATTTGCTTGTGTTTTATAAAGCCCTAAGAGCTCTTTGTCTGCTGCCAGACCTACATGCTGTGACATCTTGAAGTTTCATTGATTTTGAACGGCAAAGATTACAGCAGTTGCTCAGAGACCACTCGGGCATTCCCAAGGTGAGCTTCCTACTAACGGCAACCCTGCTGGGTGGGATGGACCAGGTGTGACCAGAATGAAACAACACAAGACTCATGCAGACCTATCCACTTAAATGGTGCTATTTGTCTTGGATTTTGCTTTCCTGTAAATACAAGAAAGGCAGTGTGGCATGTCATGGCAAAGGGACACTGAGTTTAGAATCAGAGGATTTAGGTTCAAATCTTGCCTCTACTACTTTCTGCCTGTGTGACCTTGGGCAAGTCACAACCTCTCTGGGCTTCAGGCTCTTCATTTAAGAAATGGGGGGGTGGACTGGATAACCAATTCAAGACCTCTTATCCTAGGACTCCATGTAGCTTCTGAGCCTAGTGGATGTCACCATATTTTTGATAACACTGAGAATCAAAATGTTTACTTTTAGTTAATTTTTTAAAAATTAAACTTGAATTTGGACAATATTTGGCTCAAATATTTTTCTCCAATGAAACTGTAGAAGTCATGTAAGCTCCCAGAGGAGGACTATTTAATTTTCGTCTTTATGTCCTCAGTGCTAACACAGTGCCTGGCATATAGTGGGCATTTAACAAATGTTTGCAGATTGATTAATTTTGTTCCAGTGAGTCACAAAGTTATTTCTTCATAGTAAAGTTAGGCAAAGACTAATTTCTTGCTAGCGTCTTGTAGTTAGTTTCTATTATATGAGCTTTCAGTGCCAGAAAGGAAACAACGTAATAGAGATATTTAAGTTTTAAAATGAACTGTTGTTATACCTTGTAGTTAATTTTCACCACATTTTATGTGATAGCAATAAGTCTTCTTGAAATAAATGGGAAGCTGGCATCATTCCCTAAGGTCTATATAATAATTATCCTTCTCTTACTGGAATTTTAAGAAAATCCTATCTCTCTCAAAATACTATGAATCCCCATGACAATGTAGCTGACAAGGTGTCATTTAGCTTCTACATAAAGACCTCTAATGAGCTCTTACTGTCCTAGGCAACCCATCCCACTTTCAGATAGCATATGCATTAGTATAGCATATATACATGACCATGACACCTTCTTTTTCTTATCTCTCTGGGCTGAAGTGGGCTCATCCACCCAAGCTAACTGAAGTTCCCAGAGGAGGCAACCACAGCAACACATCACTCGAAGGGCCTTGGATATAACTGTGGTGGATGACATATACTACTACCATTCATAACTATAGCTTCTAAGCACCCAATGGCATACTTTCCTTTTAACAAATTAGCTAAGATAACATTAACTTTTTTCAAAATACATTTTATCGATATCTTTTAATTTCACACCACCTACATTTTCTCCCTTCATCTCCTAGAGAGCTATATACCATACCATATGTACTTTTTAAAGAAAAAAGAAGAAAAAAATTAGAAAAAAAAACAATACTTAGAAAAAAATTAAATGACATGCGGTGTTCCACACCCATGCGACTTACTTCCTCTGCAAAGGAGTAGGGTGAGGGTGCCTTCTCATATCTCTTTTTTAGGGCCACACTTACTTTAAAAAAAATTTTTGGGTTACATTTCAAGTTCTGAATTGTATCCTTCCCTCCCTCACCTCCCCACACTAGAGAAGGCCACCATTTTACAAAAATTATATGTATATACATATATGTATACATACATATATGTCTACATGTATATATGTATGTGTACATAACACATGCATATACACACATATATGTAAAACTACACTATGCATACTCCTATTTATCACATCTTTCTCTGGAGGTGGATAGCATCTTCCTTCACAGGTCCTTTGTAGTTGATTTGAGTTCTTATAGTACTCATAATAATTTAGTTGTTCACAGTTATTATTCAAACAATATTGCTGTTGGTCATGCTTATTCTTTATAATTTTTCAACATTTGCTTTTAATTATTTTCTGATTGTTCTTCTGATTGTTGTGGTTATTCTGTGTTTTGTTTTCTTTGCTCTGTTTACTTCACTAAGTTTCAGCTCATGCATGTTTTTCTAAGCTTCTCTGCGTTCATCATGGTCATTATCACTCACAACTCAGCGATATGCCATCACATGAATTGAGCAGAACTTGTTTATTCATTTCCCAATTTATAGCTATCTGCTTTGTTTCCAGTTTTTTACTACCATGAAAATGAATTAACTCTTAATAATCTATCTACTAAACAGGAGGCAAAGCAAGAAGAATTAAACATATTACTCCACCCGCAAATTTGGGACACACTCTCCAACCAATGTACACAGTGACCATGGGGACGTCCTCAAATTGGATTCTAGGAAAAAAGGATACCTTGACCATCTTTACTCTGAAGTCAGTCAATAAACATTTCTCAACTACCTCATGTTGTAGGTACTATACTAAGTGCTGGGATAAAAAGAAACCTAAAAGATAATCCTTACCCTTAAGGATCCCACCATCAGATGATTCCCACAAACAGATGAAGGATTGGTTTTTCTCTGATGAGCCAACTTCTCAGTGTTTCTCCCCCACATAATTATTTTTGTTCCTGCCTCTCTCAATCAATAAAATTGTCTCAGTCAGAAAGAGGGACAACCTTACATTGACTAACTTCTCATTAAGTTAAACTTACATTGGTCTCATTAAAGCTTCTGTTAATTGTTTTGTACTCAGGGGCCAAAACAGAAAAATTCTAATTTCCTTTCTATGTTACAGGATTTGAAATACTTGAACACACCTATCATGTAACCCCAGGGCCTTCTTCAGATTAAATATCCCTAGTTTCTTCAACTAATATTGATGAATGGCTTGGATTCAAAACTTGTCAGCATCTTAGCTGACCTCTCCTGGATGCCTTCCAGTTTATTAATGTCCTTCCTAAGCTGTGGTAGCCAGAAATGAGTAGACTATGTCAGCTGCGGTCTGCTGAGGACAGGGAACAATGTCATCTCCTTGTTGTTGATAGTTACGCTTTTATTCAGGAAAAGATGTCAGTAGCTGCCAATAAATTGGGGCTGCCAACATCAAACCATGGACTCATATTGACTTTTCACTCCAGCAAAACTTTCAAATATTTTTCCAAAATTGTTTTTCAGACTGTTTAACTTTTGGCTTTATATCTCCAATATCTAGTTCATGGGTAAGTGCTTACTAAATGCTTGTGATTGATCGAATGACAAATATCTGTTTAACCATATCTGTTCATAATATATTTGTGAAACAGATTTCTTGAACCCACATATAAGGCTTTAAACCTAAGCCCATTGGATTTCAGTTTATTAGAGTCAGCTCAATGTCTCTCAGGGATGGGGAGCCTGTGGCCTCGAGGCCACGTGTGGCCTTCTAGGTCCTTGAGTGTGGCCCTTTGACTGAGTCCAAGTTTTACAGAACAAATCCTTTTATTAAGGGGATTTGCTCTGTGAAGTTTGTATTCAGTCAAAGGGCCACACTCGAGGACCTAGAGGGCTACACATGGCCTCGAGGCCACAGGCTCCCCTCTGCTGTCCTTGATTATCCAAATCCTTTTGGATTTCGTCATCCATTGTTGCATATTTTGTAAATTTTATAAATATTAAATCTACACCTTTTGTCAGGTCACAATAAAATTATTAAATAGGACAAGGCCCAGCACAGATCCCTGGGACAATTGGGACAATTCTTCTTGTTGTTCGTCCTTCATTCTGGAAGAGGATCTGGAAGGTGATGTCTTGACTTGCAAGTGAATTGGATTTAAGTGAAGCAGAGCTGTACAAAATTGTCAGCCTCACTCTCTCCTCCAGATCTGAGTTCGTGGCAAGACATAAACCGAGACCACTGATGATTGCCCCCCAGTCCTCCCTCTAAGTTTAAGTACTACTCCTTGGATTCAGACATTCAACCAGTTCTGAAAGATATCTAATTTTACTGTCTTCATCTAGCTCATATTTCCCCATCTTTTATACCAGTTGGAGATGCTTTAGCAAATGCCTTGCTAAAATCTAGTCAAACCATTTACAACATATCCTTGATCCAAAAAAGGGAATAATTTTGTCCCAAATACTTTCCTTTATCTTATTCTTCATTTAATGATGTAAATCACTGGTAAAAATGTGATAGTCTACTTACATCTGCTATGTATTTTTCATTTGTATTTTTTTTTGTTATTTGAGTTACTTATAGTTCTTTTTTTCATGATGTTCATTTAGATATTATGGGGTAGAAAATGAAAATTCAGACTGAAGTACTAGTTTCAAAGGAACATATGCAAGTTACTATAAATTCTTTACACTTCAAACAACTAAATATAACCAGAAAATAAACTTTTCTAGAATTCGAACTCTATTTCCCCCCGCCAAACAAAAAAAACATAGCTCACATTTATAAATGTGTCTTGGGTCCCCCTGCAATGGATCCTGAAATTCTGCACATTTTTGTTATTAATTTCATTAAGAATCACTCTGTAATAAAATGGATCTAATAGCTTTAATTTCCTTTATTAGTCTACGATTATATATATGCATATATGTCTAAATGATTAAAATAAATTTAAAGCTTTTTATTTTTAAATAAAAGTGATATATTACAGACTGTTTTTTAATTGGTAGTTGTTTTTACCATTGTGCTAAGGCTAGCAGTTTACATTTATTTGACACCCATGAAAAATTAGTCTTGATTATTAATTTCACAGCTTTCATGAGAACTACTGCTTTGGGTAGGGGACTAGGAACATGAGTCTTAGCTTTGCTGACAATTTGTATTGAAAACCACAAACAATACCTGACCCTTCTTACACAAAACAATGGAATGGATAATGGAGTACAGTATTGGCCTTCCTGATTTATACATAGAAGTACTATGCACTTTAGGGAGATTTCCCCAAGTCTATAAGAAGATAGGTTCCAAAACACATACATAATCTTGACAATCTCTATAGTTGATGCAAAAATCCAATGTACTTAAGCGGGGAAGTCACAAGATTAAGAATTATAGCCGTCTAAAGCTAAATTCTGCTCAGTTTTAGAGATAGTCTTTGTTTTTCTACAAGCCACGTAGACTTCAGCATACCAAACTTCAAGCATAGGCATCAAAAGCTGATAATATTTTTAAAACAGATGACTCTCATCACTATAGACATATTACTATTATGATACATACAAAGATACAAAGATGCAAGATTTACCTTCTTAATTAAATTCTTTATATTTTCCTTTTTTGACAAAAAGCTATCCAGAAAGTTCTCTCGGATGGGTATGTGCATATCATCTAAATTATGATTTACTACAGCACAATTATTTATTTTATTTATTAAATTGCTTATTTGCCATTTATTTATTGTTTCAGTAAAATAGACATTTGTTAGTTGATAAGCATTTGCTAAGTGCCTACCTTGTGCCAGGCACTATGCTATGTGCTATTATGTACTTTATTTAAATACTACAATTATTTATTTAGTACAATAAAACCTTGAGTCATTCTAGTGATGTTTTCCAGTTAGCTGGACATTACCCACTTAAAATACTATTCCCTTATAGTTTTATGACGAAAATTTTTAAAAGAATATTCAAATGCCACTCTGGTCTCAGAGACCTGGATGTCCCTTCCAGTGATGCAGTTCCAAGATCATCTATTCATGCTTGTCCATCGTGCATAACTTGTGCTGTTACTTTCCAATAAGTTCACCACATTTGGTCCTCCCAATGTGCTGCAGGCCTTTCTCTCTTTCTAAATTTTACTGCATTCATTCCTCTCTTATAGAGTATACTTTACACTGTTTCACCTTTGCTCAATGATCGAGGGTCACCATTTTGAACACCAGTTTTTGCGATGTATTATGTCATTCTGAAGGTATAGATGTAGTCAAATATAGATGGATTTTTACTACACTCTCCTTATGTTTGCAATTTTTTATCCCCTTCACCACTACTAACTGCCATCATTACCTTAGTGTTGGCTACTGATTTCCGTCACTCTCTATGGGCTGCAATTGATTGGATCTTCGCCAGTGAGGAAAGGAGGGCTTTTACTGATGATGATGCCTAGAATAAGCCAGTTCTTCATTTGAAGCCAGTAAAACATATAGAAAACAACAGAACCCATACACCATCAGAGCTGAAATGACCTTAGAGTTAATTTAGTCCATTTTACAAAAGAAACTGAGAGCTAGGAAGTTGCAGTAGCTTATTTGATAAAGGTTATATAGGTAATGACTGGAGTCAGACCTTCCTGATTCCCAGTTCAAAAATCTCTCCACTCCAAAGAGAAGAAAAGAGAAAATTGGAAATAATAAAGGAAGAGGGTGACACAAGATGATCTAACAGAATGCAAACTCCTTCAGAGCTGGGACTATTTTTTCCTTTTATACAGTGCCTTTCACCTAATAGAGATTTGGTAATTGTTTATAGAAGCATTAAATTGTTGAATCACTATAGTCTTTTCCATATGGTCCTATGATACTTTTTCCTCCCATGATGTTTGGCATTCAAAAAAGTCAAGCTACTTTTTTTCAAATCAATTCTCATGTAGAGGAAGTATATAAGAGGAGGTCAGGACTGGTTCATCACCAAGAAAATGCTTCTTTGTGAGTTCAAATCTGGCCTCAGACACTTATTAGCTGTGTGGCACTGGGCAAGTCACTTCACCCTGTTTGCCTTAGATTCTCACTTGTAAAATGAGCTGGAGAAGGAAATGGCAAATCACTCCAATATCTTTGGCAAGAAAACCCCAAACAGGCTCACAAAAGGTTGTACATGACTGAAAGGAGTTAACAAGTAACAGAAAAGTGAGAACCATTCCTAACTCAATATCTAACTCAAAATAGATATTTATATAATTTCACATAGCATAGAAGTGTCAGTTGCAAATGTAATTACAACTTTGGTTTATAGTCAAGTTGAGCAGTTTCCTGAAGATGCTATGTTTCTATGTCCAGTTTAATTCAATAAAATATGAACTTATTGATCACTTACTATATGCTGGACAATGTTTTGTCATCGCTGCCAGTTTACATCAAAATTTCCCATCATTCCATATGAAGCCCCTCCTGATACCAACTGCTAGTACCCTCAATCTGCAATTTACCTAACTACTTTTAATGTATTTTATATTGATTCTATATAATAAATATTATGTGGAAAGATTATATTCCCATTCTATTGGTTTTGTTCTAAATTCTCATATAATGGTTAGGTTTTGCTGCCTCCCAAACTCCTATAATCATGGCAACATGGCCATTTTGTCTAAACATCTGGTACAGCTGTATTGACGTTAAGAGAGTAGGTCAGCATATGCTCCAAACCCCCAACCCAATTTTACTTCATCTTTGTAGGAATCGATTATAACACTGAACAAAACCAGTAAGTGCATAAATTGGGTTTAGTTACCCCTATTTTGAAGACTATGCATCAAACCCTGGTCTCTTCCTTGACTTTCAATCCTAAAATATCAGTTACTTATTGGTCATATCAACCTAGTTGCCCCAGAGATATCACCAACACAACATGACCAAAACAGAATTCACTATTTCCCCCCCATCAAACCCACCTCTCTTCCAAATGTCCCTATTTCTGTTGGAGACATCATCATTATTCTAGACTCACATGTGTGTAAACTCGATGATATTCCTCGCTCCTCTCTTCTTCACTCACACGCACCCAATCAGTTGCCAAATCCAGTCATTCCCTCCACAACATCTCTCAGATATGAGTCTGGCACTCAATTCACAAGGAAACCATCTTTGTTAAAGTTCTTATCATCCCACCATGATTATTCCAATGACCTCCTAATTGGTTTCCTCTCACTTCAGTCTGCTCTTTACAATGCTGCCAAAGTGATTTTCTTTAAGTGTAGATCTGACCATGACACTTTTCCACTGATGAATTCCAATTAGCTCTTGGATAAAATATAAGTTCTTCTGCTCAGCTTTTAAAATCCTCCCTAAATTTGCCCCAGCCTACCTTTCCAGACGCCCAGCTTATTCTTATGTGCTCTGCTATCCAGCCAAACTGGCCTTCTCTTTGTTCTTAACCTAGGACTCATTTCTCATCTCTGCGCCTTTACTGGTTGCACCCCATACTTGGTATATACTCTCTCCTTACAGCTGCCTCAGAGAATCCCTCTCTCCCTTCAAGATGCAACTCCAAGCACCATGTTCTACATAAAGCCTTTCTTGACATCAAACTTGCTAGTACCCTCCTTCTCAAACTGCTTTTTATTTAACTACTTTGAATGTATTTTATATTTATTCTGTATATATACATATATTACATAAATATGTACACGTGTGTATGTATATATGTGAGTATCTATTACATACTTGTCATCTCTCCTGAATTTATTTTACATTAATGCTGTATATATACATATATTGCATAAATATGTATAGATGTATATGTATATATATATATATATATGTGTGTGTGTGTATGCATGTATGCATCTGTATACATCTGTTGTCATCTTTCTTGTTAGAGGATTAAACTCCCTGAGAGGAGGAATTGTTTCATTTATTGTATCTGTAACCCTACCACTTATTGCAGTGCCTGATATGTAGTAGGCACTTAGTAAACGTGTGCTGATTGATAAACTTTCACCTTCATCCTCTCTTATCATCATTCCTATCCCTTGTCTTTTTCAGCCCTGGCCAGAACCAGGTCTCTGCACTGGGCTCATGAGAGCAGCCTCCTAGCTAACTGGGGCGTATTCATTATCTATCTTATGCTGCAGAATTCTGGGTAGCCTGAACAAATCTGTAATCTTACCAGCCTGGGACAATGGAAAGAGGACCAGCTTTGGAGGCAGAGGAGCTAGGTTCAGATCCTGACTCTGATGTTTACTGCCTTTGTGAGCTGGAGGAAGTCACCTGACCTTTCTGTACCTTCGTTTCCTCATCTGTAAAATGAGAGGGTTGCCTTGTTATGGTCTCTTCCAGCTCTGAATCTAAGATCCTAAAGCAATATCTCTATTACCTTTATTCAAGATACTTTTTACTGACAATCTCACCCCAATCCCCTATTTCTCAAAATTTACTATCTTAGCACTTATCCTAATAATAAAATTCTCTATAGGCCTAATATTTCCTTACTGTTGGTTTTTTAACTAAAACCCATGCCTCCTTGCTATCAGAGCTCCTTGAGAGTGCAGACCTCATCCCCATATCTCCCACCCCCAAAAAACAGCCCAAAGGTCTCTTAATTTATCTGGACTTTACCATCTTTAAGGCCCCGCTGGGGCCATCTTTCCCAAGTCACATTTGTATTGAAATCTTTACATAAGCATACTTACATATTTATTTTTACTTCTATTGTCCACTTTTTTATATTTCTGAGAAATTAGAAGGCAAAGAATGAATCAAAGTGGCAACATAGACACAGGGTAACATCATTTACTGAGTTTACTTAGCTTCTGGCATACGAGAGTTAATTGTATTCTCTGGTTATAAGATGAAACACTAGAGGGAAAAACTTTCCATCAAATATTTTTATTCAGTGTTAAATCAGAGAAGGAAGCATCAATGATATATGTTAAGACAAATGGAAATATGTATCTGTGCTACTTCTGCAAAAGGTAAAATTCAGAAAAAGGAAAGAATTAAATCTCTTGAAAGAACAGGTTTTCTATCTCAAGGTTAGAAGAGCAATTATGTTTCTTTGAGCAGCTGATAGAGAACATCATCAAAATTAAAAAACTTCTTTGTAAAAAAAAAAAGAACTTTCAGCTTGCTTCTAGTTAATAGATGGGACAAGCTTGGAACATGTCTGTGGAAAGAATAAAAGAAAACCAAGTGAGTATGAATATGAGCAGAAACTTTTCCCTGGCTTATTAAATTTATTTTCCATTTTTTACAAAAACTCCAAATTCTATGAAATTATTTTTTTCAGCATTAAAGCATTCCTCTTAATAACTGAAGATTCTAGTCGTTGTGCTTTTGCTATATTGTCTGGATTCTCATGTTTTAACTAGAGGCTCTGAAATGAGGAAAATACATAAGTCTTGCAATCATTATCTAACTGAACTACCATCATGGATTTGGGAACAGAAAGGACCTAGAAGAAAGTCTAGACTCTAGATTAATAATGTTACAGATGAGAAAATGACGGCCCAGAGAAGGTGGCTTGCTGAAGGCCATGACAGCACAGTGGCACATCCAGGGTTCACACCCAAGTCCCCTGACTTCAAATCCATCATTCTTTCTACTACACCATGAGGGGTTGCATTGCTCAAGTAAAAATTCCTGTTAGGGAAAAATGAAAAACAAACAAAATAAAACCATGGCCATGAACTGGGATTATCCCTGACCCCATATTTTTAGGGAGAAGTTGCAGGATTGCAGGTACTTAAGGAAGGGAAGGCAGGACACCTAAGAAATATTTGGAGAACCACTGATTTAAATCTACAAGTTGGAGGTCCCTAGTAAGAAGACCCTTGATTCACTGTTGTGTTAGTCTCTCTCTCTCTCTCTCTCTCTCTCTCTCTCTCTCTCTCTCTCTCTCTCTGTCTCTCTCTCCCTCCTTCCCTCCTTCTCCCTCTCCCTCTCCCTGTCCCTCTCCCTCTCCCTCTCTCTCTTTATCTGTCTCTCTAACACACAGGCCTGCTACAGGCAGCTTCAGATTTTTTATTGGGAACTCTTCTTTGCACCTGAAATCACAGGTACATACTGAAGGTTTCCTATTGTTCATGGCATTCCTCTTGTGCAGTTCCCAAAGCGCAATGAAAATTGAATTAATTCTTG